>NW_024080663.1:587632-817459 GCF_003009895.1 Hyaena hyaena
TCCTTCCTTCCTTCCTTCCTTCCTTCCTTCCTTCCTTCCTTCGTCTTGTAGCGTTTTTCCCTCTGCATGTGGCCAGTACTAAGCAAAAACTCAAAGGGACTCATGCAGATTTCCAGAGATTTTTCCTTTATAGCTTCTATCTGATCATAATTCTGCCTTTTAGCTTTCATTCACCCAACTCCGTAAATTCTGATGTTGATCTCTTCCATTTAGCAGTTATGTTTTCCCTCTGAAATTTCCATCCTGAATTTAGGATGTGCTCCAGATGGAAAACTGGGTCATTCATTAATGGGGAATTATACTTCTCTCAAAGATTACAACCTGTGCATTTCTTGTTCAGTATTTAAGACCATTCTTTATATTGTCCCAGTTTTCTAATTTATGATTGGTGCCTGAAAACTATCTTATGAATTGCTATCTGGTACTTAATTTTCCTCACTCTTCCGTATTTTTTTCTTTTTTTAAACTTTTTTAATGTTTGTTTTTGAGAGAGAGAGACAGAGTGCAAGTGGGGGAGGGGCAGAGATGGAGGGAGACACAGAATCTGAAGCAGTTCCAAGCTCCTAGCTGTCAGCATAGAGCCCGACATAGGGCTCAAACACATGGACCACAAGATCATGACCTGAGCCAAAGTCGGGTACTTAACTGAGCCACCCAGACACTCCATGTTTATTATTCTATAAGGAATATTAGAGTCAGCTTGTTTCACTTTTAAAAATCCTTTTTGTGTTTAAGTTTATCATGTGAAATGTATGGATTAATGTAGAGAGAAGTAATATATTTGGAATATTGAAACTTGATAGTAAATACAGTAGTATATACTTTTTAAATTTGTAATTTTAACCTATTTAGTATCTATCTATTCCTTTTTTATTGAGTTTTTACCAAAAGTAGATATTTAATGTTTTCTCATCCCTTTTCCATTTGTATGTAAATGGTCATAATTTTTTCCCCATATATTAGTGTGATTATGTGTATACATTTTCTAGTATAGAACCCATTTATTAATTCCTGGTGTGAAACGTGGTAAGTCATCTAGTTTGGATTTTGTATAGATTCTTGGGTTACTTTTAAAATTCAAATTCCTAGCTTTTCATTTAGAAACCATAAATATAACAGACTGAAAATCCTTGAAAAGGGAAGAATTCTCATAATGCATGATGTATATGCATCATTGTTATAAATAAGATAACTTTTAGAACTATGATATTTATTTATTTAAAATTTTTGGAGGGCGCCTGGGTGGCTCAGTTGGTTAAGCATCTGGTGTCAGCTCAGGTCAGGATCTCGTGGTTCGTGAGCTTGAACCCCACCTCGGACTCTGTGCTGACAGCCCAGAGCCTGGAACCTGCTTCACATTCTGTGATTGCCTCAGTCTCTACCCTTCCCTGCTCACACTCTTTCTCTGTCTCTCAAAAAATAAATGTTAAAAAAATTTTTTTTTTAAATTTTTTAAGTATATATACATTTATCTTGAGAGAGAGCATCAGTAGGAGAGGGGCAGAGAAAGATAGAATCCCAAGCAGGCTCCACACTGTCAGCACAGAGCGCAGTGGCGGGGAGGAGAGGGTAAACTCAAACTTACAAACCATGAGATTATGACCTGAGCTGAAATCAAGAGTTAGATGCTTTGGGCACCTGGGTGGCTCTGTCAGTTAAGTGTCTGACTTTGGCTCAGGTCATGATCTCGCAGTTTGTGGGTTTGAGCCCCATGTCGGGCTCTGTGCTCACAGCTCAGAACCTGGAGCCTGCTTCTTATTCTGTGTCTCCCTCTCTCTCTCTTCCCCTTCCCTGCTCACACTCTGTCTCTCTCAAAAGTAAACATTAAAAAAATTTTTTTTAATAAAAAAAGTTGGGTGATCAACCATCTGAGCCACCCAGGTGCCTTGATACATTTTTACGTGCTGGGATTAGGAGGCATTGTCAAAAAATCAAGTATAACTTTTGAGTCCCCTCAAATTTAACTTCTGTATTTTTTATTTATATATATCTATATATATTTTTTCCTCTCCCCCTCCCCTTCCATGAATGTATTGTATATTGTGACTGAAACGTAAGAAGTTGTCAAATGATTTCAAGCAAAGGGAAGGTAAGCGAAGCATACGGGATAGACTGGAACAGCAGGACTCTCCCCTGCTTTTGGCACTCCTCACTCCACCACCTGTGTGCATGACAGAGGCAGTGAAGGAACCAGCTCTGGAGAGATTCTTGCTGAAGTGGCAGGGCCAATTACCAGTTGTATTTGGGCAAGGATCATAGAATGAATGATACCACAACACCGGAGGGCCTGGGGGACCCCAGGACAACAGGAAGGAGCCTGCACTGAAGAGCAGACAGCAGATAGGGGTGCTTTCTGCCATAGTGAACGTTCTCTGAGGTGGTGAGCTGATCCCCCCGGGGGGTCTAGCGGCTTACTGCTTGCCAGCATTTCCTGTAAGCAGAAACTACCTTGGAGCCATGTAGGGAGTCACGTGGATAAGGAGTAGGTGTTACTCCAGGATTCAGCTTGGCTAACTGTGGGTGAGGATGAGGAGACAAATGGCACCTCATTCTGCTAGTGTACTGTATTTATTGACCAGCATCTGTGTGTAAGTAGGCCCCTGCAGTTCAAACCCGTGTTGTATGAGGATCAGCTGTATTAGTGTTCTTGTTTCAGAATAATTGGTAAGAGATCATTTTGCGCTGTTCATCTTCAATCACAGGAATATTTTTGGCAAGGAAAAATAGGATTTTTGTTAAATCTCTCAGAAAAATGTGCTTGTGTTGTATGTGTTGAACCTTAATTCTGTGGTCTAGATTTATGAGAAAATTTTGTTTTTTAATTTTTTTAATGTTTTTCATTTACTTCTGAGAGAGAGAGAGACCGTGTGAGCAGGGGAGGGTCAGAGAGAGAGGGAGACACAGAATCTGAAGCAGGCTCCAGGCTCTGAACTGTCAGCACAGGGCCCAAACATGGGGCTCGAATGCACAAACCGCGTGAGATCATGACCTGAGCTGAAGTCAGATGCTTAACTGACTGAGCCACCCGGGCGCCCCATATGAGAAAAAAGTTTTAACCATCTATCTCCGTATTAAACTGTCTCAGTTCTCACTAACTCAGTTACATGAAGTTACATGAGGTGTTTTCCATCTTCACAGGTTCAGTTTAACTTGCAGTTTACAAAACCAAATACATCACTAGGAGATGTTCAAACAGCAACAACTATTAATATGCCTTGCTCAAGTGATAAGGAAAAGTAAGTACTTGTCATAAAATTTAATGTTTGCACTTTGGAAAGTCATCCTAAGTAATTTTTATTAGTGTCTCTCTCTCTCTCTCTCTCTCTCTCTCTAAATAAGTAAATAAACATTAAAAAAAGATTTTTTATAATTTCTTAAAACTGTAAGATACAGTTAAACATAGAGTAAAATTTTCTTTTTATTGTAAAGAAATCCCTTTCTATAAAGATCTCCCTTTCATATGCTTTTGGGCAAGTAGATTAGAAATCTAATTCCTGTTAGTTGGTGGGTTTTGTTTTGTGTGCCTATGAGGCTTTGTCGGCCTCAGGAGGCCCTCCAGTTTTCTGATTAATGCTTCCAGTCTAGAGAACTCTGAGAAGCCAGCTCTTTTAAACGGCTAGAGTTCTTTGCTAAGAAGAACAAGGCTTGTGAGATTGTCCCATACCTAACAAAATACACTTTAATTGGTGACTTCTGGTTTGCCTACTCTAAAGTTTTTTTCTTGCTTTTTAGATCTTATACAGGTTTTACATAGTGAAGTTTGTTGAATCATGACTTGTGGCTAAATTAAACAAGTCAGGAAAACTTGTGTCTCTGGCTATTCTTCATGTTTGTAAATTTTTTTTAATGTATTTTTCTTAGTTAAAACAGTCACTTTAAGGCCTGTCTGCTGGCATTATCATGAGATGTCATCATCCCAGTATATTGCAGAATAAATTGCTAACATGGTTCAAGGAGGCTTCTTCTTATCCCACTTCTCTGGCTCTTATTCATTGGCTTCTCTGAAATTGGCACCAGTGTGAGGATTACAGTAGTTGGTGAGCTTCTTGTAAAGAAAAAAGAATTCCTGGAAGTCCTGACATGTTTCTGTGACCTCACACGTGCTCCGGAGCCAGAGCACCTGCGGTTCGTGTTAATGGCACAACGCCATGTCGATACATTTAAAATTCTTTTTTAATGTTTATTTTATTTTTGAGACAAGGACAGAGCTTGAGTGGGGGAGGGGCAGAGAGAGGGAGACACAGAATCTGAAGCAAGCTCTGGGCTCTGAGCTGTCAGCACAGAGCCCGACAAGGGGCTCGAACTCATGGACTGTGAGATCATGACCCGAGCCGAAGTTGGCTGCTGAGCCGACTGAGCCACCCACGTGCCCCAACTGTGTCGATACATTTAACTCTCATACACCCGGCAGCAGTTTTACTGGCAGAAAATAGGATGATCATATTTGTGGCACAAAATCAAACATAATCGTGTGTCTGTAGAACTAGGACTGTTCAGCTGTTGTGAGTGTTTTCTGTTTTAGTTGGTTTTTTCCTTTTTATCCATTGTCAGCTAGGAAAAAATGGCAATGGGTATCTCAAAGGTTAAAAGCTAAAATTGAAGAAAATACCTATTCATCCACTTATTTCTCTACTGAAAATTGGACAAAAGACCATTTAATTTTAAGAATGTAATGTCATTGTTTTACAAGTGCCTTTAAATTCTTGTTATCAGAAACTACTAGAGAAACTTAACACTGGACAGATTTAGAAAGTAGGAATATGGTAGTGGAAAGGGGGAATATAGGACTACATAAATGCCCCTGTTTTTTCAAAGTTTTAGATTTGTATTTATCTCACTAGAATCCATTATTGTGTATGAATTTTAATAGTGCATATTAGTGACGGCTTTGAAGTACTACAAAATTTTGAAGAGCTTTGGCAAAGGTAAAATGTTACTCATTTTAAATATGAGTTAGAAGTTATTAGATATTCTTGAGGCATAAACATGTTTTCATCATATTTATGTTTTATGGTTGCTCTTATGTTTTATGACTGCTCTTTTATAATTTCATAGTACTATCATTTAGCCTACATTCTTAAAATTTTTTTTAATATTTATTTTTGAGAGTGTGTGTGAGTGGGGGAGGGACAGAGAGAGAGGGAGACACAGAATCTGAACCAGGCTCCAGACTCCTAGCTGTCAGCACAGCCATACGTGGGCTCAAACCCACAAAACAGTGAGATCATGACCTGAGGTGAAATCAGATGCTCAGTCGACTGAGCCACCCAGGCGCTGCTAGTCTACATTCTTTATCTTAGCTCTTTGACTTATTAGTGCTACTTCGTTTATCGGGAAGAAGGGTACTCTGACTTGTGGATAAATTATTTGCTTAAGAAACCACTGAAGGGTGCTTGGGTGGCTCAGTTGGTTAAGTGTCAGACTTTGGCTCAGGTCATGATTTCATGGCTCGTGAGTTTGATCCCCGCGTCGGGCTCTGCTAATAGCTCAGACCCTGGAGCCTGCTTCGAATTCTTCGTCTCCTCTTTTTGCCCCTTCCCCACTCACATTCTGTTGCTCTGTCTCAAAAATAAACAATCATTAAAAATTTTAAAAAACTACTGAAGAATGTGATTTGTTTTGTACAAAGCTATAAATATAACTTCTGTTATTTCACATATAGTATATATATGTATACAAATAAGATAAACTTTCAAAATTATTAAGGTGAAAACAAGGCTTTGTAAAAATAAATACTATTTTCCTTTCAAGTGGTGCAAATTTAGGGCTGGAACCCAAATATCTGAAGAAAAGGGAAGATAGCATTCCTTTACGTGGACTCAGCCAAAATCTGTTCGGTAACCCAGGTGAGAAGACTTTCTTGACATGGGCTGTACACTATGGAGTAATCACCTGTGTTAGGTAAAGACTTCATGAATACAAATCATTTTTTTTGTCCTCATTTACAGACCATCAGAAAGATGGCACTTTCGGAGCAGTACAGACATCTTCAAAGCCCCCGGCGCTTCCTTCTGCACCATCGGCCTATTTCCCTGGGCAGTTAGCGAACAGTTGATGCTAGTGTGACCTTTTGCTCTTTATTGAAATTTTAGAGATTCACACAGTTTAAAAATATATGAACAGCATAGATCATATCCTAAGCCAACAAGTTTCCAAGTTTACTTGAGCTTAACGTATTAGATCGTTTGGATCTTTTTTAAGGACCGGTCGTTTATGCCAAGCTAGAGGAGCCCAGGTGTGCCTGGGAGATTGAGGAAATGACACTTTTTAGTTTGTGAACGCCGTGTTTTTATAGAATAATATGAATTTTATTAAACGAATCCTCAGAAATCTCAGAAATTCTAAGGAGGGAGTTGATCCTTATAAGGGACATTCTAGTCATAGAGTATATGGGTAAATGAAAACCTCAGGCATGATATGAAACCAAAGAATGTTAATGATTCATTTTATCATTTTCATTGGTAAAAGAAAAGTTTTGACATCTGAGAATTATAAGGGAAAATGATTATCTCCAAAGATACCTATATTATTGACATTTACAGTAAAGGGAAAAGTCCTAAGATTACCTTAAATGAATGAAAATAAATTAATCCTTCATAACAAGTAAACATTTTCCTTACGACATCTTTAAATTACCTATTAAGTCTACTAAGTAATTTTGATAAATCATAAAAATAATTTGGACAGCGTATTTACATAACCAGTTTAGGCAGAGTGCTTTTAATCATTTGAACTGCGGAGTTTGTAGGATTTTAATGTTTTCTGGAAGTCTTCACTCATCCAGTTTTTCTCTTTCGATTTGAACTTCATGAGTTTGGTCTGCAGTTAAATTTGTAGTAGTAGAATGTTTTAAAAATTAGTACTGTGCAGAACACTAAAAGACCATCAGGAATATTCATTGTTTTTTTACATCAGAGTGGGTTCGCTTTAACGTTTGCTTAATAAAGTAGGCAAATTGAATAACTGTTAGAAGTTATAGCTCTTTTCTCTTCCCTGTAACCAAAAGTTTCAAGTAAGAATATGGAAAAAATCAGGTAAAAAAAAAAAGAATTCACCGAAGTCTCGGAGGGTCCCCCTTCTGTTTTCTTACCAATGACCACCCAATACAGAGCAGCATTCTCTTACGAAGTCTATAAATCAGTTGTTTGCTTGCTAAGATTGCTAATGCTCGTGTGAGATTTTAAAAAACTATTTTAAAGGACCTCCCCACACAGATGAAGAAAGACATGTTGACACACACCAGTGTCACTGGGCTCCTGGTAAGACCATCTTTGCTAGTATTTTTCTGAAGCCACAATATTGAGTCCTGTGATACCTTGCAACTCTGCTGGTAGTTGCAAGCAGTCGTAACTAGAGGATTTATTCTAAAACATTTAGTCCATTATGGGGTTGACCTTTAATCTAGCTATCATTTAAATATGCTATGTTAACGTTAAAAAGAACACTTGGTTACAGTAACTTCAGGGCACATCCTAATCATCTGGAAAGTAACCTCTTGGTATTAGAATCTTTCCTGTAAATATTATGTAATATATATAACACATTGTGACAGAGTTTGGATGGGATTTGGGATTTACAAGTAAGTAGTCCTTTTTGATTTGAAATGGTTTTGCAGTGTACAGTTGTACATGTGTTAATAATCACAAGGTTGCAATGAATGTATGTCTGTAAACTGTGAGCTTTGTTAATAAAGTATTTATGGAGTGTGACATGTAAAAACAGAAACAGGACTGATCTGCAACTACAGACTATGTTTAGAATTTAAGTACTTGCATTTAATTTATGGACTAGGTTTTCATTTTCTTTTGTCCTCCTACAAGAGTATTTTGTAGTGCGGGAGAAAAAAAGGGATCGAAAGGGGGAAAGGTGTAAAGCTTTGATTTGTTACTGTAAAAATGATGATGGTAACAAATAAAGCCAAAACAGACCTTCTAGGGAATCACAGATCAAGACTTTGCTTTTAAAAAAAAATCATTAAAATATTTAATTTTATTAACAGAATATTTACATTTCTTTTAAGACCTTATTTAACCATAGTGAATGTTCCAAGTTTAAAAAGCATTGCGCAATAACCACACACAAGATGAAAACAGTGTAAACTATACAATACTTTATGTACAATTTTTACAAAGTAACACTTTTTTAAATAATATAACTGGACACAAAAATATACACTTTAGAGAAATTCACATCAGGAATTGTATAAAGCTCTCTTCTAGGGTCCTGAAAATTTAGGACAAACATTAGCTCTGTAAATAAAGTGTTACTGTGACAGTCCTGAAAGGCCACTATATATATTTATCTACATACAGATATCACATTGACATTTTCAAGGCTACCAGCTTTACTACATAATTTTAGATTATGTATTCAAGTGTTGAGGTTCTTATGATTATGCAAACATTAAAAGAATAGTGGTAGAAGTAGCTGGGGAACAAATTCGAGCCAGCGTTTAGATTTACAGACTCTACCCCAATTTAAATTCTAAATGGCTGATATTTTCTCATTTCAAAAACAGTGGTGAATGTTTTAAAATAAAATTACTACCGACAAGCTTAAAACATGATTCAGATTTAGTACAATTTTCTTAAGAGTTTGTTTTCGTTTGTTTTTTTAATGCAAACAGTTCATTTACCATTTCTTTACTTTAGTGCATCTGCGTTAAGGCTTTGAATTATTTGACCCAAGATTTTACAATGTTAAAACAGGTCCATAACCGTACTACCTACTCCTGTCTCGCTGTGAGTCAGCAGAGAGTTAAAGCTCAACACCTGTAGGAAATGGTAGCAGAGACGTTGCTAGTATCTAAGAAGGTACATATATAGTTTTTAATTAAAGGATGTATATAATAAAACAAAAAGCTTAGTGGCAAGAAATTGGTGCTAATAAACAAAAGGTTTCTTTTCAAAAGAAATTGTAACATCTTTGGAAAACTGTCCGGTTCTGGTTCTTTCTTTAGTTCCCACGAATTCATGCAGATACATTTCTTAAGACAATCTTAAAGTACATGGAGATGGAAAGGGGGTGTCCATCCAGAACTACAGGTGAAAACTAAGACCTGGGTGTGGTAGAAAAGTCTTCCTGATTTCAGTCATCACCTCATCACACGTTCGTGTCCTGGAGTAAAGGTTCTTTGGCCTCTCCTGGCGCTTGTGTACTATGGGGATGGCTGTGACCGCCACAGTGCTTTCTCCAGCTGCTGGACCGCAAGCTTAAATTGGTATGTTCTGGAATAAACAAGGCAACAAGCAGAGCCAGCAGTACGGAACAGGCTCCAAAGAGGAAGGGGGGGCCGGGGATGATCGAATTCTGAGGAAGGAAAAGAGAATTAGGATTTTTGCACCAACATCTCTGCTCTTAAGAACCGTTTCTCTTTTACTACTAACAGACTGCCAGGAATTAGAAGCCAAGACCTTCTCTCTCCATTAAAGCCACAGTTACAAAATGCATTTGCTTTTTAGAAGAAAAGGGACACTCTCGCTGTAAAATTCTGGTAACAAATGGTCCCAAGAAACAGCCAAAACGACGGTTTTACAACAGCCTACGCATAAATAATACTGTCATTTGCAGCACAAAATCTAAACGTTTTATGAGCCTTCACTTAATTTGTCAGTTCAACAGGAAGATCTCAAGAGTAAACTTAAGAAGCACACACTAGTATCTACAGTAACAGAATCCATGACCATTTTCTTTGTTTATATAAAAGGTAAATATATTCTCTAGTAACTAAAGGTGAAGGAAACACAGCTAATGCCGTTACCATTAAGAATCAAACCGGCCTTTGTTTTAGTTCAAAATTACATTCATTCTTAGCAAAACAGTGCACTGCCAGTATAACCTGTGGGTAGCTCACAAACAAACATTCATTTTCACTTGAAACTAGTCCTAGCTGGTTAGATCAGTCTGGAACTCTGCTGAACAAGCAAGGAACTGATGAGCTGTTTGTATTGGCCCAAATGATCAGGTTTGCCTTTCATAGTTTCAGTTTTAAGGAGCAAACAATGAACAAAAGAGGTTTATCAGCACCTGACTGACTTTTCATGTGGACGGCAGGCTTACTACAGGGAACTCCTGCGGTACCAAAGTCCCGGAGGAGAGGCAGATTAGTAGGCTAGACACATGGCTACCTATGACATTCGGTGGAACACGACAACCTAGAACATTTAAACAATTCCTTCTCAAGGGAAAAAGTATGTACAGTCAATTTTGAAAAGAGGTAGACAGAAGAGCATGGTCCTTTAGGCTTTGGTTTTTAAGTGTTATAGATGTAAAATAATCTGACATAAAAACTTTAGTGACCAAAAGCCATTTATCTTTCCAGTCCAGCTAAATGAACTATCCATTTAGTGAGTCATGTGAGTGAGGAATTACCTGTTCAAAGTGGTGCTGTGGGCTTGTGTTTGTTCCCAAGTCTGTTCCTGTCATTGGCAGTTCTTTAAGTTCCACGTGGAATATGTAGAAAATGAATCCATAAAGAGCTGGTCCCAGGCCATTGCACAGTCCTCGAATTCCTGTTATCATTCCTTGAACGACACCTAAATCATTTACACAAATTATGTAATGCTCCGCTTATTTTTTTCCTACCTTAGAACCAGTACAAACAGTAAATTCTAAAGCTTTCTTTACTCAAACACTAGCAATTTACTACGATGACTTTAAAAAGTACTTAGAGGGGCGCCTGGGTGGCTCAGTTGGTTAAGCGTCCGACTTCGGCTCAGGTCATGATCTCACGGTTTGTGGGTTCGAGCCCCGCGTCGGGTTCTGTGCTGACAACTAGCCCAGAGCCTGGAGCCTGCTTCAGATTCTGTGTCTCCCTCTCTCTCTCACCCTCCCCTACTCATGCTGCACCACCCCAGAACTAAAACATTAAAAAAAATTTTTTTTAAATAAAAGGTACTTAGAGGCCATCAGCTCTGCAAAGCATAAGCTATGTGATACAAATAAGAGATCAAGGTATACCCAATCCATACAGAGGTCCAGCTAAACAAGTGGGCAAAAGCACTTTATTTTCGCTTTAAAACATCCCGGGCTGAAAATGAGGCATGACTTCACAAGCATAATTAAAAACGGTCTCAAGCAGCTACTTAAGACCCCATTTGGCCAAAGACAGACCCTTTATATAGAGTTTGGATTGAGGCACCTGACAGGTGACTATCAGTTAAGCATCTGACTTTGGCTCAGGTCATGATCTCCCAGTTCATGAGTTCAGTCCCCACACTAGGCTCTCTGCTGTCAGCACAGGGCCTGCTTCAGACCCTCTGTCCCTCTGCTGCTTCCCTGCTTGTTCTCTCTCAAACTTAAAAAAAAAAAATTTCTTAGGGTTTGGGTTTTGCTTTTCTCTGAGAACTTCTCTCAAATTTAAAATGCAATATGCTTCGGCCACAGGCCTTTCCTTTCTCATTAAGCAACCATCATTGCTGCTCTTTTGTAACATCCCGTTTTACTCTTATGACTAGAGAAAACATCCTTTTCAATGAATAATCTGTTAGCGTTTCAAGAAGCAAATGTTCCTACCACAAAAGCATAAGACAAATGTTTTCTAGGTCTTTAAATAACTCAAACATAAGATTTAAATAAAAGGGCTACTTAAACCCACGGTGTCTGGCCCAACATAGCAAGCACTTAATAGTGAATATAAAGTGGCCGACCTAGGTCACGTGATCTTGTAGCAAGAGAACAGACAGGGCCACATAGTGAGAGTGAGAGACATAGTTCTATATCCACCTAAAGACAGTATCCTAGAAGTTGCTTTTCCTCTTAACAATGAAAGCAATGTTAAATTCTTTATCCTAAAGATACATTTAGGATTCTGTACTTAGGAAAGAAATGGAACATAGGATTAGAATATTCTGAACTTTTAAATAATTCTCATCACGGGTTCTCATCAGCTCACCTTGTTGATCAGCATCAGCAGTTCGTGAAACAAGGGCACTGACAGCTGGAAAGGTAATGCTAGACATGGCCGCTACTGCCCCAGCAGCCCACATCATCCTGTAACCAAAAGCAGCCAAACAAAAATAAATTCTCCACTGTGCCCATCAGTCAAAATACATACTTAAAACTCCAAGTGACCGTTACTGCAAAGTGGCTGTGGTGCCAGGAAAAGGAGTACTGGATTTGCTCTATTCCCTCCTTCTTGTGTGACTCTGGGCAAGTCACTTCAAGGTCTGAGTGCCGGGTGAGGATGGGGGCACGCTGAGCATAGTGGGTAATGCACCTAAAGCAACGTCCTGTTTCCCAAGCCAGTCACTCTTCAGGCAATGTTCCCATGGACTTGTGACTCAGTATGAGGACACATATCTGATCTAAGCCTTGGATGTTCTGGGCTTGATCCTTGAAATGTATCTGATTAAACTGTGAGCACCTCTTTGTAAAAACTAGCCTGGAAAACAAAACCTCCATCAACACACTCTTGATGCTCACTCCTGTCCAAATCCAAAGAGATGGTATGTTGTAGTGAATGAAACCTTAGTGGAAACTGTGGGCTTCAGTCCCTTGACGGTGAGCACAGAGGTGTGTGCGGGCAGCCTGTCCTCAACGTCCCTATTCGCATCACCCCACAGTGCAGACTGGCAGGAAAACCAAAGAGCCTTTTCTCTGGCACGAAGCTGGGAGCAAAACAATTGGGCTTTTCTCTGTTAACTTCTAGTGTGTCATGGTCATCAGTAATACGTTACACAATACTTTCCTTCTAGCCAGAAAAACAAAAAAGGTAAATAATGCTGGCTTTCAGGGCTTTGCTGCTCTGAGATTGTTTTTTCCTAATGACAGAAACAGACTAAATGCTCAGTAGAGATTGAAAAACTAATCCCATTTTAAAAATCTAACCTGCCCCGGGGTGCCTGGGTGGCTTAGTTGGTTAAGCGTCCGACTTTCGCTTAGGTCATGATCTCGCGGTTTGTGGGTTCGAGCCCCGCGTCAGGCTCTGTGCTGACTGCCAGCTCGGAGCCTGGAGCCTGTTTCAGTCGGTGACTCCCTCTCTCTCTGACCCTCCCCTGCTCACACTCTCTCTCTCTCTCTCTCCTAGAAATAAATAAAAACATTAAAAAAAAAATTAAAAAAAAATCTAACCTGCCCCATAGTACAAAAGAATGCCACACTTTTCTATCCTCAAGCCATCCTAGAATATGCAAACACCCAAATGAGAAATCTATATTATATACGTTTTGGGGGCGTTGGGGGAAGCACAGGAGACAGATTAAAATCTAATACTAAGCCTTAGATGAGAAGCAAATATAAACAAAAAGTCTGTCAATTATACCTCAATAAAGCTGAAAAAAACAAAAACATCAAAATCTTAAAAATTAAGATATACCTACCAAGGTTCTGAACCAAAGCCATACCATGCCAGCTGTAATATTTGAAATCCAAGACCCAATAAAATGGTGTTCTTATTTCCAATTGATCGCATAAGTAAACTCAACACTATAGTCTAGGAAAGAACAAAAACCAGAATAGAACGGTTTATCCCAGAAAAGAGCTTTTTAAAAATAAAAAAAGATACTCTGTGACTTTCTTCAATCTGTAATGTAAAAGGACTATTACCACATTTTTACGTTTTGGCTTTTTAACAATTGCCCCGAATGTATCTTGAGACCGTTACTCCAGGTCATAGCAGATGAATAGTCCCTCTGCTGACACAGATCCAGATTCAGGAAAAAACAAAACTGGAAATAGAAAAGTGAACTTTCTCTTAAGTACATTTCTACTGACCACTTAGTCAGAAATTGTGAGTTGTAGCATCAAAAAGTTCGAACCAATGATTTGGAGATCCTGTTATATAATAGCTTTAAAAGCTTTTACAAGTCCAAATTAATCCAAAATGCTTATTCTCTCACCTAAATAAAAGTGAAACTGTACAATTACTCCACATCCTTCATCTAAATTATTGCTGAAACCATGATGCTTTGACAAAAAGTAAAAAAGGTGTAACAAGTATGATCTGGGAAATGTATGGTTTAAGAACACAGCTTTTGGGAAAACTGCCCAGATCATAATCTTGGCTCTCACTGTATGACTCTGGGCAAGTTACTTCACTCGGAAATAGTCTCTTCCAAAATGGCAAGCACAGTACCTACTTCAAAACTTTGTCATGTGGGTTAGATGGAATGATATTTACATAGGGTGTTCAGCACTGTGTGTGGCACACAGTAAGCATTTAATAAGTATTATGAGTGGATGGGTTTTCTTTTCCTTTTCTTTCAAAGCTAACAGAAATTCAGCAATGGTCTGGGGACATTAGAAAACATTTCGTGCTATTTTAATGAAAGTATTAAATATACTACCTAAGGAAGATAGTAAGTTCATACAGAAAAAGTGAAAATAATTCAGGAAGTCACTAGTTGATAACTGGCTGACATTTTAAATGTACAATTATCAATCAGAAGTTTGAAATTCTTTAAATGGATACAACCATTTAAGAGTTTAATCAGGGGCGCCTGGGTGGCTCAGTCAGTTAAGTGTCCGACTTTGGCTCAGGTCATGATCTCACAGTTCATGGGTTCAAGCCCCATGTCAGGCTCTAAGATGACAGCTCAGAGCCTGGAGCCTGCTTCAAATTCTGTGTCTCTCTCTCTCCCCCTCACCACCTCAAGCTTTGTCTCTGTCTCAAAAATAAACATTTTTTAAAAAAAGAGTTTAATCAGATTTAATTACAAATAAGCCAGTGGAAAGCTAATGAAGATTCTTGTAAGATTCCTTGAACAATTGAGAGAGAGAGCTTTCTTGAATCAAATGAGTATAATCCCACTGGGTTCCACAAGGCATGGAACCTTACTGGATTACATTCTTCAAAGCCACAATAACATAAGGGAACTCACCCAGAGTAAGCAGTTAGCAAAGAAAAACTTCCTATTTACAGGACACTCTAACTGGGAACACTGGTTTTCTCCTCCAGGGCAGGAACTCTCCTTAAATATCTGTATCTTTGTATCCCAAGCACCTACTGTAAGTTCTTAATAAGTGTTTGTGGAAAGTACATGTGATTTTAGATACATTACAATATTCTCAATAATGATGGAATAAATTGCTTAGTATATACAGTGTGCTAGACAAGAAAAATTATTTGGTGTCCCTTAATTTAGTATAACTCATTTTGTCCTAAAGGTTAAATGACTTATGACTTAACCAAGATGAACACAGCTAGTTAACAGTTAACTGACATCAGTTTTGGTCAGTTAACCAAATATTTGCCAAGTTCCTACTATATCCCACTGCCATTCTAGGTCTAAGGGCACTGACCCAACGGTCAGATAATAGGTCAAAGTACTGGTCAGCAAACAGAATACCTTGTCTTGGAGAGAAGATAGACATAGGCATACCTGTTTAGCAAGATAATTCCAGGCGGTAGCTGCTTTGAAAAAAATGAAACGGGACTGTGTGACAGAGGGGCTGCTTGAACCATGATGGGCAGGGAAGGCCCTTCTCAGGTGATAGCAGAATGAGGCAGAGGAGAGGGTGGTTATGTGAATATCTCAGAGAACCGAGCACTCTAAGCAGGGACAGCAAGTGCAAAGGGCCTGAACGAGAGTGTATTCAACAACTAGGAGAATGGGGCAAAATGAGGCCACTTTGAGTCTAGATTTATTCTGGTTGCAACGGAAATTAAAATTTTAAACAAGAGAGGATTAAAATTTCACTTAAGAAGAATTACTCTGCCAAGTGGTGAATAAACTGTAGGGAGACAAATATGGAAGCTGAGAGACCAGATGGAGGCAACAGCCACGGCTTAGACTGGCAATGGAGACAGGGAGAACCACTTCAGTTCAGAATGTGTTTTGGAGATGGGGTAGCAGGAGATCCCATCTGATGGACTGAGCGTGTGATAAGGAGAAAGAATGGCAAGACTCAACAAAAATGACACCAAGGTTTGTGGCCCTGACAACCAGGAGCGTGGTGATGCCCATAAGTGAGATGAGCAGCGCTAAGGGGAAGGAATCTGGGTTTTAGTTTTGATTATGTCCAGTTTGAGATGCCCAGCAGATGTGTCAAACAGGAAGTCAGGGGCTGGTGGGGAGGTAGAGATTTGGGAGTCCTCAGCATACAAAGGACTAGATGAGAGCACTCACAAATATGTACAAGATCTATGCACTCACGTAAACATTTATTTAGTGCAAGCGTTATAAACTCACGCCTCCTTGCACCAAGGAGGTGATGAGGCCTAAAAGCCTCAAAGGGGACAGACAGACAGCAACTGTTTGGCTCCCAATGAGAAGTGGGTCTGTCCATATTTCCACACCTAATTGTTTTGGGGGAGAAGCTACGTACCCATATTTTCACGTAACCTCCCAATTTTTATGTATTTATTTTAATGTTTGTTTTTGAGAGAGAGACAGAGAGCAAGTGGCGGAGGGGCAGAGAGAGGGGACAGAGGATCCGAAGCAGGCTCTGTGCTGACAGCAGAGAGCCCAAAACACAGCTTGAGCTCACAAACCACAAGATTAGGACCTGAGCCCAAGTCAGACACTTAACCAACTGAGCCACCCAGGTGCTCAGCCAGCCCCTAATCTCCTAATTTTGAAATGCTTACCACTAATTTTTAAAGTTTTTATTTATTTATTTTTAAAAGATTTTATTTTTTTGGGTAATCTGTATACCCAACATATAGCTCAAACCTCACAACCCTGAAATCAAGAGTTGCACGCTCTACTGACTGAGCCAGCCAGGTGCTCCTTTTAAAATTTTTAAAACGTGGGCGCCTGGGTGGCTCAGTCGGTTAAGCATCCAACTCTTAATTTGGGCTCAGGTCATGATCTCACGGTTTGTGAGTTTGAGCCCCATGTCGGGCGGGCTCTGTGCTGACAGTGCAGAACCTGCTTGAGATTCTCCCTGTGTCTCTACCCCTCTCTTACTCATAGCCTCTCTTTCTCAAAAATAAATAAAAAATAAAAATAATAAAGTTTTTAAAACACCATGAGAAAAACCAGTGCCCACTAATTTAGCACGTACCTGGTTGCAGGCACAGTACAAGGTACTACAGTAACCAAGATGAACGTGAGCGAGCCCTAACCTCACAGTCTGCTCAGAGCTCTAGTACTAGAGACACTCAACAAGCTTGGTAACAAGGAAAAATAATCAGAAATAAACAGAGGTAAAACCCATGTACACTGCACTGTACAATGATAGAGATACACCCCAGTTAATACAGGAGCTCAGAGAAGGGATACTTAGGGCGGAGGAAGGCGAGAAAGGCCAGCAGGAGCAAAGGCACGGGGGCAGGCAGTAAAAAGGAACAAAGGGGAAGCCGTAAGGAGCTCTGTGCCGCTAGAGAGGAGGCTCAAAGACACAGGCCTTCCCTGACTTCACGGTTCAACAGTAAACAAATTCTTCTCAATGATACTTGACATAAATGAGAACACAGGAGAATTCTACCTTTGGGGTTATATACTAAACATTTTAGTTCATATAATGACACAGTAATGTTATTATCAGTATTTCTACATAAGCCACATACTTCCTCTCACCTGTTTTTGAAGTCCAACTAATTTTCTCAATTTTTAAATGTGAAAATTCATCTCAAAAAGTATATCTATGTGGGCCTCGAAAGTTAAATGGTCCTTTAAGGACCATATTCCTTGTGGACTGTGTACATAATGTCTGTTGTACCATCAACGCTGGCTGGCTGGTGGCCCATTTCTTCCCAGACTCCAGGCACTGTGAGTGCTCTGAATCCAAACCCAACCACGCCCCCTCCTGTATTCCCATGTCTGCCCCTCTGGATTCTTGGCTCTTAGAGACTGTTTCCCACCTTGTGTCCTTTTGTGCCAGGTGCCATCTACTGAGTAGAGGGAAAATTTCCTCGGAAGCACCCTCACATTACTCAAGCATTCCGCAGGGTTACTGCCTGAATTTATTAGGTACCCGCTGCTTCCAAGATCAGTTAAATATGAAATGAAACTTCCTAACACTTCAGAGCTATTAATCTCTTAAGCTTCATAGTAAATGTCAGCTTGTTTTCACCTAAATCTTCAACAAAATACAATCTCAGCAATGTGTGAAAAAGGTAGAACCTCATGAGGCTGGATTTATCCCCGGATTCAAGACTGGTTTAACATTTGATAGCTCATCAAGCTCTACTCTATTTGTACCTTCTCCTTGGTGTTAGGCTTCACGAAGTTATAGGCAACAATACCTTTCAAAGCTGAAGTGCACGTTTCTGATAGCCAGGAAGGAACGCAACATTATTTCTGATCAAGGAGCTTCAAGACAAGAGGGAAATTAGAAATAGTACTAACACTCAATGCCATGTGTATGCATGTGTGAGGTCACGGGGATATTATAGAATTTAAATTTGAAATTTATCACTAAACCTACCAAAAAATTCATAAATGATGAGATCTGCAGAAGAAATCCTACACCTAAGAGATGGTGAAACATACTAGAGTTCTAGTAAATGGATCCAGCCTTTCATTTTAAGAAAAAAACAAAGAAAGCTGTAATCTAGAAGACTGGATCTAAGGTGGGAAAGAGTGTTAGATCAGATCATCTACAGAGTCTAGAAAAAACAAACCCGAATAGGAAGAACATGTGGGGCTTTTTCACAAAAAGGAGAAGGACAGACTGAGAAAATTCTGGTCACTGGAGCACAGTACTTGATGTGGAACAGAGACAGTTTGGAGGCCAAGGTGAAACATCTAAGGAGATCCAAATTCCTGGGTTGATTAATATCTTATTCACCAAACAACCAACAAACGGCTACCAACGGTTTCCAATACAAATAGTTCAGGCCATTCCTCTGCTCAAAACCCTCTAATGGCTTCCTATCTTCCTGTCAAATCTTAGGACAACCTGTGAGGTCGTAGATGATGGTCTCCCTCCACCTTTCAGATTCCATTTCTTAAAGGTCTCTCCCTTGCTCACGGCGCAAGAGCCATACTTGGCTCCTGGCTGTTTCTTACACATGCCAGGTACATTCTGTCCTGAGAGTTTTTTTTCTGTTCCTGCCACTTAGAATCCTCTTCTTCCAGATATTCTCATGGCTTGTTCTTCATTCTTTTGGGTTTCTGCTCAAATGTCACTTTGTATCAGCAGGGCCTTCCCAACCCTTCCAGATAAAATAACACCCAGCCCCCAGTCACTCTCTAGATTCCCAACCATTTTTCATTATAGTTTTCATTATACCTGATATGTTTGCATTGGCATATTTGTTAATTTTGTATTATTCTGCAAGATTGCAAATTCTACCACATCAGGGATTTAGTTAAGTTCACTGGTACATCACCAGTACCTGACACATGGTAGGTATGCAATAAATATTTAAGGACTAATATAAAATATTTAACTTTGGAGCACGTGGGTGCCTCAGTTGTTGGGCATCTGACTTCAGCTCAGGTCATGATCTCACAGCTCGTGAGTTCAAGCCCCACGTTGGGCTCTGTGCTGACAACTCAGAGCCTGGAACCTGCTTCAGATTCTGTGTCTCCCTCGCTCTCTGCCCCTGCCTCGCTCGCACTCTTTCTCTCTTTCAAGAATAAACATTAAAGGGGCGCCTGGGTGGCTTAGTCGGTTAAGCGTCCGACTTTCGCTTAGGTCATGATCTCGCCGTTCGTGGGTTCGAGCCCCGCGTTGGGCTCTGTGCTGACTGCCAGCTCAGAGCCTGGAGCCTGTTTCGGAGTCTGTGACTCCCTCTCTGACCCTCCCCTGCTCACGCTGTCTCTCTCTCTCTCTCTCTCTCCTAGAAATAAATAAAACATTTAAAAAAAATTTTTAAAAAAACTTAAAAAAATAAACATTAAAAAAATTTTTTTAAAAATATTTGACTTCATGCAGGTGTATACTCTAGTGTAAATCAAACTATCTTTCTGGTTTATACATCATATATTGATTAATATGTGTCAGTCCCCAAAATCTGATCAAGACTAACAATACTTAACAAACTGGAGAGTTTCTAAACCCACAAATCTCAGATTCCTGACACTGGTGACTACACCAAGAAAATGTCACTTGAGTATCACATAAGGCCCCATGTAGGTGATCAACCAGAATCAACTATCTATTTCATCACTCTAACAAAAAGAAACTCACCTGTGCAATAATGGAAAGAATGCCAAGAACTGCTATAAATGCTGCAACACTTTCTGGTGAAAACTTCATTATCTAGAACATTTCCAGAAAAAGCAACATTAATTAGTAAAAAGCACAACAAATACCATACTAATGCAACTATTTGTACATTAACATCACACAGTTATCAAACTACTTATACATTAACATCAGAAAAAGAAAATACAACTCATTTATAACCAAAGAATTCTTCAGAGGAAGAATCTGGCTTTCACTGAGAACCCAATCCTAACAACTGTTAACATACTAAAAATAAAAGCTACTTAATTTAGATTAGGTAAATCTAAGTCTCTTGATTTAGACTTAGATTTAATAAATGGGAGACAGCTATCAAGCACTCAGAATCCATTTTACAAATAGGTATTGTGCTGTTCGTGCTTTTTACAGGTCTTGATAAAGGGTTGATTGTGCTTGGTAAGATCAGTATCAAAGAGAAAAAACTAACGCTTTCATTATGGCTAGCTGCTTGACTAATCTATGCTCTATCACAAAGAGATGGAGTAAGTGAATGAATTTATAAGCTTCACATCATGTCTATAAGCAACACATAAACTCAAGCCACACACATCAACAGGATAATTCTATCTTTCTGCATAAGCCAAAAGTCTTAAGAGAGATGCATATAGAACATCAACCCTACTACACAGGAATTCTAGTGAGCCATTACTTACAAAATAGGACTCATTTAACAGTCTCTTCTATGACAGTACTCTCAAGATTAAATATTTCTGTTATTGAGGCACTATAAGATGGAAAAAAAGCCCACCTTGGAAGAATAGGATTTTACCTGTCTGAGGTATAAAAAGAAGCTGGAATATTGGCCTGCCTCTGGTAGATAGGAGAGAAACACCGTAATGCAGATTAGCAGCACTATGGAATCCTGGCCCACTTTTTTTAAGGACTAGAATAAGAAAAAGACGGATATAAGGTTTTATACCCAAACACTGAACCGCTCTTAAGAATATGCAGTGCTTTCCTCTGGCAGTGACCATACAGACACTTTAGCTATCTTTTAAAAAAGTATTTCATCTTCCCCAAACTACTCCAAAAAGTATTTCAAAATATTTTTTAAAATCTGTCAAGATGTTTTCCCCAAAGAAACATCCACAACAAAATATTAATATTGCACTGCATCATACATTCCCTTTTTTGCCAAAGGAAAAAACAAACTTTTTACCGCAAAGGGGTCAGCCTGTTCCCAGGAAATGGGTGCTCCCCAGGATGCCGGCCGCATCTTCTCAGGCAGCGACTCTGGCACGGCAACAAGGATAAAACAAATGTCCAGCAACGCTATTGCTGTGGCCAGGACCACCACCAGGCTGTCCCCGTACACTCGGCCCAAGTACGCTCCGATCGCAGGGCTCGTTACCAGACTCGCGGCAAATGTTGCTGACACCTGCCACAAGTCAAAGTCGACAGGAAGGGGTTAGTCAGGACAGCCCGACTCAGCACCATACAGCTCGGATTTCCGTCAGTCCTCCCGCTGCACCCTCCCTCTCTTGGCTCCGCCATTTGTCTTAGACTCTCTTCTTTTGCAGAAAAGAATTCGATTTTTTATTTAAGATTCAGATTCTTGGGGCACCTGGGTGGCTCAGTTGGTTAACTGTCTGACTTCGGCTCAGGTCATGATCTCGTGGTTCATAAGTTTCAGCCCCACATCGGGCTCTGTGCTGACAGCTCAGAGCCTGGAGCCTGCTTCAGATTCTGTCTCTCTCTCTCTCTCTGCCCCTCCCCTGCTCATGCTCTGTCTCTGTCTCTCAAAAAATAAACATCAAAAAAAGAAACTGACTAAAAAAAATGTAATGGCCTGAAAGAAGTCTAAAACACAATGTTCTGAAGAAACCCACTGCCAGTATGACTTTTTCCCCCAATACTGAAATGAATGTTTACCTTGATGAATATTTAAGGCTGGCTGAAATAAAGCTTAAAGACTTTGACTTTTATCTTCTCATCAGGGAGCGTTAAGCGCTAGTATAAAACTGAACTTGGTGCTCTCTTTAGGTGGCAGAATTAGGAAGGATGGGACCACAGATCCTTGGCAGTTAGTACATTACTAAACATGTCTCTAAAACTCTGAGGAAGCCCATACACCTCTGGTGAAGGCGCAGACTACAGCGGACACAGGTGAAGAAGAACTTTAATTCTGGGGCGCCTGGGTGGCTCAGTATGTCAAGTGTCTGACTCTTGATTTCAGCTAAAGTCATGACCTCATAGTTCGTGAGTTCGAGCTCCACGTCTGTGTTCACATCGGGCTCCACGCTGCCAGCTAGGGATTCTCTCCTTCCCTCTCTGCCCCTCCTGCACGCATGTGTGCCCCTTCTCAAAATACGTAAATAAACTTTAAAAAACAAAGACTAACTTAATCTTAGACATGTCTCACCATTTAGACAAAATGGCCTGCACATCAGCAGACATGACAGCAAGTAACACCTGACAGACACTACACTCTGTAGAGGATAATTAGCGATTGATGTTGTAGTGCAAGAGTTTCTGCTCCCCACCCTATGCTTTATTCTGTTTCTAGGCCATTTGTGACTCTTTGATGGAGGATCTAACTTCACAGGAGTGCTTATTTTTAGCTGTTTATTAAAAACTGCTCAAAAGAAGCAATTTGATTTCCAAAGGTCAATTATTTGACAAGTACATAACATTCTAATACCTTTAAACATCTTGCTATCGACCCAAGTGTCCATCAGCTGGTGAATGAACAAAATGCAGTATATTCCATACACTGGAACACTATGCCAAAGAGGAAGTCCTGATAAATTGATCACCCTGGATGAATCTCAAAAGATGATGCTGGGGCGTCTGACTTTGGCTCAGGTCATGATCTCACGGTTTGTGGGTTTGAGCCCTGCACTGGGTTCTGTGCTGACAGCTCAGAGCCTGGAGCCCATTTCAGATTCTGTGTCTCCCTCTCTCTCTGCTCCTTCCTACTCATGCTCTGTCTCTCTCGGTCTCAAAAATAAATAAAACCAAAAAAATAAATAAATAAAATGTTTTTTTAAAAAAGATTATGCTAAGCAGAGACCCAAAGACTATGTGTTTTATCATTTCAGTTATGAGAAATTCCTATTCAAAGCAAAACTACAAACACAGAAAGACTGGTGGTTGGCTGCCTGAGGTGAGGGGTGGAGACAGATGACATATGGGCTTTGGGCTGATGGAAATGTTCTAAAACTAGACGGTAGTGGTATTTTGTTAGAGCAGCTCTAGCAAATTGAATACAGTGGGCTGTGGTCTGAGGAACTTGGGGATGAGCAGGAGTCTGGAACATAAGTGGACAAAGGAGCAATGATTCTCACTGTGGGGGTCACTGAGGCTTCCTGACGGTATTCACAGACACCATGTATTCGAGGCAGTGAGCAGGTCCAATTAGAGTGTAGGTGTTTCATGTCATTTCCCTTCTCTTCCATTCTCCCCTCCATGTGGCCTTATTTTTCTGGTTAGACAGAGAGAGGACCACCTTCTCCAGTGTGAGGTGCATCTGTATTATTTTTATGAGAATCACTTGTCATTTGCTAGAATATGCCTTTAATATATAAAGCCTCCAGGGAGAAAATTATTAATTTCAAGGATCTGATATGACTAAAAGAAAAAAAAATACTGAACAAAAACAACCTGGATTGTGGTCATGGTTGTACAACTATATAAATTATTAAAATTCACTGAATTATACACATAAAACAGATGGATTTTATGGTATGTACATTGTGTCTCAATAAAGCTTTTTAAATTTTTTTGGGATACCTAGGTGGCTCAGTCGGTTAAGCATCTGACTCTTAGTTTAGGCTCAGGTCACAACCTCACAGTTTGTGAGTTCAAGTGCCAAGCCAGGCCCTGCACTGACAGTGCGGAGCCTGCTTGGGATTCTCTCTCCCTCTCTCTCTGCCCCTTCCCTGCTCTCTCTCAAAATAAATAAACATATAAAAAAAATTACGGGCCATCAACTTTGTATCATTTAATGTTCTAAGTTTACAACTGAAATCATTATTTTTTAAAATTCTCATTACAGGTATTTCTCCTCAAAACTTCCTAATTCTATGATTCTTTGTTATATAGTGTCCTTTGAATCAAAGACAACAGTCTCTTGTAAAACAAGATTCAGCGGATATAATATTCGCTTATCTTGGGGCTCCTGGGTGGCTCTGTCAGTTAAGTATCCGACTCTTGATTTCAGCTCAGGTCTCATGGTTCGTGGGATAGAGCTGATAGCACAGAGCCTGCTTGGGATTCTCTCTTCTTCTCTTTCTGCCCCTCCCTGCATGTGTGCACATGCATGTTCTCTCAAAAATAAATAAATAAACTTTTAGAAAAAAAGATGCTTGTCCTGTATTTGCTGAAATTGATCACTGTCCTACTTCCAGCGATCTAATAATTATCTGTATACTATTATGCCCATGTTAACTATTTTCCTCCTAGGTTTGACAGACAGCAGAATACACTGCCATTGAATAACTCATTTCCCAAAACAGTGTTCAGAGGTTGGCAAACTGCCACCTGTGGGCTCAATCCAGCTAAGAATGGTTCTTACATTTTTAAAGAGATACACACAGGCACAATAATGAACAAAACTATGTGTGGCCCACAAAGCCACAGAACAGTTTTGCTGATACCTGACCTAGATATTAGCCTACTTCATTTTAGAGTAGCCATTAAATATTAGTAATGCTTTAAACTCATGACAGTAAATAATTTATTTTCAGTATTCTTTCAAAGAGAGCTTGTATAGGGTAAAAATGTTCTATAATTTTAAGTCTGCCATACATGACTAATGCTGAAAGTATCAAAACACAAGGCTTTGTATTGAAAAACACTTTTTAAAAATTTGTTTTAAAAAGGGGCGCCTGGGTGGCTTAGTCGGTTAAGCGTCCGACTTTCACTTAGGTCATGATCTCGCGGTTCGTCGGTTCGAGCCCCGCATCGGGCTCTGTGCTGACTGCCAGCTCGGAGCCTGGAGCCTGTTTCAGTCTGTGACTCCCTCTCTCTCTGACCCTCCCCTGCTCACGCTGTCTCTCTGTCTCTCTCTCCTAGAAATAAATTTAAAAAAATATATAAAAAAAAAATAAGTTTAAAAAAAAAATTTGTTTTAAATGTTTATTTATTTTCGCAAGAGAGCAAGGGAGAGAGAATCCCAAGCAGGCCCCTGCTGTCAGCACAGAGCCTAGTGCAGGGTGTGAACTCATGAACCACAAGCTCATGACCTGAACCAAAATCAAGAGTTGGACCCTTAGCTGACTGAGCCACCCAGACACCCCTGCAATAAACTTTTCATATAAGCCATTCATTAACGTAACAGAAGGTTTTATTATGAAATGTTTTTATGCAAAAAAGAATCTTTTTTGTAACGCAAAGGCTTGCACTCTTTGTAATATGAAATAATTAAAAAAACAGTGTTTTTTTTACAGATACAAAGAATAGAATAAACACACATACCAGTCCATATGCCATACTTCTTTCATGTTCTTGGGTTATATCTGCTACATATGCAAATACCACGGAGAAAGTCACTGCAAAAACCCCAGAAACAGAGATAACAGCGAAGTACCACCTAGGATATAAAGATAATTGGCAAAAAAACAGATTAATTACCATTACTTTAACCTTCCTTTATTTCTATAAGTGAGTTAGAGTAATAGCTTATTTCCATCAATGGCTTACTAAGATAGTTCATGGATTAAGTCATCTATAAATCACAAGCCACAGATATAATGAAAACACAGCATTAGAAGTGGCCCTTCAAAAACAATTCAGCTACTAAGCAGGAATACTTAAAATATATTTACGTCAATATTTTACCCAAGTATTGAACAGTTAAGTGGCTTTGTTGTTTCTACTAAAAACAGCAACAAACTAAAGTCTATTATAACTCATCCATTAATATTTCCCACCACAGCACTACACAAAAAACAAAATTCAGTAAATAAAATGAAGGAACAAGTTACACTCTATTTTATGCCATAACATATATAGAAACTAGATGTTATTCTATAAAAGCTATCTTTAGCTTTTCAAATGTTGGCAAAACAAACAACTCAGTCTTCACACAGAAGAAACTTGTATGGCAGTATTCACAAATGAAACTGAGAATAATTACTATAAAGAGTGAACATAAGCTATTTTAAAAAGAGCATACTACAGGGGCATCTGGGTGGCTCAGTTGGTTAGGCGTTCAACTCTTGATTTCAGCTCCTGTCATATCTCACAGTTCATGAGTTTGAGCTCCAGATCAGGCTCCACACTGACAGTGCAGAGGCTGTTTGGCATTCTCTCTTCCACTCTCTACCGGACCCCTCCTCAAGCATGTGCGCAGGCATGCTCTCTCTCTCAAAATAAATAAATGAACTTAAATAAATAAAAAGCAAACTGCATCATTTTGGTATGTATGATTTCAAAATAACTGGCCAGGAATAAGAAATTTCTATTGTCATGCTGAATGTTTTAAAAAAATCATGTGTAATCAAAATGAACTTTCCAAATATTCTACTAGGGTTTGCTTACTAAATTTTTTCTAACACATTACTTTCCACAGCAATTTTCTGTTCATCCTCTAGACTCCTTTAGTTAAGATTTCATTTGTGTGACTACTGTTCATTCAGAGTTTCACCTTAGAATTCTAAGTAACTAATCTACAAGAGGAAGATTCTGCCCCTTACATACCCTTAACCTTTCTAGATAACCATGGGAATACAGCCCATCTATGATGTAGAATTAACTAACATTAATATGCAGTGGAGTAGAACATTAGAGAATAAATAAATCTACAACTAAACTGAGCTCTATTATCTTGGGAAAATCATTCTCACTGTGAGCTTCCCTCCCTTCCTCCTCAGTGAAAATATCCTGATTTTAATTAGCGTGGCCATGAGCCCAGCTTCTTGTGACAAGGAGAGGCAAATGTCTGAAATCTAACCAAACGGATATAATCAGAGGCTGGGCGGGAATTCTGTAGTTTCCACGTAGGAAGGTGTTGTGCAATCTTAACCACTCTTTCCAATTCGCTGCGCGAAGTGTGACACAAGAGGGAGCTCAGGCAGCCATCTTGGACTGTGAGGTGGGAGCAGAGGATGGCAGAGCACAGAAGATTGGAAAGGTATGGTTCCTCAGAACTGCCAAACCCATTCTGAGCTGCTCAACTCCTAACTTCTTTTATGTGGAGAAAGAAATAAGTTTCCTTGATGTTAAAGCAACTATTATTTTGAGCTATGAAATCCAAAAAAAGATTAACCAATAATCTACATACTTCCTACAGTAGCATCCAGTTCTATAACCTTTATGAACTATTACTTAGACACTGTATTTTTAAGGACCCTCTACTCCGTCAAAGAATAAACATGTTGGAAGATAAAATTAAAACCTACATAGGTAAGATGGCAAAAAAGTGAAAGAAATAGGAATAATCAGAAAACAATGAACACAATGATGTTTAACTGCAATAATCTGATTATGTACATACCATGGGCTGATCTTCATTAAAGGAATTGGGGCACATGTGAAAAATACTGTTAGCAGCAAGAAGGATTTCCGGCCCCAAACATCAGAAAGAGCACCAATAAGTGGGGCACTGAGGAATGACAACAAACCCTAAAAAAAGTAAATGAAAATATGTATAATGTGTATATCAATGAGCCAAAAAGAAATCATTCTACATGATAGAAGAATTTTTTAAGTTTATCTCTAACATAAGTATGATTACCACCCAACATTAGATAACTTATTTCTCCTCTATATAATTTAAAACTTCCCAAAGACTATCTAAAATCACCTGAAGGACTCTGGTTACATATTAATATGAAATGCTCTAATCAATTCTCAGTCACAATAATTTCACATTAGCAATTCTAGAAAGAATATCATGTTAACTATCTGTTTTTATATCCACGGGGAAACTATCTGTTTATAAACCTTGCTGATCAAATGGAATCAAGAGTAAAGAGTATATACAGCCTCATTCATCATCAGGGAAATACAAATTAAAACCACACTGAGATACCAACTCATACTGGTCAGAGTGGCAAAAATGAACAAGTCAGGACACTCAAGATGCTGGCGAGGATGTGGAGAAACGGGCACCCTCCTCCACTGTTGATGGGAATGTAACCTGGTGCAGCCCCTCTGGAAAACAGTGTGGAGGTTCCTCAAAAAACACTAGAACTCCCCTATGACCCAGCAATAGCACTGCTAGGAATTTACCCAAGGGATACAGGAGTGCTGATGCATAGGGGCACGTGTACTCCAATGTTCATAGCAGCACTCTCAACAATAGCCAAAACATGGAAAGAACCTAAGTGTCCATCAACTGACAAATGGTTCAAAAAGATGTGGTTTATCTATACAATGGAATACTACACAGCAATGAGAAAAGAATGAAACCTGGCCATTTGTAGCAATGTGGATGGAACTCGAGGGTGTTATACTAAGTGAAATAAGTCAGCCAGAGAAGGACAGATACCATGTTTTCACTCATATGTGAAACAGAAGAAACTTAACAGAGGATGATGGGGGAGGAGGAGGGGAAAAATAGGTGGGGAGAGGGAAGGAGGCAAACCATGAGAGACTCTTGAATACTGAGAACAATCTGAGGGCTGATGGGGGAGGGGGAGAAGGGAAGAGGGATGATGGGCATGGAGGAGGGCACTTGTGGGGATGAGCACTGGGTGTTATATGGAAACCAATTTGACAATAAACAAACAAACAAAAAAGACTAAAGAGTATATAGAATAATTAAGACTTTACCATACAGTTTTATACTTATTTACACATTTTTAAAATAGTTCTTTTCAGTCTATATTCTTGTTGCTAGTTTATAAAAGCATTCTAGAATAAAAATGCCAACACATAAAACACGGGGGTCTGTTATGATGTGGTTTATCATTATACATAGTTGGCTATATTTGAGTCAAATGATATTTAAAACCCAGTTCATTTTAAAAGTGTTAAGTAGGGGCGCCTAGGTGGCTCAGTCAGTTAAGCATCCAACTTCGGCTCGGGTCACAGTCTCGAAGTTCATGGGTTCGAGCCCCACGTCGGGTTCTGTGCTGGCAGCTCAGAGCCTGGAGCCTATTTCAGATTCTGTGTCTCCCTCTCTCTCTCTGCCTCTCCCCTGCTTGTGCTCTGTCTCTCTCTGTCTCAAAAATAAAAATAAAGTATAAAAAAATAAATGTGTTAAATAAGCCCCTGAGATATACTCAAAATTGTAAAAATTAACACTTAGTGAACTGGTCCATTAACTAACAACAATAATATACTGGCAGAATTATATATACAAAAGTGTATTACGTATGTGTCCATATATATCACTGATCCTACCTTTACTCCTTGAATTAAGCCATTCATTAGAAATGTATGTTTAGGAAAGGTTTCATGTAATACCTAAAGAAAAAAAAACAAAATAAAAATTTCATATCACATTTTAGCCCCAGTAAAACTTAAACATTTACATTTTAAAACATTTCTTCAAATAATTTTACTTCCTATAAATTTTTGGATGTGTATGACACTATGCATGTGAGTAAATAATACCATTTATTTGGCATTTACTATGTCACAAGGCACTATATTGGGCACTTTACATAAATTATTTCATTTTAGTCCTCATAATGACCTTGTAAGAAAACTGATACAGACAGGTTCTATGTCTTGTACATGACTACATAGTTAGTATGTGGCAAAACTGAAATGGAACACAGGAAATTAGGCTTGAAAGTCCATGCTTTTAATCACTATGCGGTGTCTTCACTGTCTGCCACATAAAACTGACAACTCCCTTACAGACAGGTGTATTATCTAAGATCGAGAACAGGGCAATTTTAATTGCCAAAAAGTGAATCTAGAAAGATAAGTTAGAAAAAGAAATCCCAACCTATGAAAATGTGTAACATTTTATGTGTAACAAGTTATTGTATTCTAAGACCTGGGCTCAAACCACACCGCATCAGTTTGTTCAATGGGCACCAAGTGAACCACTGGGAAGCCACTGGTTGAAAAAGCAACTGGAGGTAAATGTTACTAAAAAAATAAGGAGCAGCTACCATTTTTACAGCCTATGTGTCAGAGGCTTTCTATATACTTTTATTTCATTCTAACAACATTACGGATTAGATAAAATACCACTTTACAGATGAAGTGACTGAGTTCTTGCCAGTGCTTCCTCATTATACCATCCTATTTCTCAACAAAAACAAGACAGAATGACAACATGGGAAATAAGAAGAAAGTTGTGAAATCTCTTCAGGAAGAAAAACTATGCCGAGTGTACTTTCTGACATCTTGTTAGAAAAACCTTTAGAAGGATTACAATGCTCCCTTTTCTTCAGTTACTCTTCTGCCAAAAGCTAGGAATTTAACAAAAATTAGCTCACATGTAAAAACAAAATTAGAAATGAAATGTTTAGTCAAAGAAAATCATTACTATGGTTCACATATTTATGATATTCATATATTTTGTTTCTAGATCTTATTTTTTAATGATTATTTCTATCTCATTTATTTAATTTTTAGAGACAGAGAGCAAGGGGGAAGAGGGGCAGAGAGAAAAAAAGATTCTGAAGTAGGCTCCATGCTCAGTGTGGGGCCCAACATGGAGCTCTGGGATCATGACCTGAGCCAAAATCAAGAGTCAGATGTTCAACTCAACTGAGCTACCAAGGCATCCCTCTGTATTTTATACTCAACTGAAGGCAATTTTGACCTCCAGGGGTCATGTGACAGTGTCTGAATACATTTTTGACTGGCAAAACTTGGCTGGGGGTGGGGGGAAGCTACATCTACTAGGTAGAGATCAGAGATGCTGCTAAACACCCTACAACACACAGGTCAGCCCCTCACAACAAATAATCAGCCCAAAATGTCAAAGTGCTGAGGCTGAGAAACCCTGTTGTTACTAATGATGACTCATGGGTCTAAAGAACAGGTCTGCAAACTTTCTGTAAAGAACCAGACAGCAAATACCTGTGTAGGTTATACAGTCTGTCGCCGGCATTCAACTCAGCAAAAACCACCACAGACTATATGTAAATGAATGGGATGTGGCTGTTCCCAAATAAAGCATCATTTAAGAAAAACAGGCTTCCGGGGTGCCTGGGTTGCTCAGCTGGTTAAATGTTCAACTCTTAGTGTTAGCTCAGGTCATGGTATCTCACAGTTCATGAGTTTGAGCCCTGAGTCAGGCTCTGAGCTGACAGCATGGGGCCTGTTTGAGATTCTGTCTCTCTCCCCCCCTCTCTCTCAGGCCCTCCTGTGCTTGTGCTCTCTTTCTCTCTCTCTCAAAATAAATAAATAAGCTTTTAAAAAAGAAAAAAGAAAAACAGGCTACTAACAAGATTTATAAGATTTGCTCTGGCCATAGTTTGCCAGTTTCTGCACTAAAGGAAAAGACTGAAATTCCTTAAAGGGATATCCCGAAATCTTTTGCAACAGATCAAATCTAGTTTTCTTCCAACAATTACTAAGGGCTGGGTGCCTGGACGACTCAGTTGGTTGACTGTCTTGATATTAATTCAGGTCATGATCTTACAGTTTCGTGGGTTCGAGCCCCACATTGGGCTCTGGGCTGAAAGTGCATAGCCTGCTTGGGATTCTCTCCCTCCCTTCCTCTCTCTCTCTACCCTGCTTCCACATGTGTGCTCACGGCAGGAGCAAGCACACACCTTCTCTCTCTCTCAAAATAAATAAACATTAAAAAAAAATAATTACTAAGGGCCAAATCTTTCTAGGGACAAAAAATTCTGTGTCACACAGAATGAAGAACATAATGAATACGTACAAGAAGCTTTATAATTATGCTAGATCTTACTCCTAATGATTCACTTTGCCAGGCCACCTTTCATTCCAATCAATCTGGTCTCTTCACTGTTTTAAATAATCCCATGCTTTCCAATATTCACACTTTTATACATGCATCCGCTCCCTTTTGAATGTTTGTTCCCCTTAGCTTCTTCTCTAAGTCAATTCCCAAACCTTGTAATTTACTCCTCTGCTACCAAACTTTCCTGTCCAAAGCAATCAATTTCTCCTTTAGGGCCCAAAGTAAGTGATTATAGCACTCACGTGACAGTCACATAGGGTTTGTGAAATTTTTTTTACCACATACTGAGTTACTTGGCTCTAGTATTTTTCAGTCTTTTTTAATATATATTTCCTTTCAACTGTATTTCAGACTTCTTTAGGACAGGCACTATATCCATTATACCTTGGATTTAATACATCTTTATCTTGACTACTGCCTCATAGAGTACCTCCATGTAGGTACTATTCACTAAATGTTTGTAATTGATAATACTGCTTTAAAAGTGATTTAATATAACAGAACAATTATGCAATTTAGCTAATGTTACAAAATAAAAAACCTTCATAACCCCCCAAAAGAGTATAGTTAGATTAAGATTTTTTAAAAATCTGTTTGATTTTTTAATTTATTCTGAGAGAGAAAGAGAGAGGGAAGGGCAGAGAGAGAGGAAAGGAGAGAATCCCAAGCAGGTTCCACACTGTCACTGCAGAAACCAACTCAGGGCTCGAACTCAAAAACCGTGAGATCATGACCTGAGCGGAAATCAAGAGTCGGACACTGAGCTGACTGAGCCCAGGCACCCCAATCTCGGTTTGATTTTCTTTTTATATTTATTTTTGAGAGACTGCAAGTGAGAGGAAGGTCACAGAGGGGAACAGAGGATGTGAAATGGGCTCTGTGCTGAAAGGCTGACGGCTGTAAGCCTGAGGAGGGGCTCGAAGCCACTAACCACAAAGTCATTACCTGAGCCAAAGTTTGAGGCTCAACTGACTGAGCCACCACCGGTGCCCCCATTTGATTTTTTTTTTTTTTTAATGTATGTTTATTTTTGAGCGAGGGAGAGACAGGGCATGAGTGAAGGAGGGGCAGAGAGAGAGGAAGACACAGAATCCGAAGCAGGTTCCAGGCTCTGAGCTGTCAGCACAGAGTCGGATGCAGGGCTCAAACCCACGAACTGTGAGACTATGACCTGAGTCAAAGTCAGACCCTTAACTGATTGAGCACCCAGGCACCCCTGCCCCGTTTGATTTTTTAATAAAATTTTAACATATAATGATGTTTGATCTGTGAGGCTCTTTAAGCTCCAGACTTAGAGCTGAACAGGAAAAGGTGTAACATTTCCCAAGAAATTTTACAGATTTTATAATTTATGCAACTTTAAAAATTTTGAGAGTAAAGTAAATAGTCCTTAAAATATTAACCCCTTAGGACTATCTCTATAGCAAAGGCTACGAGGCTATTTATCCAGAAGAGATGCTGCGAACCTGCGTGTATGGTCTTACTCCATAACACAGACTGTGCATCTAAGCAGCCTGGACCATCAAACACTGGCCTGGTATTTTCAGAACCAGAGGTCAAAAAAGTAACCCACTTCTGAGCATTATAGATCCTAAACTTACTGTTATTAATTCTCTTTCTCTAATATCTTATATAATCAATCATCACTGACTGAATATCCATTACCCATTGAAAAAAATTTGGCAGTATAAAATTCTCTTTTGTGGTTAATATAAATCCCCTTGTTGGTAAAGACTTTACCATCCTCCCCTGGGCAAGTCCTCCACATAAAACACAGCTTTAGTTCTTTCACTGTGTTCTAGGAGAATACAAGGTTCTAGAAGTTCTTTGAGTTTAAAACTTAAAGATATTTGAAATCACTTGAAACTTAAAAAAATTCTTTAACGTCACATTAATTTTGAAAATTAAGGCTAATAAATCCCAAACATCATAATCCCATTTGTTATCATTAAATATACCCTAACACTGGTTATCTGTTAAATGAATTAATTCAAAGAATATCTTTGAAATTTAAAATGTTGAAACTTTATAATTTTTAAGAACTATGTATGGAAAGATACTGATTTAACATATAAATAAACTGAATTATACTTCATCCTCATTCTCCCTTTTTAAATCAATGTTAAGAGCTGTTACCCTCTAGGAGGCATCATTTATAATCCTTTTCAAAGCATGTAAGACATAAAATGTTTAAAGATTAACTGACTTTTAGAAAAACGGCAAAGTGTTAGGACCTGGTGCTTTCTTGTACCTTGACACTCACCTCCCGCCATGCCCACACAGGGGCTGGGAATGAGTATAGGAGTCCAAAACAAAGAAGACTGCCAACAAAGTCAACAACAGAAATTTAAAAGTAAAAAGCCTCAAAATGAGCAAAAAACCTTTTTAAGCCTGTACTGAGTTAACATACTGGTTCTTAATTAGTGATATATACTAGATATACAAGAATCACTTCTAAAAACTACACGTCTGAGCCTCACCCTTGAAAATTCAGATTTCAGCAAGACAGGTTATAAGACCCAGGTATTTTGAAAAAGCTCCCCAAGTATCACTGATATTCACTTCTAGTAATAAAAAAAAAAAAAAAAATCACTGACTAACAGCACATTTTTAACTGCTGGAAATGTTTATCTCTGGTTGGCTAATTTGTCATACTGGGGAAGGTGAAGTTCACCCTTACGCCAAGATCTCTTATCCAATGCCTGAAGGCCAAAGTACCTGCAAGTACCTGAAATATAACAAATTTCATCATTTAGATACAATCTAACATCTACAACTCAATCCTAGTTTTGCCTTGGTCTGTCTGTCCCACACCATCCCCACAAGGATTTCCCCGTTACACAAGAGAAAAATATAGAACACAAAAATCACAATTATTTAAAAGCATGCATACATTACAGATGAGAAAAGAATTAGAAAAATAAAACTCTGAGCCTGATTTTCACGAAATTTAAGTGTTTTCGTTCCTGAGGATGCTTGACTTTAAAAATATTAATGAAGTAAAACTGAAAAAGGTAAAGAATTAGGACTATGATAATATTACAGACAACCCTCCTTAGTAACCACAACTCATTTCGCCATTTGAAAATCCAGATATAAAGGACAAATACAGGAATTAAGAATAACTGTTACAACAACCATGGGGAAAAAAGTCTTGCTATAAATAAAAAACTTGGCAATGTTATAGATATTATTACAAAAAATATAATCTTGTTAACAACAAAAAAATCATTACATCCTCACAAATTGGCCTTTGATTTTCCTGATCAGAATTCAATTCTGTATTTAAAAAAGTAAAAAAAGAAAAAAAAATCAAAAGCACTAAACATTTTTTAATTGATAAAAAAATTAAAAATATACTAAGCACAAAGTTAGTTTTCCCATAACTATGATAACTGACCTAATAATCAAGCCTTTAGGTCTAAATAACTGGATCCTTTCCTTGTTCTTAAAGACAGTCTCCAATTAGAAAAGAAAAATACCAAAGTTAGACAAAAATATCTAAAGAATATAAACTGGAAGCAAATTTTAAAAATTGTCATACACACTTTAAATCCTGCTGACAAATATGGTATTGTCACAAAAAGCTTTTCTGATGGCTTGTGAACAATTTACCCAAAACATTTTAATCTCTCTACTTAGCTGCTTCTGGACTGCCAATAACCTCTAAAGCATGGGTATGAACCGCTGACCTCCAGCACTCCCGGAGGCTGAGCACTGGAACAAAGCAAGCCTCCTTTCAAATACCAACTCTGCAGTTTACCTTCACACTAGTAGAGTAACAAGTAAGTTGCTTAACTTTTCTAAACCTTAACTGTCTCAACTGTATTATCAGGCTAATACCTCACCCATAAGGTGATTTTGAGGATTAAAAGTGATAACGTATTTAAAGTGGCTAGGACAGTGCCTGGACCCATCATGACATGAATATAAATGAACTGTTGTCTTTTTTTTTTTTTTTAAGGTTTTTTTTATTTATTTCTAGAGAGAGAGCGTGAGCAGGGGAGGGTCAGAGAGAGAGGGAGTCACAGACTGAAACAGGCTCCAGGCTCTGAGCTGGCAGTCAGCACAGAGCCCGACGCGGGGCTCGAACCCACGAACCGCGAGATCATGACCTAAGCGAAAGTCGGACGCTTAACCGACTAAGCCACCCACGCGCCCCAAATGAACTGTTTTCTATTGCAAAGCTCAAGTACTTTAAACCACAGGACTGATGATCTACCAGACATGTATTATGTTAAACTGGTACTGGGTTATAAAAAAGCACACCAGAACATTAGGAAAGCTAAGAGAAAAGTGTGAGATCACATAGTTATAGCACCTCTGTGGCCCATGACATCAGGTTATTACAATATAATGAAGTTACAAATGTCATAATGAACTCGCATCACCTGATCAAGTTACAAATCAGACTACATGGATTATGAAGGCAGGAAATGTGTAAATTAATTTTTGAAGGACTTCCATCAGAAATTATTAAATTTAAAAAAGGTCAGCTATTTTAAAAGTACACATTTCTAAAAAAATTTTTAATGTTTTATTTATTTTTGAGAGAGAGAGAGGGAACGAGAGCAGGGGAGAGTCAGAGAGAGAGGGAGACACAGAATCTGAAGACAGGCTCCAGGCTCTGAGCTGTCAGCACAGAGCCCGACATGGGGCTCAAAACCATGAACCACCAGATCATGACCTGAGTCAAAGTCAGTCGCTTAACCAACTGAGCCACCCAGGCGCCCCAAAAGTCCACACTTCAATCTTGACCATCTATTAATGTAAAACTGATGACATATTACAAGTAAGTCCTTCTTAAAAAGTAAAGGATCTTGGTGAAAACATTCAAATCAACATTCTTACAATTATATGTCAGGGAACTCATTATTCAGGGAACTAATCTCACTTGCGATGCATGGTTTATAAATAAACTCCATTTACTTGACATTTTCTTTTCTTCTGAATTGTGTTTTAACAGTACTCATCAATATACCCTATATATTCAAAATAATTACTAAACATCTGTATTTTAAATAGATCCAGTAATGATTATACAGCCATATAATAAATATGGAAATATATGGAATGTAAATTTTCCTTCTTAGAACATAAATCCACTTATATGATCATCCAATTTATTTATAAGCAAACCTTTTGTAAAAACCTTTTTTATATGACAATGAACGATCTCAAAAAATATATAAGGAAGCATATTTCTCTAAAATTCTCTTCTTCTAGATCTGCTAAGTTGTATATTTATCCTAATTACATCTTTCAAGATATTACAGACTTCTGCCATAACCACTCCTTCATTTATTCCCCACCAAAAGGAGAGAACTATCTATCACCTGAATTGTTTGGGCTGGCAAGGAGGTCTTTTCTAAGGTTCCAAACCTGGGAATATGTGGGCAAAATCAGCTCAAGGCTGTGAAAAGAAATGATCTTAGATGGTTACCTTTATAGCCTTAGTCTAAACTAAGAGAAACTTGCATTTAGAAAATGCAGCTGCATTAATGAATCTCAAAATAATAATGCTGAGTGATTCAGGTCATAGATACCATCTTTCCTAAGCCTGTCAGATTAAGAATCCCATCCACCCTATCCAGAGTGTGGGCTGAGTCCCTGCTGACCCACGTGTGGTGTTCAGAAGAACCGCACCCAGCCAAGCCTTCCCAAACAGTAAAGGAGAAGTAAAGGCTGGAAAAGACAAATAAGCCAGTAGAATATAATACTTGAAGGGTTGACAATATTGGTGCAAGAATGGACTGTGAAAAGGGAAAAGGGCTATCTTTTCCCCCAAAATTGAACAACAAGATTTAAGTTCATAATAAGTAAGTTAAAAGATTACTTACCACCAAGGTGGGTGCTGTCAATAATCCCCAAGCAAAAAACTCCAAAAAGATGACGATAACCGCATGATAAACACTAGGAGAACCTATTCCTTGAGGCTATAAAAACAGATTTAACAAGTTAACAGTGCATTCCAGTGCATTCCAGAATTACTAACAATTATGGCAATAGTCAATATTTCTTTACTGAGAACATACATGTATCAGGACTATGTCAAACATCTGGACACTTGCTGCCATTGTCCTCTAAGTGACAGGGATAGACAAGGAGACAAATACATTGTAAAAGCACAGTGTGCAGAATCCAGGGCAGAGATGGGAACATCAGACTTCCAGGAGGTACATTAAAAGGATGAAAAAGAGTCAGACAGACAAAGGTGGGACGTGGGAAGGCGAAAAAGAGAGATCAAGGCAGCTGCCTACACAAAGGCTGTAAGGCTTGAGAGCAGGGGCATTACAGGACACATACAGGCCAGTACAGCTAGAACATGGGCTGCATACTGGGAGTTCGAGAGATGAGCTAGAGGCACACAGGACTAACTTCCATGCAAAGGAGTCTATATTTGAAGGCAATGGGGAGTCACTAAAGGATGATAAGATTCATGTGACCAGAGATGAAAGTTTTAAGAAAGATCAGTTTGGCAAAGGGATAGCTGATGGATTAATAGGGGGCAAAACTGAGGAAAATTAACAGGAAGCTCCATGCGGCACTTGGGTGGCTCAGTCAAGCATCTGGTTAAGCATCTGTTTTCTTGGTTTCGGCTCAGGTCCTGATCTCACAGTTTGAGAGTCAGAGGCCCGCATGGGAGTTTTATGTATGGAGCCTGCTTGGGATTGTCTCCCTCTCTCTGCCCCTCCCCCACTTGCACTCTCTCACTCTCAAAATAAATAAATAAACTTAAAGAAAACATACACACACAGGAGACTCCCGCACTAATCCCAAAGCATAAATGAAGCATGTGCAAGCACATAACTGATATTAACATAGCTCAAAAGCAGAACAGTCCCCGAGTAGTATGTGAGAGATCTGGGACTTGATATACACAAGTGACTCAGCCAGTTAGGCATCTGACTCTTGAATTTGGCTCAGGTCATGATCTTACGGTTTGTGGGATTGAGCCCTGCATGCGGCTCTGCGCTGACAGTGTGGAGCCTGCGTGAGATTCTCTCTCTCTCCTCTCTCTCTGCCCCTCCCCCCCCAAAATAAACAAACTTAAAAAAAAAAAAAGATTCTCTCAAGAAATGAAATACAAAATTACACTTATCCTGCTGCAAGCAATGTCTTAAGAACTACTTCAGTTGTTGAATTTCATATTCTAAGGGAAATATTAAATTGATGGAAAAGCAAATGACCTATATAACATTAACTCAGTCTCCACTAACAGGTTTCTATAATAAAAAGACAAGTTTAATCAATACATATTGCAATGTCATGCTTAAGTTTTAAAGTATATTCAATAGTTTTACGTGGAAACTATTAAGTGTTTGGATTTCTCTATATACTAAAAATGATGCCACATCATTTAATATTGTCATGATGTATCATTATTTTAAAAAAACAGGTAATTCTCCCAACCTTCAGAATTTAGGTCCCTGAAAACCCCTTTGGTAGAACTTGCAGTTTAGGAACTTGAGAAAACAGAGGTGGGGTGGAGTATGGGGGACACAAGAGTTGAAAGACAATGGCTGGGAATGAATTTGTTCAATATTCATTCAACAAACATTTACAGAGCATCTATTATGTGGCAGAAATGCTGGGATTACAAAAACCATTAAGACACACTCTCTGATCTCAAGGAATTCACAGTTTAGAGAGGAAGGAACCTCATTATATATCATCTGCTTATGTGCAAATGCAATAAAAGAGACACATACAAGTTAGGAAGCAAGGAAGGAGTATTGCAAGAAAAGGAGGCAGTGTGGACAATCTCATCAGAGAAAACCATACTGAAATAGCCAAGGGTCATGACAGTTTAAGGCTGATGGAGAATAAAGTCATCAGGGAGTAAAGAAAGGGAGGCAGAAGAGGTAGGTAGCCTGTAAGCCTTGTTAAGGAGCCTCTCATCATTAGAGACACAGTGAGCCACTGAAGGGCTTCAAGCAAGAGAATGGTATGACTGGACCCACTGTTTTCAATACCTCATGATGATCTCAAGTTTGTAATTGAGCAGCAAACTCCACGTAAAATAAGGCTATTTCATCAGTTGAAACAAGAGATGATGGCATGAAACAGGAGTGGCAAGGATACTCAAGGGGAGGGAAAGGACAGTCTTCAGGGGACATTAGGGAAGTCTTTAGGATGTGAAAATTGGCAGCACCTGATAAATCTGGGAAGGCAAGTGAAGAAAAACTTCTAAGTTTTTAGCCTGGTTGTTTATTAGTTGAAGCTAGTAGCTTCCCAGCTTTTTTCCCCCCATAAGGTTCAGATTTACTTCAGGTCCCATCTAAGGCATTGCTCCTTGTACTTGAAGATTTCTACTGTTTTTTTGAGGGCTGACTAAAATTAGCGTGAATTCTGATGTTTGAAACCACCAGAGTGGGTGAGACTATCAGGAGATGAAGTGGAAAAAGAACGGTGGGTTAAGACCAGACTCTAAAAAAACACCAACATTTAAGTAGTGAGCAGAAGAAAATGAACCATGAAGAAAATAAAGAAGGAACAAATCAGAGAAATACCAGGAGACGTAAGAGAATACAGTGTTACAGATGATAAAGTAGCAGTTTTAGTAAGGAAGGAAGGGATGATGTGCAGTACCAAATAGAGCAAGTTGTTAAGATAAGGTCAAAACATGTCCAGAGGATTTGTAAAGCTCCAAATTGGTTTTGTTCATCACCACATATACTCAGCACCTAGTGAAATGCCCAGTAGAACTTCTCAGGACCCTTAACGTGCTAATTTACGTTATGAATTTCCAAGATACAGTGAACACTGTATTCCAAACTTGACAGAATCCTTCTTTCATACAACAGATAGTATCTCATGGCCATTAGAGTTCCTTTTAAAACTATCTGGGAAATGCCGATAAAATGTAAGATGATGATTATTTAACAATGTGTATAACATACACACACAGTAAAAAAGGTAGAGGGAAATGATGTGTTAAAAGTGGCTCTTTTACATAAGAGACTCTTAAATATGGAGAACAAACAGAGGGTTGCTGGGGGGTTGTAGGCGGAGGGGGGGGAGGGGGGGATGGGCTAAATGGACAAGAGGCATTAAGGAATCTACTCCTGAAATCATTGTTGTGCTATATGTTAACTTGGAGGTAAATTAAAATAATTACTTATTTTTTAAAGACTGGCTGTTTTAGTGACGAGCACTCAATCAGTTGAGGAAAATGTCAGGGAGGGCTTCTCAGGCAGGCTTTTCAGCCTCTAAGTCACTTGAAGGCCTTTAACTTTCAGGCAGCAGGGTAAATGAAACATTTCAGGATAGAAGGTAACATCACATCATAGGACTGTCTTCTTGGAATATTAACTTACACTGTACTGTGGCAAAGACGTTGAAAGGGAGGGAGGGAGAAAGACTAGAAAGCAGGCTGTTGAAGAGAGGGAAGAAAACCAGAAAACAGGCTATTGAAGAAATACATGGTGGGGGGAAGGGAAAGGGAAAGGGAAAGGGAAAGGGAAAAGGGAAAAGGGAAAGGGAAAGGGAAAGGGAAAGGGAAAGGGAAAGGGAAAGGGAAAGGGAAAGGGAAGGAACGAAACACACAGGAGAGTTAATAACTAGAATAAAACACTGGTAGTAGGGACAGAGCAAAGTGAATGGAAATAAAAAACACTTAGGAGGCTGAATCAAAAGGACTCAGTGGTTGACCAGATATAGCAGGGGACGGTAAGGGAAGATCAAAGATAAAAAGGTAAGATTTCAGCGTCTGGCTTAGTCAGCCAGGCGGTGAGGAAAGGGGAAAGAGCAAAAGATTTACACGTTTTAGGCATACTGGTTTGAGAAAAACATGTACACCATTAGCTGAATTTGAAGGCAACACATTGAGGAAGATATGGAAGAAATAAAGATTTAATATCTAGGTAAAGCATTCATAAGAAATTACAAGAGCACTAAGACACCACAAAAATATAATAGATTAAAAACAAATAATTTTAAAAACAGCAAATAACATTCTATCCCGTGGAAATAAACATTCAGAAAAGCTTCCACCATAAAGATGTTCATGACAGCATCTTTATAGCGGGAAATATGGAAATCTAAACATTCAACCTTTAGTAACATCCTATAATCAAATCACAGTGCTTAAACCAGACAGAATAGTAAGCAGCCAAAAACGGTTTAAAGATAATCTTTAATGATATGTGGAAATGCTTATGGCGATGTTAAATTTAAAAAATATAAGCAGGAAAACAAAACAAAACAAAAAAGTAAAAGCAGGATATAAAATTGTATATATAATTTCAACTATGAAAAACAAAACAAAAACTCACCTGAATGTTAATTATATTAGGTAGTACTTTCACGGGACATAAACTTGTTTATTATGTTGTTCTGAATTTTCTAAATCTTTTCTAATAGGCATCCTTATACTTTAAATACAAAGAAAATGTTTAAGAGAAAAACTACGTAAAAACTAGAATGGGGGGACGCCTGGGTGGCTTAGTTGGTTGAGCGGTCGACTTCAGCTCAGGTCATGATCCCACAGCTCAAAGGCTTGTGAGTTTGAGGGCCGCACTGGGCTCTGTGCTGACAACTCAGAGCCTGGAGCCTGCTTTGGATTCTGTTGTCTCCTCTCTCTGCCCCTCCTCTGCTTGCGCTCTGCCTCTGTCTCTCTCTCCAAATATAATAAACATTAAAAATTTTTTGAAAAAAACTAGAATAGAAAAATATAGGTACTTGCATATACTTGTCCTTTCTGAGGCACTCTCTCATGATTTCCCAGAACTGGGAGTAAAAATGTGTGTGGGGTGTGTGGGTGTAGGTAGGGGTGGGTGGGTGGGTGTGTGTGTGTATTTTTTAAAGCAGGGGGTGGGGGGTGGTAGGGAGGGGGGTGTGTGCGTGTGTGTGTGTGTGTGTGTGTGTGTGTATTTTTTAAAGCAGCGGGTGGGGGGTGGTAGGGATATTTGCTTGTCCTAAAGTACTGGTAATGTTGAGAGCTACATTATGTTCATCATATTCAACTTTTGTTTTAAATGATTTCAAAAGTAATACAAGATCTTAATAAAATTGACAAATTTTAAAAATATTTTACTGATTTAAAATACAAATACTTCTAGGTGGGACTTTTGACACAAGCACTAGTGGTTTTAATGGAATATCTATCCACAAGCAAACTTCCAGGACCGAGAAAGATCAGGGTTGTGGCCTACGCAGAAAGACCAGGGGAAGTTAATAGACAAGTAGGGGCAAATATCTGACCAGTAAGCATCAAGAGGAGAGAGTTTAGATCACAATGAGATTTTATCAACAGATAACATTTGAGGATGCTAAGAGAATTCTGAGGTAGAAAGTGAAAAAATCTGAAGGAGATAAATCTGAATATAAACACATGCCCAACCCCAAATGCCAAGATATGCCACCTACAACCATAATAATTACTATAGCAAAATTCCTCCATTCAGGTTAGTAATTTCTCTCTTATAGAGGTATGGTTTCATGATAATCGCCTCTAACTTTAACCTCAGAAGTCAGGGACAGTCTTCTTTCTCCACCCCCACCCTTCAATCTAACTCCCATTTTCCAAATTATAATTTCTACTGGTGACAGAGTATGGTTTCCCCATCTAGGCTTTGGGCCAAGCCTTTTAAAATCATTTATTCTTCTATCCTGTAACACTAGGTAACATCCACAAATTTATATTTCACCGTGTAAAGTCCTTATCTCATTTTATTTAACCTAAACTTACCTTCTCTAAATTTCTGCTGAGACAGGCCCTACTTTATTCGTCTACGATCTGGAGCATCTGGTCCATGCATAGCACAAAGGTGCATAATAAATGTCTGTAGAACTTAAGTGAATTACTCTGTAATTCCCTTCTATCACCACAGGTATTCAGTATAGTTACTGTATTTAAACACTATTAAAATTTTTATTTATTAAACTTGCAACTTCCTCTATTAATTCCCTCCTCTACACTCTGATATCCCACTATTGGCTACTGTGTCATCTATCACATAGATTTATGACACACATATATACTAGATTAAAACAGTAATGAAAGAGTATTACTGAAAACTAGTAACAGCTTACATTCAAAATCTTACCTACTCTTCCTGACAACCTTTCAAATTAAACATTGTTGTCTCCATTTTATGTCTAACGTAGCGGAGTCTATCCAGGCTGTTCTAGAGCCCAAATCTAGAGTTCTGCTGGTTTCAGTGGTTAGACAGAATACATTACCACAGACTGTTACTCTTTTAAGTGCAGGGATCCAGTTTTTTTCCATTTCAGTAACAATGTGTAGCACAATGCCTGGTCTAGAAAGGGTACTTCATGACCATGAACTGATTGATAGCCCTAATCATGCAGTCACTGAGCTGCTAGGGAAATTAAGTTAGTCACTTTACCTCTCAGCCGGAAGAGGTGAACTATTCATCTCTCACCTAAATCCTTGTCTAGCTCCCAAATTTTGAGTCTATGAAAATTTTGAGTCTATGACTGCTCAGCCAATAAGGGTTTATGAATGCAGCAATTATGCAGGATGTTGACTTTAATAACTTATGCTGTATACATACCTATTGGTGTGATCCAGGGGCTTATATAGACTTTTGGCCAGGAGACAGACGTAATCATACCTATAACTGGCCATTATAATCCCACTTACTACACAGAATTTATCACGTGAGTAAACAATGAGAATAAGCCAAACTGAGGCTCATTCTTCAAAACAACTGGCCTAGACTATTAAAAAGTGTCAATATCATTAAAAACAAAAAAAAAGGTTATTCTAGACTGAAGAGACGTGGCAACTGAATGTAATAATTTAATTCTGTATCCAAAAAAAGACAACTATCAAGGAGGTATAATTAGAAAAATGTGATTATAGCTAACATATTACTTAATACTATTGTATTAATGTTAAAATTTCCTGAATGTGACGGGTGCCTGGCTAGCTCAGTTGGTTAAGCATCCAACTCCAGCTCAGGTCATGATCTCATGGTCTGTGAGTTCGAGCCCCGCAATGGGCTCTGTGCTGACAGCTTGGAGCCTGGATCCTACTTTGGATTCTGTGTCTCCCTCTCTCTGCCTCTCCTCCACTCATGCTCACTTGCACTTGCTCTCTCTCTCAAAAATAAACATTTAAACAAATGTTTAAAAACACATTAAAATTTCCTGAATGTGGTTAATTATATTGTGGTTATGTTGGAGAACATCCTTTTTCTTAGGTGATACATTCTTAGTGTTTTAGGGGTAAAGTGTCTTGATGTCTACAACCAACTCCTCAAGTGGTTCAAAACAATAAAACATGAGCATATAGAGAGAGGAAAAACAAATGTGGCAAAATGTTAATCTGTGATGTGAATCTATGGGATGGGCAAATGAATACTCATCATGCTATTGTTGCAACTTTTCTGTATTTTAAAAATTCTCCAAAGCTGGGAAAAAATTTTAAAACATGATTAAAAAAAAAAACAAAAACAAAATAAAGTAGGGGCACCTGGGTGGCCCAGTCAGTTAAGTGTCCAACTCTTGATTTTGGCTCAGGTCATGATCTCATGGTCATGAGATGGAGCCCCACATCAGGCTCTGTGTTAAGCATGGAGCCTGCTTAAGATTCTCTCTCTGCCTCTGCCTCTGCCCCATCCCCTCCTCATGCTGGCTCTCTCAAAAGAAGTAAATAAATAAAAATTTAAAAAAATAAAGTATAAGGGAGAATAATTTCAATCTTAGAACTTAATACAGGGTAAAATGAGAGTAGGGGCACCTGGGTGGCTCAGTCGGTTAAGAATCTGGCTCTTAGTTTTGGCTCAGGTCATGATCTCATGATTCATGGGTTCAAGCCCCACATCGGGTTCTGTGCTGAGAATGCAGAGTCTACTTGGGATCCTCTTTCTTTCTGCTCTTCACCTGCTCTCTTTCTCTCAAAAACAAACTTTAAAAACAATTAAAATGAGGGTAAAATATAGCTTCAAAAAGAAACACTGAATTTCCTCTGAATAATATATAACTAAGTTAAAATAATACATGTAAAAGTCTTACACACAAAAAAATACAAAGATGCTTAGATATAGGCATTTAACAATTGTTGCTTTTCTGGAAGAACATTTAAAAAAAAAAAACCTGTAACTACAAAGCTGCTTTCATGGGATCCTGACACATTATGGCATAACTAGAGAAAACTAAGGCTTTAACTGCTAGTATCTGGTATCATGTTTCCTTTCTCACGAAATCAAGTGGTGTTTTTCTTATTTTCTCTGGCTTTAATCAAGCAAGCAAGATACATTACTTCTGTAGAGCAAAAAGAAAACAAAACCAATCCTCAATTTCCTGGAAGTATGAATCACCATAAACATGTTGCAACACTATTATACTAATTAAGCAAGCCATTTTGGCTTAATTTGCAGTCAGACTTTAGATTTTACTGGTAGGCTACAGATCAATTTTAAAGACAGATATTGAAATTTGTATGCTATCACAGAAGTGAAGAGGTTTTGGTTAGATTGCTCCTAGGGGTGACTGGGTGGCTCAATTGGTTAAGTGTCCAATCCTTGATGTCAGCTCAGGTCTTGTTCTCAGGGTTGTGAGTTCAGGCCCTGCACTGGCCTCTGTGCTGAGCCTGAAACCTGCTTAAAATAATAATAATAATAATAATAATAATAATAATAATAATTTTAAGAAAAGATTTGTCTTACATGGAAAGAGCCTAAGTGTCCATCAACTGACGAATGGATCAAGATGTGGTTCATCTATACAATGGAATAGTACATGGCAACGAGAAAGAATGAAATCTGGCCATGTGTAGCAACATGGATGGACCTTGAGGGTGTTATGCTGAGCGAAATAAGTCAGGCAGAGAAGGACGGATACCATATGTTTGCATGTACAGGAGGATTAGGAGGAATTTAACGGAGGACCATGGGGGAGAAGGGGAAAAATAGTGAGGGAGAGGGAGGGAGGCAAATCATGAGAGACTCTTGAATGCCAAGAACAAACTGAGGGCTGATGGGGGTGGGGGGGAGGGGAAGGGGGATGATGGGCATGGAGGAGGGTACTTGTGGGGATGAGCACTGGGTCTTGTATGGAAACCAACTTGACAATGAACTATTTAAAAAAAAAGATTTGTCTCAAGTAGAAATTAAATTCACTTCTTAAACATATTCAACAAAAATATGAGATCAAGTTTTACTCTTAAAAAAAATAGAGCCTAACACTGGATTACTTCGCAGCAAATTGTTTTAAAGATTTATTTTTAAATAATCTCTACACCCAACGTGGGGTTGAACTTACAACCCCAAGATCCGGAGTCACAGACTCCATGGACTGAGCCAGTCAGGAGCCGTTCTTTGTGGTAAATTTTGAAAAGATTAAGCAACATGACAATCTATGACATCCCCTTCTCCATTCTGAGGAAGAAAAGATGTAACTGCTAAATCAAGTTAAGCCATCATTACATTAAGTGCCTATCCCCATGAACATCTACTGTGTTATATGGTTCAAATGACAACAAACTGAACTCACTAACAAGGTAATATTTCATACGGTAGAATTCATAATTGTTTTTACACATTACTGAGAAAGTAGACGCAATATTTAGAGTAAGCTACTACATCTGGCCCTCAAAAAGACAAAACCATTTCAGGAAGCTGGACATATCCTGGCTTCAACTGTCAAATGTTACTTTGACACTTCAAAATAATGCTAAAAGACAACTTCAATTTTTTTAAGTAATTGAAAAATGTAAATAATATACTTGTCAGAATGCTACCTAGAAAAAGCTCTTCTTTTTACTTAAACTCCAAACTTTGGTAGCTGTAAATGAGTTACAGTTCAATTGTTAGTGAATTCTGCAGATGCTCTGATTATTGGGAAGCAGGTCTGCAAACTGTATTAGGATGAACTGGATATATAATCTGAAACAACTGCTTACTAATTTATCCCCAAACATACTAAGCTAAAGCAAATGTTGCAGCATACCATGGAGGAAAGGAGGTAGTTATTCCTGGTACTGTCTGCCACAAGCTTGCCAAAGAGTATATACATTCTAGGCATGGGCAAGTGACTTCTAAGAACAGTTGCTTTTTGAAGGCACCATGGCCATCCTCATGGCCTGTGTGCTAGCAATTTAAATAAATAGCTAAAGCTATTTATTTAGCAGCTCTCTGGGGACTAAGGAGAGCTACCCTGCCACGGCCTTGGCCATCTTTGTAGGTGAAGGATGCAACGGATCAGAGCCTAAATCTAGACTTCTGAAATGGTTGCTGACTCCGATTTACGTACTTAAAATCAGACAACAAGGAATAAAAATCTGGTGCTCTTCTTCTCTGGGTATATTTCATCTGGCAAATACCAATTTCACTTTTTTCAGGTACCTCTAACGAAGCAATTCACACATGCTGCGGTTTCTATCAAATCTTTAAAGTGGGGGCGCCTGGGTGGCTTAGTCGGTTAAGCGTCCGACTTTCGCTTAGGTCATGATCTCACGGTTCGTGGGTTCGAGCCCCGCGTCGGGCTCTGTGCCGACTGCCAGCTCAGAGCCTGGAGCCTGTTTCAGTCTGTGACTCCCTCTCTCTCTGACCCTCCCCCGCTCACACTGTCTCTCTCTCTCTCTCTCTCCTAGAAATAAATAAAACATTAAAAAATAAATAAATAAATAAAGTCATTTCACCTGTTTATTTGTGGAAAAAAATGGACACTTTTCACTTTGTCAGAGATGCAGTCTCACAACTGTACTAACAATAAAGATCATGTAAAAAAATAAGCAAACTTCAAAAAATCATTTAAAATTCTATTTTTGATAATACGAATAAATAACTCATGTATGTAACTCTTTAGCTCTTAGCCTCTAACAGGAATGTTTATAAACAATCTAGTAATACACGGTAAGAATTTAACAACAAAATTGGAAGTGTTCTAAAATGTCATTTAATTCAACTGTCTTAAATGGTCTACACTAAGAGATACATCAAAATGCCACATACATGAAAACTTATAACCAAAAACTGTATTTCTACATATGGATGCTTCAAAAAGCAAATTCACCAACAAGGCAATAATTACTTTCATCAGTAAAACGGTATACAGGAAATAAGTAAGTACATATTTACTGAATTTAACCTGTAGAAGTATTCTGTAGTTATGCATGTTGTTTTCAAACAGGACAACCACTCTTAAACTTCTAGGAGGTATGGATCCTTCTGGGAATCTCTCTCAAAAAAAGGATAGTCAAAGAAAATTTTGCAAACAACAGCAGGGTGTATAGACCCAAGTTAAGAACTCCTGATACACTCGCGGTTCGTGGGTTCGAGCCCTGCATCGGGCGCTGTGCTGACTGCCAGCTCAGAGCCTGGAGCCTGTTTCGGAGTCTGTGATGCCCTCTCTCTCTGACCCTCCCCTGCTCATGCTCTCTCTCTCTCTCTCTCTCTCTCTCTCTCCTAGAAATAAATAAAACATTAAAAAAAAAAAAGAACTCCTGATACAGAATCATACACACCTTCATGTAATTTCCCTTAACTGTGTACAACTCAAATGGACAACATATTAGTTAGCCTTACCCTGTTTTCAGAGCCTAATCAGATACAATTTCAAGAAAAGAAAAAAAAGTACCTTATGTATAACCTCGTTCACTGGGAAGGGCTCACTTCTTCAAGTGTCAAAAATGATAACAAATCTAAGTTTTTGACAAGTCATTAATAACTATTAGTTTTGTTTATAAATATTAAAATTCACTAATCAGGCTTATAAAGATGTCATTAGCAAGATGAAGCAAAATAATTTTACCAACATTGCTGAACATTAGAAAGAAAACGGAAGGGGATCAGGTCAGTATCATTGGCCCGTTCAGAAATACTGTTCAGAGACTATCGAGGATGATCATACAGTGTAAGACACCTGCCTCTAAATGAATCCATCCACACGTTGAACTTACATACACACACACACACACACAAAATAGTACCAATACCAAATGACAGTTTATTCCCTTTCTTTAAAAAAGGTTCATAAGGGTAGCCTGACCAATTATAAGTAGGGAGACAGAGAAGCAAATGCCATTTTAAAATTTCTACAACTATACTATTTATACTATTTTCCATTTACAGCTAGAGTAGGTTAAAATACAAACACTGCAGAAAATTACCATGATATTTCTAGAAATATAAATATTCCATTTACACATATATATGTATATATATATGGTTATATATATACACATACGTATGTGTATATATATATGCTTATATGTGTATATATATATATGTGTATATATATATAAAAAACCAATATGGGAATAAATAAAATTACAATAAAACATCTAGGAATATGCTAGCACATATTTTAAAATCACTTTAAATGTGTTTATATCACATTAAATTCATATTAGGCCCCATAAAAGTCAAAATAGGCATAAAGTTTCTATTCTAAGGAGGTGCCCAGTGCTTTTAGAATGGGAAGTGCAACGTAAGTGTATAAAGATGATAAATAGTAAGACCCACATGCCCATAGTTCTCAAGAAGAGCTTTCATTTATTCTCTGTGCCTTCTTAAAAACTTACTGCCAGTGTAAAAACTGTATTTTTCCTCCAAAAGCAAGCTATGAACTTCCTACAACTTTAATAACTAACAAAGATAAAAAATTATAATGTCTTCCAAATCTCACAGGATTTGAACAAAAGCATCAGCCGTAAAGCGAATCAAACGAAACTTCAAAGAGGTAACAAAACTGAACTTTACCTCAAAAAAAAGGTGTGTTTCTTGATCAGAGCTTCATTCTTTTGCAAAGAATCCTGATCTTAAAAATCACTTGCTTTTATAAAATACAATCCCTTGTTGCTTCTATTTTGTAGATTTTATATAGAACTTAAAATATCAAGTTCTGATGGTTAACAGACTACCAGTATTTTTCATGCTATATCTCTCCCCACGTAGTAGTTTGAACCAACTTCATCAGAAGGGCCCTGACTACTCATAAGTGGTTTAATCAAAGTAATGTTCTAATTAATCAAGTACAACAAAAAGATCTAAGGACTTGAAGTTTCTTTTTTCACCAAATGGCAAAACTATGACATCTTATTATTTTTACAATTAGCTAAAAGGAGATTCTGAAATTGCTGCATATGTCCCAAGTCTTCTAAATATTAGCAGCATATGGGGCGCCTGGGTGGCCTAGTCGGTTAAGCGTCCGACTTTCGCTTAGGTCATGATCTCGCGGTCCGTGGGTTCGAGCCCCGCGTCGGGCTCTGTGCTGACTGCCAGCTCAGAGTCTGGAGCCTGTTTCAGTCTGTGACTCCCTCTCTCTCTGACCCTCCCCTGCTCACGCTGTCTCTCTCTCTCTCTCTCTCTCTCCTAGAAATAAATAAAACATAAAAAAAAAAAACCTAAATATTAGCAGCATATTGATGGAGCCCCTATTCTGAAATGTCAAACAAAACAAACAAACAAACATCTTTGTCACTTATTTCAAATGAATTCAGCAAATCCTCAGGGGTGGCCTAATTACTGTACATATTCAGCACTACGCTAGCAGTTGATGAGGGCTCCAATTATATACATAAACATATATATTGACATAAACAGAAATACGAAATTAAAAGAATCATTTCCGCACACCTCTCAGTAAAGTGAAACGTGTATTTTACCTTTGCATTCTATTTCAGAATGTGATCTCAAAGAATGCAACAAAGACCGGAGAGTGTAGCAAAGGAGAAATTGCAGCATATGAAAGTACAGGTGAGTTAAATTTTCAATTATAAATCCTACGTCCCCTGCTGGCTAACTACAGCACACTGCATAAAGTTTATTGTGTGGTGACAACTGTTTCTAAAAAGCACAATTTCTTACCCTCTGTCTTCCTTTCAAAGTGTCTTATAATCCTCAGACCGTGGTAATTCTATTTAGCAGCGTTTATTTTAGAGTGAACAAGCGGTTTGAGAACACCACGGCGGTATCTGTTCTTTGGGAACCAGCTGCCTTAAGTCTAGGCCGCGGGTGTCCTCCGTCACGCTTCAGACTCCGGGAAGTGGAGAGGAAAGCCCACCTTCCGACAGTGTTGACCGCACTGCAAGCAGCCAAGAGCAGCAGCACTGACCCAGAACGAGGTGGAAGAAGAAAGCCAGCGCACTAAGGCGCCCCAGCGGGGTCGCCGCGCCAGATGCCACCCGGCTAGGAGCATATGGGGAGCCACGGAGAGCCCCCGGCACCTTCGAAAGCGCCGCGACGGCGGCGCGGGGCCCGGAGGCGGAGGCGAAGGCGAGGCTGCGGAGGCGAGGGGCGCGGCGGGACCAGCAGCGCCCGGGCGACGGGGGGCCGGCCGGCCTGAGAGCCCGGCGTCAATTCCGGCCCGCGGCGGAGGCGCACGTGGGGCTCGAGGCCGCAGGGCCTCCGGGGGCCGCCGGTGGAGAGGGCGGCAGGTGCGGGAGAGGAGAGCGGCTTCCCCAAGAGGACGGGCCCCGGAGGCCGCAGGCCGGGGCGAGGGAGGAAAGCCCCCGGAGGAGAGGCAAGACGGCCCGGGAGACCGAGACACTGGCACCACCGACAGGGTGGGGGAGGGCAGGGGCACTCAGGGCGGCTGGCGGCGGCGGCGTGGGGGGCAGAGATGGGATGGGGAGCCCCGAGGGACGCTCCCCGGCGCGGTACCCCAGCTCACCGTGCCTCCGTCCTTAATGATGATCTTCTTGGCCAGCATGATACTGCGGTTCGCGGCCCGTTTCTTCTTCTTCCCCTGGGTCATTTTACCATCCTCGATTCCTGGCGCTGCTGCAGCCACTCCCGGGGCGGCCGGCCCCAGCGGCGAGTGCCGTCCCGCCGCTACTGCCGGGCCGAGCCGCTCGGGGCGCCCGCCGCCATCTTGAGGGCCCGGCCTGCCTCCGGCGGCGCGTCACATCGTGCGATCCGCGGAGGAGCCCACCCCGCCCCACCCACGTGACGCCGCCCCGCCCTCTCGGCCGGGCTGCGTTAGCCGCGCGGGGAGGGAAGCCCGGAGCCCAGCCGCTCGCCTCGCGACTGGCGCGCGCCGCCGTTCCCGTTCGTCAGCTCGCGCAGCCCTCGCAATAGCCCTGGGCCGTAGAGACCCTTGTAGTCGTTCTTCACAGATAAAGAAATGTAAGTTTCTGAAAGTTACCTGCGCATGGAAATACGGCTGATAAATGGTTGCACTGGAATTCTAACCAGGCGTCCTCAACTATTCGCGCTGTCTCCGACTGTGTGCTAATCGGGACGGGAACCGAAGGGAACAGTTGAAATCGTTTTCCAGAAATCGTGGGTAACTGAAGGGATAAAGATAAACTGTTTTCTCAGAAACCGTGTTTTGTCGGGGCGCCTGGGTGGCTTAGTCGGTTAAGCGTCCGACTTTCGCTTAGGTCATGATCTCGCGGTTCGTGGGTTCGAGCCCCGCGTCGGGCCCTGTGCTGACTGCCAGCTCGGAGCCTGGAGCCTATTTCAGAGTATCTGCCTCTCTCTCTGACCCTCCCCTGCTCACGCTGTCTCTCTCACTCTCTCTCTCCTAGAAATAAATAAAAATATTTAAAAGAAAGAAAGAAAGAAACCGTGTTTTGTCTTCGTGCTCAGCCACCCCCACCCCAAACTAGAGCGTGCCTGTTTCTAGCAGCCCCCTTGTCCCAGGACCTTTTCTTTATTCCCTGCCAAAAAAACCTTACATAAGCTATGTCACACTTCATAACTTACTACTTGTTCTATATTGCTTTTAAAAATCAACTTAATGGGAAAATTCTAGAAACGACAGTTGACACAAGTGGAAATACGGACTACAATTGAGGTATCAACCACGTTAAGTCAGATTTTGATAACGGCACTCTTAGCTAAAAGTATCCCTTTTCTTACATAATACACTGAAGTCTTAAGTAGTGAAGCCGTGATGCATGCTACCTACTCTCAAATAGTTAGGAAATAACATGTTTGTATATGTGAGGAGAGGGAAATAGTGACAAAATGGCAAGTTGTTTAAAAATAGTGTATTTGGGTATGGTGGTTTTTAAAATATGTTCACAAATTCAATGATGTTCTTCTCTGGAAGAGATGGGGTCTGATTCTCCTGCGCTTGAGTGTGGGGCTGGGCTGAGTGACTCTTTTCTAATAGGATAGAGGAGAACTGACATCATTGACTTCACAGGGTAGGTCATAAAGCGTGGCATCTTCCAGCTAGGCCTTGTTCATGCGCTGTGGGCTCGAGTGTGGGGGAAGCCAGCCGCCATGTCATGACACTGCAACAGCCTGTGGCCAGACCTAGGTGTCCGGGAGATAAGGCCTCCTACCAGCGGATACGTGAGCAGTCTTGGAAGCAGGTAGCAGGTCCTCCAGTCCTGCTTAAGCCTTTAGCTGACTGCAACCCAAGCCAACATCCTGACTGCAACTTCAGGAAGCCCTGAGCTAGGAACACCTAGATTACCCACTCCCGGTTCCCTGACTAGGAAACCGTAAGATAAAAAGTACTCGTTTTAAGCCACTTAGTTTTGGGGTAATTTGTAACATGGCTGTAGAGAGCTAATATACAGGGTAAAGGGAATGTGTTCTTTGTATTACTGTTGCAACTTTTATGTAAGCTTTAAATTATTTCAAAATAAAATGTTAAAAAATAAATTTGAATTTTCTGTTCCTTCTATTTCTATGTAAAACACTTAACTAGAAATGGAAAACAGACCACTTTCCATGGAAGGGAGAAGAAAGGCAGTTAGCCTGATGGATACTTCAAGTTATATTTTCCCATCAATAAGTAAACCCCATGATTTGTTTATTATTATTTTTAAGTAGGCTCCACACCCAAGGTGAGTCGCATGCTGTGCTGACTGAGCCAGCAGCGCACCCCTGATCACCTGTTTAAAAATATTCTCACTGGGGGTGGGGGTGGGGAGTGTCTGGATGGCTCAGTCAGTTGAACAAATGACTTTGGTTCAGGTCATGATCTCCTAGTTCATGGATTTGAGCCCCACATTGGGCTTTGTGCTGATAACATGGAGCCTGCTTTAGATTCTGTCTTCCTCTCTCTCAAAAATAAAAACATTAAAAATATTCTCTGAGGTGGATAACTGGCTCACTGAGGTGAGCATCAAAATCTTGACTTTGGCTCAGATCATCTCATAGTTTGTGAGTTCGAGACCCAAGCCTGCTTGGGATTCCCTCTCTCTCTCTCTCTCTCTCTCTCTCTCTCTCCCCCCCTCCCTATGACCCTCCCCTGCTAGTGCCTCTCTCAAAATAAATGGATAAACTTAAAAAACTCATGAAAAATAAAAATACTGTCTTGCAGAAACATTTTCTGAGCCTCAACTTGAAGCTCTTTAGAGAAAGTCATGTGAGATTTCATGAATAAATTCCCAGGAGCTTGTTTTGGATGGATGGAGAGGGCTGGTAAGATCATTTATTGTGTGGTTACTCTGACTCTTCATAGCCCCTCAGCTATACTAATTTTGCCATCCAAGAACTGATTATTGTTTAGTCATTCAAAAAATATTTTTTAGTATCTCTAAGTGTTTCACTGGTTTACTAGACACTGGGGATATGTAAATAAATGAGATCGTATTTAGATACATGGAGCTTAATTATACTAGATGGCAAAGTTATGAAACAAATGAAAGGAAGTTAATTGTAGACTGTGACAAGTGCTGTTGGAAATGTATTAAGAGAAATTTAATGCATATTGAATGTCCAGAATGTCAGGCTTTGCACTGGAAGAGATGCAATAGGAGATAAGAGAAATCAGTCTTGTTCTAACAGACTTATTATATATACATTTGTGGCTTTGTAGATTATTTGGGATTGTGAAGATTCACAAATGTTACATTAAGTGGTTAGTGTGGGTCAGTTAGGGTTCTTTGGTTACAGTAAATAGAAACTAGCATTGGCCAGCATAAGCAAAGGGTAATGATTTTGAAGGATGTTGAGAGTCCCCCAAAATATTGAGAAGGAGAACAATCAGGCCTGAAAACAGGTAAGAACCAAGGTTTGGAAAGTTCATGAGAATACTTTATGAGGCACTTGGGAAGGTACAGGGATCCCTTGGAGAGAAGAGCAAGTGGCTGAAGCTAAATATTCCTTTAAAAACTTAAGATTGTATCACAGAGTCCAAACCTCAAAATGCACCATTTATTAAAGAAACTGCACTATATCAACAGAAGATTTTCTTTGACCATAAAACTGAGTCAACCACATCCCTTCCATAGAACCACCTTTTTTTTTCCTGATCCAGGAAAATCCAGAAACTTTTATCAGGAACAGAAAAGCCAACAAAAGCCCATACAAGGCTACTATAAAAAGAAAACAGAAAATGAAGACGTGAATTAAAAGAAGATACTACGCTCTAGAAAATATGAAGCAGAGGAAAACTGCATATAATACTCCCAATATTAATTGAATATCATTACCTATACAACTGCACATGGGAAAGGTGCAACATATGTGTATGTATATACATGCAACATATACAAGGTTTAAAACCCAGCAGGAATATGTGAGCTGAGAGCTGATCAAACTCACCCAATATACTGTAAAATCACAATCATCTAAAAAAAATGAACACTAAATTACAGGGTTTCTAAGAGAGAACAGATATAAAACCAAGGTAAGAAACCTGGAGAAGAATAAAACAGCTATAAGAATAAAGGAAAAAAAAGCAAGCAAAGAAAAAGAATCAGGGAGAAAATGACAGCAAAGATTACCGGAGCCTCCAGACAAAAGCCAACAACAAAGCTAACATTTCCAAGAATGCCTGACTGACTCGGTGGAGCATGGGACTCTTGATCTTGGGGTTGTGGGTTCAAGCCCATGTTGGGTATAGAGATGACTTAAAATCTTGAAAAAAAGTTAACATTGCCAAAGGAGACAAGAAGTGGTGCCAGCATGGCAGTTAAACCAAGCAATACAAACAACAGTGGAACAACATTCTCCAAAAAACTCAAGAAAGTTTGAGCCAAGAATTTTATATCTAGGCAAGCTGTACTTAAAGTATCCAGATTACAGAAGAAATTTTAAACATGCCAGAGTTGTTGTGTACTTTACTGGAAGAGCTTTATCCAGCCAGGAGTTAACTGGGGAGCATTCAGCTAAAGTACTAGTGAAAGAGTGCCTCCGTGTCTCAGTGGGTAAAGCATCTGACTCATGAGATGGTCTTATGGTTTGTGAGTTCAAGCCCCACATCGGGCTCTCTGTGGTTGGTGGGGAGCCTGCTTAGAATCCTCTGTCCTCCTCTCTCTCTCTCTACCCCTTCCCAGCTTCGCTCTCCCTTTCTCTTTCAAAAAAAAATAAATGTTAAAAGAATAATAAGTACTAGTGGAAAGTATTAAGTAGTCTTTAAATGCATTTAATATAACAAAGCAGGCACTAGAGTGAGAAAATAGTATGTAAACGTTATATATGTTCTAATCAAATAGAAATAAGGGAACTAAAAAATATAAAGATTAGGAGCGCCTGGGTGGCTTGGTTGGTTAAGCGTCCGACTTCGCCTCAGGTCATGATCTCATGGTTTGTGGGTCCGAGCCCCACGTGAGGCTCTGTGCTGACAGCTAGCTCGGAGCCTGGAGCCTGCTTCAGATTCTGTATCTCTCTCTCTCTCTGACCCTTCCCTGCTCACACTGTCTCTCTCTCTCTCTCTCAGAAATAAATAAAACATTAAAAAAATTAAAAAATATAAAGATTAGAGGAAGAAGTGAAATAAGTTCACTGGTGTCACAAGGCAATTAGATGGTAATCGAAGAACATTTTTAAAAAATGTGCACTTATTTATTTTGAGAGAGAGAGATAGTGAGTGAGCAGGGTAGGGGCAGAGAGAGAGAGAGAGAGAGAGAATCCCAAGCAGGCTCCCCAATGTCAGTACAAAGCCCAATGTGGGGCTTGAACCCATGAACCGTGAGATCGTGACCTGAGCTGAAATCAAGAGTGGATGTTTGACTAAGCCACCCAGGCGCCCCAGAATCAAAGAGCATTTAGAGATGACAAACTAGAGGTACCTGGCTGGCTAAGTCGTAGGAGCATGGGACTCTTGATCTCTGGGTGGTGAGTTTGAGCCCCACCTTGGGTGTAGAGATTACTTGAATACATAAAACTTAAAAATTAAAATGACAAACTAAACAGAAACCTAGGTGAGCAAAAAGGGGGCTCTAAGAGCATTACATAAAATGTTAACAGCATAGGGGCACCTGGGTGGCTTAGTCAGTTAAGCGTCCGACTTTCACTTAGGTCATGATCTCGTGGTTTGTGGGTTCGAGCCCCGCGTCGGGCTCTGTGCTGACTGCCAGCTCAGAGCCTGGAGCCTGTTTCAGAGTCTGTGTCTCCCTCTCTCTCTGACCCTCCCCTGCTCACGCTGTCTCTCTCTCTCTCTCTCCTAGAAATAAATAAAAATATTTAAAAAAAATAAAAAATAAATAAAATAAAATAAAAGGAAACAGAATCCAGCTTCCATTCTCCCTAAAAGGAATAGGCTCTTTGAAGAGATAGCTAATATTCCAGGTTTGAGACAGCACAAGTACAAGGTAGGTCTGGGACATCTTGTGACTGAAGCAAGGAAGAACTTAAGAGACTAATGTGGACACGTCCAAAAGATACAGGACCTGGCCTGCAGTGACTTCCACTTCCACTGGCTGTTGGCTCACAATATCAAAAAGAACTGTGATTATAATGGACATTGAATACATTGAATTATTTGAAGATATAGAGATATTTGAGAAAAAGAGGGGGCATTGGGAAAAGGGAAATAGTTCTTTTTAAATAAAAGAATATAAACTAATAAAAGTAAAAAAAATAGAAAATTAAAACATTTTAAATCACCATTTTGCACATCAGTGTAGTATAAAAAATGATTTAGTTAAGAATCATCAGTTAATGAGGAGACCTGAGTAGCTCAGTTGGTTGAGTGTCCAATTTCAGCTCAGGTCATGATCTCACAGTTTGTGAGTTTGAGCCCTGCATCAGGCTGTCAATGCAGAGCCTGCTTTGGATCCTCTGTCCCCCCTCTCTCTGCCCCTTCCCTCTGAAAAATAAAACATAAAAAAGAAATAATAGATATATTTTTTAAAAATCATCATAACAATAAACTATTTGTAAAAAAAAAAAAATCATCAGTTGATGCTAAACTTATTGAATAAAAAGGCTGTTAGGAAAAGATTATTCCCATGGTGCCAAAACAGTCTTAGAGATTACTAATTACTAAGCAGGAAAAATGACTTACCATGGAAAGAGCTGGTAGTCAACACTTTGACCAAGTGACTGATTATCATCTTCAATAGTGAGATAATCTCAATGTCTTCAATGTGATAAAATATAAAATCTATAAGATCACATATGAAATATTCTTTCTAAAAACATTTAACCTGAAGCTAATAAAACCTGCAGTCTCCACTTCCAGTTCAAAGGAAATGAAAAGAATAAAGGGAACAAGTCAAAGAATATCAACAGATCAAGGATAGGAGCCAAGTGATTTAGATTCTTCAAAAAGTCACATCTTGGTGGGGGGGGGGTAAAAAAAAAGGGGGTGCAGGGAAAGATCTTTGAGACTAATAAGACAATTGAATACAAATTATGAATCGCAATTGCTTCCTGGTTCAAAAACAAAAAAACCTGTGAAGTCATTTTTGAGACAATTAGAATATCTGAATATGAATTCAGATGATACAAATTAATTTAAAATTTTTCAACTGTGCTAAATTGTACTGAGTTCAATAGGAAAATGTCCTTATTTTTAGGATATACATGCTCAAGTTTTTAGGAGTAAAGTGTCCTGATAAAGCTAGTGTGGCAAAGTGTTAGTAATGTTGAATATAGGTAGGAATAATTCTTTGTTTTTATGTACGTTTAAATCTTTTCAAATTGAAGAGCTGAAGAAATTGAAATTGAAATAATAGTCTCCGGGGCATCGGGGTGGCTCAGTGGCTTAAGTGTCAGATTTGGCTCAGTTCATGATGTCACAGATCGTGAGTTCAAGAGTCACGACAGGCTCTGTGCTGATAGCTTGGAGCCTGGAGCCTGCTTCAGATTCTGTGTCTCCCTCTCTCTCTCTCTGCCCCTCCTCTGCTTACACTCCGTCTGTCTCTCTCTCTCAAAAAAACATTAATAAAAAATAATTTTAGATAAAAGAGTCTTTAACAATGATTACTTTGTGAGTGCAGGGAGATATGAATTTCCAAGTCTAAGCTGGTAAAATCTATCATAGCATGATTGGAACCATTAAAATGGCAATATTATAAAAACAAAACATATCAAAACAAAAATAAACATGGCCTATAAAGTAAATGGAAATTTCATAAATAATATGAAGTAATGGAAATTTGGAGCATTATGCATATAATATCCAAAGTGAACTTCAGGTATTATAATTCTAAAATTTATGGGGCACCAGGGTGGCTCAGTTGGTTAAGCGTCCAACTTCGGCTCAGGTCATGATCTCAAAGTTTGTGGGTTCGAGCCCCGCATCGGGCTCTGTGCTGACATCTCAGAGCCTGAAGCCTGTTTCAGATTCTCTATCTCCTTCTTTCTCTCTGACCCTCCCCTGCTCATGCTGCCTCTCTCTCTCTCTCTCAGAAATAAATAAAACATTAAAAACGTTTTTTAAAAATAAAATAAAATTCTAAAATTTACAACAATATTTTCAAAGTCATAAATTGAAACATTGCTTCACCACTGTCATGATTTTCTGTAACCCAACAAATATAATATTTGCTATAATATTTAGAAAATATATATAACACATATAGCAAATATAGCTAAATATATAAAATTTGCTATAATATTTAGAAAACCTATTGAAGGAGCTTGCATATATTAGAAAAAGCACTAAGAATCATAATTTTTTTTTAATTTTTTTTTAATGTTTTTTATTTATTTCTAGGAGAGAGAGAGACAGCGTGAGCAGGGGAGGGTCAGAGAGAGAGGGAAATACAGACTCTGAAACAGGCTCCAGGCTCTGAGCTGGCAGTCAGCACAGAGCCCGACGCGGGGCTCGAACCCACGAACCGTGAGATCATGACCTGAGCCGAAGTCGGACGCTTAACCGACTAAGCCACCCGGGCGCCCCAAGAATCATAATTTTTAATTGCTGTATTTACTACCCACACAGAATAAAAGAGATCATAACAAAACTTCAGTCTAAAGGATAAAACGTTGGGGGAGAGGGGAAGGGGAGTGATGGGCACGGAGGAGGGCACTTGTTGGGATGAGCACTGGGTGTTGTATAGAAACCAACTTGACAACAAACTATTTAAAAAAATAATAAAGGATAAAACATAAGCCCTCAATTATTAGAAAACATGTTTTTGCACATGCAGTGACTTTTAAAAGAAAGAGCACACATATAAAAACAAGCACACTCACAGATTTTGTTAAAAATACATAAATCTCTGGGGAGCCTGGGTGGCTCAGTTGGTTAAGTGTCCAACTTCAGATCAGTTTATGATCTCACTGTTTGTGAGATAGAGCCCGGTGTCCGGCTTTGTACTGAAAGCTCAGAGCCTGGTGCCTGCTTTGGATTCTATGTCTCCCTCTCTCTCTGCTCCTCTCCCACTCATGCTCTGTCTCTCTGTCTCTCAAAAATAAATACAAATTTTTAAAAAAAATACACAAGTCTGGGGCACCTGGGTGGCTGAGCCAGTTGGGCACCAGTCTTGATTTCAGCTCAGGTCATGATCTCAGGATTGGTGAGATCAAGCCCCACCACAGGCTCTTCACTGACAGTACAAAGCCTGCTTGGGATTCTACCATTCTCTCTGCCCCTCCCTTGCTCATGCACACAAATACTGTCTCTCTCAAAAGAAATAAATATAAAAATATTTTTAAAAAATACACAAGTCTGATTTAGCAAATTCAATTAAACCCCTTACTTTACATTTAAAGCACATTTTAACAAGAGTGTATTTTCAGATGAGTACCCCCAAAACACTGTAACAATATCCATTATCCTTTTTAAAATTTTTTTAAATGTTTTATTTATTTCTGAGAGAAGGAGAGAGACAGCATTAGCAGGGCAGGGGGGGGGGGGGATGGTCAGAGAGAGAGGGAGATACAGAATCTGAAACAGGCTCCAGGCTCTGAGCTGGCTGTCAGCACAGAGCTCGATGCGGGGCTCAAACCCACGAACTGTGAGATCATGACCTGAGCTGAAGTCGGATGCTCTACCGATTAAGCCACCCAAGCACCCCAGTCCATTATTCTTTTAAATCTTCAGTGAGATCTACTTAAAAAGGATGAAAGTGAGTATCTCTGGTAAACTATTTCCAAAGGAAAAATATGTTACTCGTTTTAAAGAAGTTATTTTTACATATTAGAAGCTCTACGTGAATACATGTAAATAAATTCATAAATGAAAAATTGGCTAGATCCAATGGAGGGCTGATTCTTAACCCTAGCAAAGGATGACTAGAAATGTGGACCTATTAATTCACAGTGAAGCCGTACTGTCAGCTAAAGTAACAACTGGTAATAGTTTCATTCTATTAACTTTTCCTTGTAATAGCGATGGTTATGGTAATTTAAAATTAACTAAAAATTAATTAATGCTTGACGAAACTTGACTAACTAAAAATTAATTAGTGCTAGCCTTGGTGCTGAGCTGCCTGAGCTGCGGGGAGGGGCCTGAGTGGGTGCTTGAAGGACCCAAGATTATCTAAATCCACAGGGAAAATGCGAGGAAAATTCATCCTCACCATTGCCAGAAGGAGCAATTTATAGCTTTGTTCTTTCCTTATGCTCCCAATTTGGTTTCATCATATATCTCGTGTGGGTTTTTATTCCTGAATCTTAGCTAAACTCCTTAGGCTTATTGGTCTCACTACCTATCTACCTCTCATTACTATAGTAATTGGTTATGCACTCTTATTTGGAATAAATAGTACTTCTCCACTCAACTCCATTTATACATAGATAACTTACACTAAAATTCAAGAGCAGAAGAAATACCAAGAAGAGGCCATCCCAGCATTAAGAGATATTCCTACTGGTGAAATAAACCAAATGTTCTTCCTTGCAAAGAACTATAAGCCAAAAATTGAATTGTATACTGACATATTGACTAACACCAAACATTTATTATGCTTTTGATGTAATAATTATGACCATAATTATTTTGGCTATCTCTTATTAATGTCTGACATTGAAATGTAAAAATACTGTAAGTTGAACTTCTCTTAGGTTAAGTTCCATGAATATTATAAATGTTCTCAAATATTAACAGACAGAATAAATTACTACATGACCATATGGAAGACTTAAAAACAAAATAAGTGTCAGTAAAAGCAAGAAGTCCCTCCAGAGAGGCATTAGTGTTATAATTTTCAAATGGCAAAAAATAAAATAAGAAATAAACTAAAATTAGCACACACTGTGTATTAATATACAGTATAAAATGTTTATAAATTAATTTAAATGTATTGTTCTTTAAAATAGGTCAGCATTGGGGCACCTGGGTGGCTCAGTTGGTTAAGCATCTGACTTAGGCTAGGGTCATGATCTCGCAGTTCGTGGATTCGAACCCTACATCAGGCTCTGTGCTGACGGCTCAGAGCCTGGAGCCTGCTTTAGATTCTGTGTCTCCCTTTCTCTCTGCCCCTCCCCTGCTCATGCTCTGTCTCTCTCTCTCTCTCAAAATAAATATTTAAAAATTTTTAAAGAAAAATAGTTTAGCATTTAATAAGGTTGTCATTAAACATCAGAAAACTAAATGAAAACCCTATGTGCTACTTAGCAATGTATCAGACTATTAATATATTTTTCTACCCTCAAATCACATGTTTAGAATCATTTGACATTTTTTGGGGCGCCTGGGTGGCTCAGTCGGTTAAGCGTCCGACTTCGGCTCAGGTCATAATCTCATGGTTCGTGGGTTCAAGGCCCACGTCGGCCTCTGTGCTGACAGCTAGCTCAGAGCCTGGATCCTGCTTTGGATTCTGTATCTCCCTCGCTCTCTGACCCTCCTCTGCTCACGCTGCCTCTCTCTCTCTCACAGAAATAAAACATTAAAAAAAATCATTTGACACTTTTCAAAATGATAAAGTATAAATTAAAAGTCTGCTTAAACAAAGTGACATTGCTTGTGTCATCCTCATCAGTTCAGAAGAATGTATATAGACATAAGTGGTCACTGTGTAGTAAGGAATTTGACCTTACCCAAAGTTCCAGCCTACATCTTTAGCACCTCACACCTGTAATTTATGCTAATAAGATGACTCAGGATGAGCCCCTATAACTTGATGTCAGTCAGTTTTCCAGGGATGGGCAGAGCTAGAAAGTTCAACCATGTGCGCAAAGAATCAATCATGCCAAGTAAGAAAGCTTCAATAAAAATTTGGACACCAAAGCATGAGTGAGCTTTCCTGACTGACAATACTGTGAGTACATTGTGCCCAGTAGTAGATAACACAGTCCATGATTCCACAAGGAGTAAGACACCAGGAATGGAAAGGACAACTGGAGTCTGGACCCCTCCTAGGTTCCACCCTATATGTCTCTTCCTTTGGCTGGCTCAAATTTGTATACTTTCGTGGTAATAAACATGATTGTGAATAGACTAGTTTCGGGGAGTTCTGTCTTTCTATTGAATACACAGAACTGAAGGTGAATTGGAAACTGAACCTCAAGGTGAATTTGGAAAACCCTTAAATTTGTAGTCACCAAGATTCTTTCTACTATAGTACAATTTCACATCTTTGGGATGTGAGGGCAATTTGTTTATTTTTTGCTATTTTCTTTTCTGGAATATATATGTAATCAATCCTGCTTTGAATGAATTCAAAACTTTTCAGAACCATAAGAAAGACCATTTACGAATGCCAGTTGGTCACTGTGTGACTGTTGAATGGCAGTAGTTACCATAAGATAGGATTAGGAGGTGTGTTTGCATGGCATTGAGATTTGAGGATTGTGGTATACTTCCCACAAAAGAAGTATTCCAATCCCAAAAAAAAGTAAAGATATTTCACAAGAAGAAACCAAAGAAAAGTATACACTAATAAAATAAAATTAAATAAAATATTGATATTCTTTAGCGATTGTTTAAGACAAAGCATTGTGTACAATTTTGTACAATGATATTGCACTAATAGAGGTGGGAATGAAATCTTTTATATTGCAAATCATTTGCTCTCTATGCACTGAATTGATAGTCACAATAAAGCAATTACATTCAAATTATGAAAAAAATATCAATTACTATAATTACTTAATCTTGAGGCTGGCAAACAGATAATTTATTTAAAATAACAAAAAGATTAGGTTATTATCACACAGGTAGAGAAGTTCTAAATAGTTCAAATAAAACCCAGTGTTTCATGCTAGAACACAGGCTAGAAAAAAGGAAGGGAGATCTTTTACATGATAAAGGTAATCAAAGAGGTATGGAAAAGATCAGGAAGTCATTTCTGATATATAGAAATGAATCTAATTCATGGTTAAGTCAAACACAGGTAAAAAGGGAAACAAGGATTATAGGAAGACATTTACAGAGAGTTAATTATGAAAATAATGTTTTTCATAAATCTATTAAATACATAACTGCATACCAAAAAATGACAAAGAGAAATTTATCAATTAAAAAGCCATTTAACAAAAGACCAATTTATACATTTTTCTAATTATGTCCATAGAAAATTTAAATATACAAATCACATTCCCATACTCAAAGGAATCTTTCTAAACAAATGAAACAGACATATAAACAAAATCAGAATTCAAATCATTAAAAAAATATTTTAAAAATCACAGTAAATTATATCTCATAATAAGAAATAAAACAAAATGACAGCTATACACATTTGTTAAAGTTTTAAAAGCTCAATGATGGAGCAACGGTGCATAATTTATTTAAATAAGTACTGTTTACTAATGATTATATACCTATTTTAATATTAGATAATGGATTTAAAGAGCAAATGTTGAAACACCCAAAAAATTGAATTATAGTTATTCTTAAAATGTTAATTTTCCCATGTGTCCAAAGTTGTGAATTACAGTAATATCCTCCAGAAAAGTCAGGTATTTGGTAAAGCAAGGCACATAGGACCAGATTTTGATAAAGGTGCTTTTTCTTTGGTCCTGTTATTACTTTAAATATGCTACATATCTGGATGATTCTTAAGATGACTTTCAATATAGCATAAATAACTTTTATAAACCTTTTCTTATGTAAAGCATACATCCATGTGTAATTAAATATTATAACAATGAAAGTGTAAATAAAACAAGAGATGCTAAAACCCTATTTTTAAAAACAAAACTCAGTTGAATGACTATATAATGACATTTTAAAAGTCCAATAATTTGATATGTCAGAAAACTGTATCAGTTCTTAAAAGTAATCAATAGTACATTAAATCTACTGGGCACAAAGTCAATTGGTTTCTTTTCAAATTCTGTCTCCTTAGAATCTAGTTTAAATATCAAGCTACTTTTCTCTCTATGAAATTGTGACATTCAATATAAATTGATGTAAACATTCAAATTTTGCATCTCTAACTACAGTTTCCACCATAAAAGTAGCCTACAACTTCTCTAAAAATACTGAAGAACTGGTGATGCTACTGTGAAACATCTACATGTTGAATTTCAAACTTTTCTTCCCAAATACCATATTCTTAATTTTTAATAGAACCATCAGCTGGCACTCTTCTCCCATGAATTAGCATATTTTTATAATGAACAAAGTAGTTAAGAGATAACACGTAAACTTTAAAAAGTAAGAATTTAAATAATCAAGGAGTCATCATTATAAAAGATTGATACAATAAGGCTTTTGGAGGTCATCAGAACACACACACCACACACAGGAAAATGGCATTATCTGTATATATAACATGATCTAGGCTACAGGCCCATCTTCAAACATGGTTCTTTCTTTATGAATTAAAAATTATAAGCTACATAACCCAATCTATAATAACATCTTCGAACCTATAAGCAAAGCTTGCCTATTAAAACTTTGCTTTGAAAATATGCTTTAGACTATTTTGTCCTTTGTCACAATTCTTGATTATATTTTTTATAAGCTTTATTGAGAATCTTGAAAATTGTGTTATTTTGGAAACCTAAAAATATATTATGGTAACTAACCTGTCTGGTTTCTAGTATTTGCTTATATCACTTTTTTAAGGGACAGACTAAACCTGAATTAACAATTAGCTGTAAATGTGCACTGAATTAATATGTAAGTGCCCAACTAGTACTTCAATGTGGGCTAAACATAAATCTTCATGTTTACTCTTGAATTCTGTGCATTTGCAGGATTTAGATTTCACTTAGCAGTAGGCAGTAAGATGGAAGTCAGAATGGTGTCAAAAACACCTTGCTCAAAATGTGGTAAATTTATTAAACAAATACTCTAAAAGATGGTCACTAAAAATCATGTCAAGCTTCCAGAAAGTTTGGTTAGTGCCAGTTTGAAATTACCAGTAAACTGACTTAAACTATTTTGTAACTTTAAACACTTTTAAACTTTGAATGCAACAGACTAGGCCTGTGTCCTATAGAGACTAGGTCTGCATAAGCAGAGTAACCCAGCCAGTCCTAATTAGCCAAAAGTATCCAACAGTTTGTAACACAGTATTTTTGAGCCAAATTCTATTTGACAAAATCCATTATAACTATATAAAAATATTTCCTTTTCTACAGTTTTTATACTATTAGAATGCGAGACTTTTAAAAATATACAAAGCACAAATGAAAAAATAAAGTAAAATACTTCTTATACACAATAGGAGAATTCTGTCTATATAGTCAATAATTAAATTAAACCCATATTCCAATTTTAGAAAGTATTCTTGCTCACCAATTCACTTTTCATTCTTGCTATATTTTCTCTCCCTTGAACCAACTTATTAAATAACATATGTAATTTACAACCTCAACTCCAGTGCTAATCAAAACGGAAAAGAAACCACTGTCTTAAAGCAAAGTGGTGGTTCCTTCCCAGCAGCTTTTTAGGGCCACAGAAAGGGAACTCAGAATTTGCTACCTCTCCCAGACATGTGACCAGAGTATTTCCGGGGATGAGAGGCCTAAAAAGTTCTTCTGAGCAGCCTTGAGTTATAGCTATGGTGCCATTTAAAATAATGAAATACAGTGGCAATCTGGAATGTCTCTAAGAAAGGTCATTTTGGTTTCAATTCGTTGACATCTATACTACAATCATTTTGGTTGTTGTTTTTAACAGTTGCAGATTAAAGGAAGTTTTTACAGATCAATGAGTAAAATATTCACTTAAAAACATTCTAGTTGTATACAGTATATGCTTTGATAGCTCAAAATTCTCCAAGTGGAGATATTAGACAATAATTATTTTAAATTATTAAACAAGTATTTATTCCCTTTAAATTACATTTTGAAACTTCAGTGGAAATTACTACATATAGAAATTTAAAGTAATACTGAGGATTCATCTGATTTACAGAAAAGAAAAACAGTTAGGAGATTAAGGACAAAACTCCATTAGTGCAAAAGTCTCTGGTTACTCTCTAGCAAGGATTGCTTTCAACAGTTTTGAAGCACTAAAAGATCTTAAAATGTAGATGGAGAAATAGATATGTGTACTTCTCTACATTAAATTTGAATATGAATTGTTTTCTCTGACAAATTAGACCCAGAATGTTAAGTTTATCAAATTTTATATAGTTGAACAAATAACATTAGCAATTCTTTCTTTAGTAATCTTTTGTATAAATATAAAAATCTCAGATACATGAAAATGTTTTTCAAATCATACTTCTATTTCTTCACAGCGTTATAGGCAATTATAATTATAATTTTCAAACTTTGAATATTCCATGTGATTTGATATTTCTGTACAGAAAAAGATAAAAAACATTTAATAAGATTAAATAGATCTAATCTGCAAAAATTGGTATTGGACATTTGTTGTGTGCTCTTGCAAAGAGTGCATAGGACATTTCTGCAGCAATCAAAAGGTAAAATCTTTTTAAACTCAGATTTCAAGTTTTTTCCAATAATTATTCTAATCCCTGGAAGTACTTTCAAGCTTTGATTTCCAGATGTAATAGGTATTTTGTTAACATATACATGTATTTTAGCTTAAACCTTTATATTTTCAAACCATTTGAATATGATGAGATTCAGCATGGTGATATCTTCTTAGAATCTGTAGAAGTCCTCTATTTAAGATTAATGTTGAGACTCCTAGTGCACCATTGTGAGAAACCAGTTAAAGACAGTATATGACTATGCTTTAGTAGGATTGCCTGTAGGTTTGGGATCATAACCATATAGGAAAGTAGCTGTTATTACAAGGATGGCTCCAAGGAAAAAGACACTAAATAGATGAAGAAAAAATGAAAAAGAGAAAATCAGATTAAAAGCAAACAACTTCTATTTCTTCACTTGTAAACACAATTATAATTTGGGGAAAAAAGTTCCAATAAAATGACTAACAAATACTGAACACTTACTACATTCTAGGTATTCAAGCCACATGTTTTACATGCATCATCTCATTTAGTTCTTATAACAACCCTATGAAGAAGTATTAGTATTGCCCTCATTTTTCTTTAATATACAAGAAAACTGAGGGTTAGAGAGTTTAAGTAACTTGCTTAAAATCCCACTTGAAGTGGAAGACAAGATTCAAATACAGGTCCGTCTGACTCTTGAGCCTGTACTTTAATCCACTGCATTGTATTGTCTCCCAAAGCAAAGATGTTTTATGTTGTATTTCCCCTTAATACGTCTATTGCCTACAATACATTGAATAATAGAAGATCTCAATTTTTAAATATTTGAAAATAAAAAGGGAAAAATGGCTTTTTTTTTTTCAGATCAAAGTAAAGTTCAGTTTAAAATCCAAGGTAGTAATAAGCAAAACTCAGAACCAATTTGCATAGGATACTTTACAAAAGGAAATTAGATTAAATCCAAGTATACTTGGTTTATTCTTCATTTTATCTATCCACAGATATAATATACCTTATTATAAACTTGAAATGAGCTTAAACTGGTACTAGAACTTAAAGTGGAGCTAATCTGAATACCAGCCTTAACTTTTAAGATGTATATTCTTCAAAGTGCTATTAGAGACATGTATTCATCTTGTTTTTAAAGTTTCTATTAACAGTTGAAAATCACTCTCCTGCTTTACAACAATAAACATTTGTTCTATAAAGGAAAAAGATCATAACCCTTCTTATGATATAAAGGGCCCTTCCTAATGTGGTCCCTCCAACCTCATCTCCCATACCCCATCCCACCCAATCTATAACTAAGCCACTCCACTCAGTGAGCACAACATGCCTTTCAAGACAGGCTCTTTGTAGATGCTACTCCCTCTGCTTGCAATGTCTTTCTCCCAAGAAAATTGATTATTCATACCTCAGGTCTAATGTCTCCAAGACTCATTCCCCTAGGCAAAAGTATTCTATGATAAGATTTACTGTGCCATATTAAATAAGACATTATTTACATGTCTGCACTCCTGCTTAACCATGTGCTCAACATTCATCATTATACCCCAAGTGCCTAGGATATAGAAGAGCTCAATAATTATCTGCAGTGATAAATATCTAGTGTTGACTTGACATAAATGGGCAACTTTTCAAAAGCCTTGGATGTAGGTACACATGTAAGGTTAAGATAACATAAACTTCTTACAATACACCTTGAAGAAAATTAGTACCATAGGAATATTTACTAATTACTTAGGCTTTGGATAAGCTTCTGACTGAAAACTTTATTTGTCAGGGATTCTGACTTTTGCTTAGCTCTCTGGACCTCTGGAATATATACCCAACTGAAAAGTTGTCTGATCCTCCCTGAAGGAATCCATTCTATGAAATCACTAACAGGATCTACTAGAAAACCTAATAATATCAGGAAACCCCTGCTTGTCAAGACAGCTATTTTTAGATGGTTCTGAGAGAAAAAAATTTCTTGGGGAAAAACTATTAGAGTACAATGATTACTTCAAGGATCTGAACACCTGAATTATAATAGAATTACATATATACTTCAATAATGTATTAATCATAAAGCTCTCATTTATTTATTCACATATCTATCTCTCTAATCAACGTGGCCTCCTTGAAGAGAGGAAACTATATCTCATTCATAGATTTAAGTTTTTCCAGGATCTGGTATAGTGAAAGGAAGACACATAGTAGACACTTAATACATTTTTGATAAAAGAATAAATAAGCCTAAATACAAGGATGGTTAATACTAATAAGCAAAATAATCAACACAAGAAAAATCAGTTAGGAAAGGAAATACTGGTGATGTGATATCAGTAGAGATGGCTAGTAATCAGCCAGAATTAGGGATCTAGATTTGAAGTGAAGTTGGGACCTATCTTCTTAGAAAGGACAGACAAGGCATGGCAGTGGGTGAGATGAATGAGAGTGAATAGGGATTGACAGATTACCAAAGAAGCAGCCAGAAAAGCAAGTACAGGAGTACCACTTCTGAGAAACCAAAGCAAATTAAAAGAAAAAAAAGAAAAGAAAAAAAAAAAAAAAACTAAACAAAACCAAAAACCAAACCAAACCAAAACAAAACACATACACACAAACTAGGTTTTAGGAAGTGAAATGGGAATAGCAATGGAAAATATAGTAATATATTTAGAATAGAGGTCATTGGATTTAATGCTTAAATGAAGATGTTCTTCACAAAAATAAGAATACAGAAAGATAGAAGGACTAATTGTATTTTAGGAAAAATAATCCATCTACTTTATCTGACTCAGTGTCAAAACATTCAGTCATTCAATAATAATGGTATCATTGTCTTTTCTCTTTTTATCTTCATCCCAACATACTTTACAGACCCTCAGAAACATGGATTTACATGCAGGTATGTATCTTATTGACATACCACTATTTTGTCTCTCTACTGATTTCCCTTTTCCTTTACTTGTTCATTCCCTGAGTGATTCAAAGATTTAAAATTAACACCTTATACAAGGTTTTATTTTTTTTAAGGTATGCCTTTTTATTTTATTTTATTTTTTATGTTTTATTTATTTCTGAGAGAGAAAGAGAGAGAGCATAAACAGGGGAGGGTCAGAGAGAGAGGGAAATACAGAATCTGAAACAGGCTCCAGGCTCTGAGCTAGCTGTCAGCACAGAGCCCCAACATGGGACACGGGGCTCGAACCCACGAACCGTGAGATCATGACCTGAGCCGAAGTCGGACGCTTAACTTACTGAGCCACCCAGGTGCCCCTAAGGTATATCTTTTTAAATGTACCTGAAAAATCTACAGTTCCAAACATTTTCAAATATATAAAGCACATAATTTCCCCATTTAATGAATAGAGTAACTGAAGCATAGTTAAGGTATAGATTCTAGTTGTTAGGCGAGTCTCACTAGCTAAGCAGTCCATTCCCATACCAAACTAGAAACAGAAATAATTTTAAATTCAGGCCACAGAAAAATTACAGATCTCAACATGCATGCCCCAGACCTATTGTCCAGGTTGCTACAAGAAGGAAACCATAAATGTTCAATATAGAAATATAAAGGGCATACTACATATTTCTCCTGCCAAATCCCATCCATAATCCTATCTCACTCTCAATGACGCAAATGAATTTTACTAGCTATATTAAAATTTTAAGATCTTGAACATTCATTCAAAGACACAGAGTACCTCATATAGGCCAACTTTGGCCTTGCTGACTTTTAAGATGGTAATAAACCTTCTGAAGAAAGGAGGAAGGAATGTTAGAACTGAGGGGGATGCTCTTTTATTTCAAGAGTTCTCCTGATTAAGTAACATTTGAACCAAGACCTGAGGATGTGAGAGAGTTTGTCATGTGAATACATAGGAGATGAGTGTTCCAAAATGACTGAAGAACAAGTCAAAGCCTATAGCTAAGAGATTACTGTAACTTAAAAATAAGAAGTGAAAAAGAGTAAAGTAGTATCAGATTATCGGATGAGGACAGAAAAATAGCTGAGGGTCACATCAAATAGGTAATTAATGATGACAACTTTTAGGTGACATGGGAAGCAGAAAGTTTCTGAACAGAATGGTCATATGATCTAATTTACTAAGTGGAGAAAAGTGTAGGGGCACAGAGCAAGAGAAGAAGCAAGAAGATACATCAAGAGATTATTTTCTTAATCAAGATGATAAATGAGTATGCCCTGGACCCGGATGGTAGCAATGAAGTTGTAAGGAAGTTACTTCTTACTTCACTCAGAAGATTAAGAACTTCCCTACATTTGAGCTTTCCTTTCTAAGTCTATCCACATCCATACCTATAGACTCTGCCTTCTCTTAGGTTACTATGGATAAACTGTGTTCCTATTTAAGTCAAGGAAGATTTTGGCCTAAGCAACTAACTGGAAGAATGGAGGAGCTGCCATTTACTAAATTGGGAAAACCTTATAGGGATAGGGAATGAATTATGTAGTAGACATTCAAGTGAAAATGTCAAATAGGCAATTAAATACACAAGCTTGGAATTGAAATTAAAATGTGAAAGTTATTAGCATATAGATGGTATTTAAAGCCTTGAGAATAGAGATCACCTAAGGGAGTGAGTGTAAATAAGAGGTCCAAGGGCAGATCCTTCAGAGCCTCCAAAGTTTAGAAATTGAGAAGATGAGGAGGGGAGTGAAGTTAGAGGAAAACCAAGTATAGCATCCTGGAATCCATTAAAATATAATCTTATTATTTTGGAATTATAAATTAATAATTATTTTAAAAATGATAGGACCTTCAATACCATCTGTGTTTATACTTCATTCTTCCTAACTCCATCTCCTTCCTTGGCATCCAGGACACTACACATCCTGGGTCTTCTGCCTTCCCTTGCAATTCCCTTCCCAACCACTCTTCTTCCAGCCACCATCCAAAACAGTTTTCTCTGGCACCACATTCTGTATGTTAACTATTCTCTTCAAGAATGTCATCTACTCTCCTGGTTTTATCTATATAGATTCCACACATAAAAACCCATTATATTGCTTACTTTATGACTTTATATGACTTATTAACTTTTTTATAGGACTTTTTACTTTGGAGAAAAGGGTTTGGAAAAATTTTTTCAACCTGTTGGGAAAATTCTGGCTACCCAAATTTGTATAAAAACTTTCCAGTGGGAGATTTTCTCTTATGCATTTAGTTTGAAATCTTTTTTTAAAAGACAATTAAAAGGATCCTTTACTATATTTCCATGAATCTTCAAAAGTTGTAATAAAACAAAATTTTTCACACCAAATCTTATTAAGAATTCTTATTTTCTATATATTTTGGAGACTTAAAGAAATAGAAAAGAATGTATTACCTGGTTGGCACAAAATCTTGTAGCCAAAAATAGGATATCAATGTTGATAGTATTATGGATAAAGACGTTGCAAATCCTTTTAAAATATTATCTGCATATTTAATAACAGCAGCTATTACAAGGCCTCCAAGTGCCTGCAAAAGTATTAAAAGATTATTTTAAACAAACATATATAAAATCGCTTTTCAAAACAATCTCAATATTCAATGAAACTATTAGGCTTTTGTCCTATACATTTAATCCCATTATAATAAATGATTTTTATTTTTTAATTTAAAAAATTTAATGTTTATTTATTTTGGGGAGAGAAAGACAGTAAGTGGGGGAGGAACAGAGAGAGAGAGAGGAGGAGACAGAGAATCCAAAGCAGGCTCCTAACTGTCAGCAAAAAGCCTGACATGGGGCTCAAACCCATGAACCATGAGATCATTACCTGAACAGAAGTCAGATACTCAACCAACTAAGCCACCCAGGTGACACTTAAAAATTTTTAAATGTTTATTTATTTATTTTGAGAGAGAGAGAGCAGGGGAGGAGCAGAGAGAGAAAGAGAAAGAGAATCCCAAGCTGGCTCCACAGTATCAGTGCAGAGACCAACATGGGGCTCGAACTCATGAACTGTGAAATCATGCCTGAGCAGAAATCGAGAGTTGGACACTTACCCGATTAAGCCACCCAGGTGCCCCATTAAGTGATTTTTATTAAATATCTCTTATAACCATAGGGTTTTGTTCAATAGCCCTTTTATTTCAAAAGTTACTTGAAGTAACTACCAGCATAATCTGTAGTTTGTTAGTTTAACTGTATTGTAAATAAAACATCTATCCTCAACCAATTTAGTAATTAAACATCACTTGTTCAGACAAATGTGAGAAGACTGTCACTCAGATCAATGAAACATTCTTACTTTTGAAGTAAAAATAAAGTATAATTTAAGTTATTTTACTAGCTTTTCAATAGGCTCCTAAGTTGGCTTCTTTCCTCTAGCTTCTTGTCCTTCAATCCCCTTTTTATTGCTGTCAGACTACTCTACCTGAAAAAATTATAGAAAGAACTTTCTGCCAAATACCTCTCAAATTCCAAATTGTGCCTGCTTAAATTATGAGGGTTTTAGCATACAACACAGTTTTGTTTTCTGCCAAACTCTAGTTATAAACTCCTAAATCTGGGTTACCCATGTTAACAAATTCGTCACAAGACAGAAGCTTATTATTAGTGAAAGTCACAAATTATGCTAATTGAGCTCACTACAAATTGATGTGTGAGTCCCATTACCTCCTGGCAATGTAGTCATTCATCTATTTAGTCTCTATTGAATCATACCAACTATACCAAACCTTCTTTATTTAAAGTCTTCTAGGAAGAGCTTCCTTCTGCTAGGATAAAAGCCATCAAACAAACTTGCCTGACTTACCCTATCTCTATTTTATATTTCTTCTGAATTTCCATTTATCCTTGCCTCCTCTTCTCCTATCTTAAAAATAGAAGTATATTTCCTAAGTCAGGCAGAGAAGGACAAATATCATATGTTTGCACGTAAAGGAGGATTAGGAGGAACTTGACGGAGGAACAAGGGGGAGAAGAAGGGCGGAAATGGTGGGGGAAAGGGAGAGAGGCAAACCATGAGAGACTCTTGAATGCTGACAAAAACTGAGGACGGATGGATGTGGCGGGGAGGAGGGATGGGCATGGAGGAGGACACTTGTGGGGATGAGCACTGAGTGTTATGTGGAAACTAATTTGACAATAAACTATTTGTAAAAAAAAAAAAAATGAATATAATGAACAATGGTAAAAATAAAAAAAAGATGAAATGAGTTTCTGGGTTGGTGCACTCATGGAGGTACTGGGAGTTGGTGTGTCCAGAGTGGGCTTGGAAGCTCCTCACTTCCCCTCCCATACCTTGCCTTATGCATCTCTTCTATCTCACTATTCCTGGGTTGCGTCTTTTATAATAAACCAGAAAACCTAGGTAAAGTGCAAAAAAAAAAAAAAAAAGAAGTATATTTCCTGCTTTCAAAACACAACTACGATTTGCCACCTTTACCCAAATTCTGTAAGAGACCTTGCCTCTTACAGCTTCAAATACCTCTAAAGAAAGGCTTTGTGAGGGCAGTGACTTGTATCTTCACTTTTACATCCTCCAGAGTAATCAAGGTGTTTTTTTTTTTATGATGAAATTACTCAACTCTTGAATAATTTCAAATTATAAACTGAGATAATTTGATAGGAATATTTTAATATGTGTTACAGATTTAATTATCTTGATCTGCTTTTGAGCCTTAATGGGCTGATCACAACTTACTGTACAATGACAAGAACTGTAAAAAAAAAAAACAAAAAAAAACCCTAAAGTTATATTTACCTTCAACTTCAAGTCCTTTAGTCTTAAACTTGCATTTTCATTATGTCAAATTTAAATACCACAAAGTTCATTTATGACCTTTTCAAAGTAAGTTTTCATTATAACATTAAGACCGGTTCTATTTTAACTTCCCTGAATAAACTAGATATAATGAGAGCACCAACAGGAGGGATCTTTTTCTCTCACGTCGTACATCAGTAGCTACTCTGATTCTCTTTATTAAAATAAAGCTTATTAGCATTAAATATAAGACTTTATTTATTTATTTTTATTTTAATGCTTTATTTATTTCTGAGAGAGAGAGAGAGAGAGAGAGACAGCGTGAGCAGGGGAACATCAGAGAGACAGGGAGACACAGAATCTGAAACAGGCTCCAGGCTCTGAGCTGGCTGTCAGCACAGAGCCCGACGCAGGGCTCGAACCCATGAACTGTGAGATCATGACCTTAGCCAAAGTCTGACGCTTAACTGACTAAGCCACCCACATGCCCCTAAATATAAGACTTTAAATGCTTTACCTGAAGAATAACAACTATCCAAGTCAGTTGGTTATATCCCTGAAAAAATCCATTCTTTGACACCAATTCTCCATCATAAATGTACACACCCATTAATCCAAATATACTCCCAAAGAAACCTAAAAAAAAAAAAAAAATTACGGCATGTGTCATTTAGTTTGTCTGGAGAGATATTTTTGCATTGATGTTCTAAAATTTATATTTTAGCTTTTCCTTTTTTATGAAATTTGATAACTATAAAAATCTTTCACTTGGTTATTTATATAAGCCTAACAAAATTAAACTTTGTACTACATTATGACTATAAGGCACAGACAGGAGAATATAAAAAAGAACAGAGATTACCAACCCTGGTAATGTTTAAATCACATGACCACATGGCTGTCTCATTCAAATATCTGAAAAATGCTCACTTTTGGCCTTTTCATTGTGTCTCATATCTTCCTATTGCAAGCTCTACATTCTTATCTATTCATATTCACATACGTAGACATAAAAGCTGAGGTATGTGGCACAGCATTTTTCCTTCTTAAGAAGTTCTGAAAGTACCACAAGTAATATCCAAAAATTCAAAGCTAAGAAATAGTCGGGCAACATCAGAAGCTGTCATTACTAAAGCCTCGAGGTTAAGGAAAGCCTGCTCAGTGTCAGGAGAAACTGTGTCTTCTTCCCTGCTGCGTTCCTTAGTTCTACCACAGAGCTGATCACATTGCCGTGGGACCTACGAGATTTCCAGGCGCGATCCTAAACTGTAAAGAAAGAAACGGATGCCAGTAGGGCTGCTTGTTAGGAGTAGTCTCTGGTATGACATGCAGTCAGAGTGTAGGATGAGGCAGTTTTTATAAAGCCATAACTACTTGAAGTATTCCATGATGGAAAGGAACTGAAAGGATAGGAAATGTTCTTTTAATTTTATTTATGCCAACTTGATCGTTTTTTAATTAAGTTTTTAATTTTAATTCCAATATAGTTAACATACAGTGTTATATTAGTTTCAGATATACATCAGTCATTTTAAGATGTCTAATTTTGAACATGAACGTAATACAAATTTACAAAATTACAAAAATACAAAATACAAAAAGAAACACATGAGTATTAGGTTTCTATTTTTTAATTATAAAACAACATTTGAAAATTAGGAAAATAGGATACACTACAGAAGCTTATATACATGTCAATGTATACAGATCTACAGCATTCTATCAGTTGTGCAATATTCCATTTATGGATGATAATAATAATAAAATACTTATATAACATGATCTTCCACAAATTGTTCTAAGTGCTTTATGTATGTTAACTTACAACAACCCTATTGGGTAGATACTCTTATTCCCATGTTATAGATGAAGAAACTGATACATAGAGAAGTTAAATAAACTTGCCTTGGCTCACACCGCTGCTAAGTGACGGACTCAGGATTTGAATCTAGTCAGTGTAGCTCTGGACTCCATGACCTTAATCACTGCACTATTTAATCATACTGATCATACTGATCATTTATTTGAGTAATATTCTACGTGCTATTTTTTACAATTGCAACCAATGTTAAAATGAATAACCTTGATCTATCTTTGTATTCTTGTGTAAGTATACCTGTAGGATAAATTCTTATTCAGAAGTGGAATTTTTGCATCAAAACATTTATTTAAAATTTTGTTAAATACTCCCAAATTGAGATACAGTAAGGTTATTAGAATCTATATTCCTGGCAACCATAGGTAATACGAGTTCCTATTTCTCCATCTCTGGCTAATATTGGACCTTATCAATTTGCTAATAGTTGACAGTTTGATACTTGAAAAATGCTATTAAATTGTTTTAATTTGTGTTTTTATAATCTCAAGTTATCTATAACTTATTTATATATCCTTTACAAAACTTTTACTTAGCTTACCATTCATGTGTTATGAGGTCAAATTAGAACCCATTAAGCACCATAAAATTATGAATTCGGGCTTTTCATTCTTATAATTCAAGAAAATGTGGGCAACAACAGAAACTTTCATTTCTTTCTTTCCTGATATTTGCATATTTATATAAATAGCTGACCTTAGTGCTTACTATGCAAGGCACTTTATTCTAAACACTTCACAAGTATTAACTCATTTAATCCTCATAGCAACATATGGAGTAAGTACTATAATTAAGTACATTTTATTGATGAGGAAAGTGAAGCAGAGGAAGATTAAGTAACTTCCCTAAGGCCACATAGGTGGCAAATGATGAAATCGGAATTTGAGTGGTCTGACTATAAAATCAAGTGTGCTTATTTACCATACTATAGATATACTATTTCTGAAATGGTGAATTACATTGGTTGGTGCTTCTTAAGGCTGTGTACTTGCCTTCTAGACAAACCAAACACAAAAAGAGCTAACTTAATCTTTAAAAGTATTTACTTTGAATACTCTTTTTTAAAAAATGTTTATTTGTTTTTGAGAGAGAGAGAGAGAGTGCGTGAGAACACGTGTGTGAGCAGGGGAGGGGCATAGAGAAAAGGAGGACAGAGGATCTGAAGCAGGCTCTGTGCTGACAGCAATGCTGGGCTCGAACTCACAAACTGTGAGATCATGACCTGAGCCAAAATCAAGAGTCTGATGCTTAACCTATTGAGCCATCCACATGCCCCTACTTTGAATATTCTTAAAAAACAAAAAAACAGAGAAACTGAAACAAATTCTATGTGATAAATACGAAGGTTCAGTTTGTTATCACATTACTTGAAAACAGCTGGAAAAATGGAAGAATCAAATTTGGAAGGTTTGTTTGGGAACGTTTAACTTAAAGTACAGGCCATTAGGCGTAGACATTCACTGTGGACAGCCTGACTGCTACCAGGAGAGATACGGTATATTTGTTAAGTTGATGTAGACAAAAAAACAAAACACAGTTTTCAAAGATGAGTTCTAAAATCACAGGAACAGGGGTGCCTGGGGGGTTCAGTCGGTTAAGCGCCAACTTCCGCTCAGGTCACGATCTCACAGTTTGTGGGTTCAAGCCCTGCCTCAGGCTCTGTGCTGACAGCGTGGAGCCTGGAGCCTGCTTCAGATTCTGTGTCTTCCTCTCTCTCTGCCCCTTCCCTGCTCACACTCTTGTCTCTCTCTCTCTCAAAAATAAATAAACGTTTAAAAAAAATTTTTTTTAAAGACTAAAAGCAACTTTAAAAAAAAAGTCACAAGGACAGACTTGAAATAGAATGGTTGATTTGCAACGAAGCTATCTCTCACATGCAGCATTTTCTAAAACTAATATACACCTGGAATACTAAATCTGGAATATTGTAGTAGTTTAAATATTTACTCAAATGAAATCCTTAAGTATGTGAGGTCTTTCTGTTATAAACTATTTACCTTCAGTTAGCAAAATTACTACAGAATTTAAAAGCTAAAACATAATATTTTAAAATAAAAAGGTATACTAAAATTTTAAAACAAAGATGAAAGTTTCATCATTTCAAACTTTTTCCATAAGTATCTTTTTTTTTCTTTTTCAGCTTTATTGAGATAAAATTGACAAGTAAAATTGTAAGGTATTTAAAGGGTATGTCTTAGGTTGAAATATAATATGGTGACTATAGTTGACAATACTGTATCATATAATTGACATTTGCCAAGTATCTTAATCTCCTTTCCCTCTCAGGGAGAGAATATGTTATTTGTAACACCTTCTCTGAGAATTGTAGCAACCAAGAAGAAAGTTCCTGAGTCTTCAAATAGTGAGGACAGAAACAGGCTATATACACACTTATGTCACAGACCTAAAATTCCATATTCTTGAATAAAGGCATTCATTTAAAACTCAATGCTTTTGGGTGTTGTTTTTTAGATACAATGTTTTTGGGGGGAGGGAGAGAAAGAGAAAGAGGGAGAGAGAGAATCTTAAGCAGCCTCCATGGCCAGCACTGAGGACTCAGGACTCAGAGCTCCATCTCACAACTATGATGAAATCATGACCTGAACCAAAATCAACAGTTGGATACTTAACCAACTGAGCCACTTAGACGCTCCTTAAGTATAATGTTTTAAAAAGCAAAGACCTTGCCAGATATTTGTATCAATGAGATTTTATGGGAGACTTATTTATTTAAATTGTTTTATGTCTTATTTTGAGAGACAGTGAGTGAGTGGGGGAGGGGCAGAGAGAGAGGAAGACAGAATCTGAAGCAGGCTCCAGGTTCTAAGCTATCAGCACAGAGCCAACGCAGGGCTTGAACCCATGGACTGTGAGGCCATGACTTGAGCCGAAGTCGCACGTTCAACCGACTGAGCCACCCAGGCACCCCGGGAGGCTGATTTATTTAAGATATATAGTAATCTTTAAGTCTAACTTTAAAAAATATCATTAAAAAAAAAACATTAGAAAGCATTTAAAACTTACCAAGTTGAATGTTTCTTATCCAAACTGATTGTTTGGTTTCTTTTAAGATTTTCTCAAAGTAAACCCCAGCGAAGCCACTTGAAAAACATGCTGTGAGAACTGCCATGAGGCCTACAAATTGAGAGCCAGCTGAAAGTTCCTTAGAATCTGGTTCCTGCGAATCTGAGGGCCACTGAACAAGAAGAAAAATGAAACTGGAGTTTATTCTTACGATATTTTACAAAGTACATATTTAGAGTGCACTCTCAGACTTTAAGATAAAAATGCAACCAATACCATTCTTGGGGATTGCAAAGGAGAGCTTCTGAAAGAAAGCCTTAGAATCATTTTATTTTTTTCCCATAGTGATATTACTGTTACAACTTACAATTTTAAAAAATTCCCTAAAAAAGAGAAAGAGAATGAGCAAATGCACAGATGCACAAAACAGCTTCTATAAGCAGTTCAGTTGTAGAAATTCAGAGTGTGAACTGTTAGAGCAGCGAAAATGAGTCTGGAGCTGTTGGTAATTATGGTGGTTCCATATGGTATCATGTTAGCCACTGTGGGCTTTATCCTATAGCTCAGTGTTCCTGAAATTATCCTCATGGCTTTTGTCAAATCTGTGTTCCACCTGAACTATTAATTGTTATTTTAATTTAAATTTTTTAAATATTTTTTTTTTATTTTTTAGAGAGAAAGAGAGAGAGGGAGGGAAACACAGAATCTGAAGCAGGCTCCATGCTCTGAGCTGTTAACACAGAGCCCAACAAGGGGTTTGAACTCACGAACTGTGAGATTATGAAAAGGGCTGAAGTCAGACACTTAACCAACAGAGCCACCCAGGCGCCCCTTGAAACTTTAATTTGAAACATCTCACTTTTTACAATGTAATACCTACTTTAGCTTATCCCTAGCAATATCTATGAAGATATGCGTTTGAAATGACAGTTATATCTTTGTAATAGGCATTTAAAAATACGTAACTAGGGGCAGGCATCTGAGTGGCTCAGCTGGTTAAGTGTCCAACTCTTGGTTTCAGCTCAGGTCATGATCTGGTGGTTTGTAGGTTTGAGCCCCATATTGGGCTCTGTGCTGACAGTGTGGAATCTGCTTGGTATTCTCTCTCTCCCTCTTTCTGCACCTCCTCTGATTGTTTGCTTTCTCACTCAGAATAAATAAATAAACATTTAAAAAATAAAAATAAAAATGGGCACCCTCCTACACTGTTGGTGGGAATGTAAACTGGTACAGCCCCTCTGGAAAACAGTGTGGAGGTTCCTCAGGAAACTAGCAATAGAACTCCCCTATGACCCAGCAATAGCACTGCTAGGAATTTACCCAAGGGATACAGAAATGCTGAGGCATAGGAGCACATGTACCCCAATGTTCATAGCAGCACTCTCCACAATAGCTAAAACATGGAAAGAGCCTAAGTGTCCATCAACAGACGAATGGATCAAGAAGATGTGGTTTATCTATACCATGGAATACTACATGGCAATGAGAAACAATGAAATCTGGCCATGTGTAGCAACATGGATGGACCTTGAGGGTGTTATGCTGAGCGAAATAAGTCAGACAGAGAAGGACAAATATCATATGTGTGCACGTATAGGAGGATTAGGAGGAACTTGATGGAGGAACAAGGGGGAGAAGAAGGGCGGAAATGGTGGGGGAAAGGGAGAGAGGCAAACCATGAGAGACTCTTGAATGCTGACAAAAACTGAGGACAGATGGATGTGGGGGGGAGGGGGGATGGGCATGGAGGAGGGCACTTGTGGGGATGAGCACTGGGTGTTATGAGGAAACTAATTTGACAATAAACTATTTGTAAAAAAATATAAATAAATAAATAAATAAATAAATAACATTTATTCAAGATAGACATAGCACCCCTGGAGAAAGTGATGGGGAAGGAGGGCTCTGGATGGCAGGAAATTGACATGATTGGATTTGTTTTTAGATAGAGTTTGAATTTTGAGGGATGGATAAGACTGAAGTAAAAAAAATCATTTAGGAGGCAAATGATCACATGAGAAAAAAAGACAACATGAACTGGGGAAGTGATAATAGAGACAGAGAAGAACAGAATCAAGAAGCATAGAAAGCAGCATCAGCAAGGTCTTAGTGACTGATTAAATGTACAGGCAAAAGGAAGAGTCTAGGACAACTCCCAGGCAGAGTACATAATGAGGGAAAAAGTACAAGCAAGAATAGGCTTGGTGGAGGAAAAGGTAAAGTTTAGTTTTGGATATGCTCAGTTTATAAAGCCTATTGAATAACCAAACTAAGATGTCCAACAGGTTTTTAGATGTACAAATCTGAAAGTACAGGTGATGACACAGACCAATGAACTATGAGCATATATGTGCTAATAAAAACCTACAGAATGAAGTCTCCAAAAATAAGGACATAATTTAAGGGAAATACCGAGCAAACAAGCAACCCCAGTTATCAAGTATCAAGAAAGAGAACCCCAGGAAGGAACCCAACAAGGAATCATTAGAAAGATAAGATGAGAAGAACCAGGAAAGAATGGTATCAGAGAAGCTGATAAACAACAAGAAGGGACTGATTAATAACTTCAAATGTAGAGCACCTGCATGGCTCAGTTAAGTGTCTGACTTTGGCTCAGGGCATGATCTCTCAGTTTGTGAGTTTGAGCCCTGCATCAGGCTCTGCACTGCTAGTGTGGAGCCTGCTTGGGATTTTCTCTTTCTTCCTTCCTTCCTTCCTTCCTTCCTTCCTTCCTTCCTTCCTTCCTTCCTTCCTTCCTCCCTCCCTCCCTCCCTCCCTCCCTCCCTTCCCTCCTTCCTTCCTTCCTTCCCTCCTTCCTTCTTCCCTTCCCTTCCCTCCTTTCTTTCTTCTCTCTTTCTCTCTCTCTCCCTCTCTCTCTCTCTCTCCCCCTCTCTGCACCTTCCCCACTTGCGTGCTCTGTCTCAAAATAAATCAACAAAACTTTAAAATTTTTTAATAAAATAAATAATCTCAAATTCTCCAGACATCGAGTAAAAATCAGTGTTGTTTTATGTACAATGTTATTTTCCTAACTAGATTTATGTCAGCTATTTTGAGTTTTATTTATTTTAATTTAAAACTTTTTACTCATTCATTCATTCCCTTGTTTAAATTCCGGTATAGTTAACATACAGTGTTTTATTAGTTTCAGGTGTACAATACAGTAACTTAACAGCTCTGTATATTACTTAGGACTCATCAAGGGAAGTGTACTCCTAATCCCCTACACCTATTTCACCCATCCCCCCACCTGCCTCCTCTCTGGTAACCATCAGTTTATTCTGTATAGTTAGGAGTCTGGTTTTGGTTTGTCTCTTTTTTTCTTTGTTTTGTTTCTTAAATGCCACAGATGAGGGAAATCATATGGTATACAAACATAATTGGACATTACTCAGGCATAAAAAAGAATGAAATCTTGTCATTTGTAACAACATAGATGGACCTAGAGAGTATAAGGCTAATAAGTGAAATAACTTCTATAAAACTTTTATTTCTTATTAGTAGCAGTCCTAATGTAATATCTTACTCAAAGGAAGCCCTCAAAAAATGTCAGTTGTGAGAATAAGTATTTACTTGCTTCAACAAATAACAGAAACATATTCTCCATGCACAATACGGTCTTGAAACTGTGATAAACATGAATGGTGTACTTATCTTGAATAGTTACCTGTACAAAAGCAACTCCTGTCATCAGAATGACGAGGGAGAGCCACTGGTACACACCTAATTTTTTACTAAGCATAGACACAGAAAATAATGCTGTCGTAAGAATTTTCAACTGATATGTGACCTGAAAAAGAAAATAGCTAACATTATTGCTTGTTTGTTTGCTTCTTAAAAGAACTACTAGAAATATATTTTAAGTACCTGATAAGTAGCTGCATCCAGATTTGACAGTGCCACATAGAGTAAATTATTCTGAAGAGTATATATCCCTGATGGAATAGCAAGTTTCAGCGTTTCCATAGGTTTATTAAGTATTTCATCATGTAGTATTCGATTCAGTGCTCTTAGACTACATTCTAGAAAACACATGAAATGGATAAAACCAGTAATTAACTCTGAATAAGTTACATACTTTTAAGGCCTCAGTTTTCTCACCTATAAAAAATGGAAACAGACCTACATGTTAAGACACTTTTAGGTCTGAAATATACCATTAATGATATTAATTTTTCAAAAGTTAAATATTATAACACATAAATTAAGAACATCATCCTTATATTCTTTCATTAGGAAATACAAGCAAATTGATTATATATGTATTTACATATATACACATATATATCTGCACATATATATTTATGATCACCAAAAGCTCAAAGCATTAATTTTTCAGCTAAGTATTCTTACTCTATAGTAGCAAAATTATAAAAACTTGAATTTTATGTATTCCATTTTATCACCAGCCATTCAAGCCAATTAATAATTGTGGAGACTTTAATTATAAAAGACAGTAAAACAACTAGAGAGTGTGTTTGGCTGCAAACAACAGAAAACTCAACGAAAACTGGCTCAACCTCAAGGAGATCTGTCTCATCCTCAAAGGGCCAGGGCCAGGTCCAAAGCTGCTAGAGCAGCTCAGTGATGCCGTCAGGGTCCTAAGCTCTCTCTCCATTTATATTGGCTTTTTACCTTCATGCTTCTCATCTACGTCCACAGGACTATTGCAACAAGGTCACCAAATGATCACTGCAGTTCTGCCTGGTTCTTGTTTTGAGGAAGCAAGAAAGAGCAGGAGGATACGGTGACCTAGTGGGCACCTTGTCTGCCCTCACAGACCAGGGTTTTGTTGCACAGCTACCCGCTGCGGCAAGGGAGCTGGGCAATGTAGTCTTTCTTTCATATTCTCCATAGTAGAAATAACAAAGGGAGAAAGGGGGTGGAAATGGACTTCGAGCTAGCCAGCCTACAGTAGTAATCACAAAATAATGTCCAAAGAACTTTGAGAGTTACATAGAGCCCTAAAACCAGGAGAAATCTAAGGATCCTACTACTTTACCAACAATGACACTTCATAGCTGATTTTCTCTCCTAACGTAAAACTTGAAATCTTTGATTATGAAAACTTTCTTTAAAATGGAAAAATTGGGGCGCCTGGGTGGCTCAGTAGGTTAAGCGTCCGACTTTCGCTTGGGTCATGATCTTGCGGTTCGTGGGTTCGATCGTGGGTTCGAGCCCCGCGTCGGGCTCTGTGCTGACTGCCGGCTCAGAGCCTGGAGCCTGTTTCAGAGTCTGTGTCTCCTTCTCTCTCTGACCCTCCCCAGCTCACGCTCTCTCTCTCTCTCTCCTAGAAATAAATAAAAATATTAAAAATATATATATCTGATATTTATCCTTTCCTTACTCTAAAATAATAGTAAAATAAAAGATAACTAAAAGTTACCAAAAGATTTCTTCTTAGATTTAATAGGAAAAAAATCTAAAATGTTAGCTTATTTAAACATTTTTTAAATTAAATTAAAATTTTAAATAATTAATGCTATCACATATTTTTCTCAACAGGAGTTTAGGAAAGTCTTGTTCCATATTCCTTCCAATTCTTGATATTGCTAGACTTTTTCCTTTTGCCAATCTGAGGGTACTGAAATCGAGTCTGTGGCTTTAATTTGATTTCTCTGCTTGCTAGTAAGGTTGATCTATATTCATATATTTTAAAAATATTTATGTAAATATATTTTCATGTTTTTGTTTTTAAAAATTTTTAATATATTTATTGGCCATTCATGTTTCTTTCTTTTTTTTTTTTAAGTTTATTTGAGAGCGAGAGAGCATGTGTGCACAAGCAGGGGAGGGGCAGAGAGAGAGGGAGACAGACTATGAAGCAGGCTCCAGGCTCTAAGCTGCCAGCATAGAGCTCAAAGCGGGGCTCACAAACCTGGCTGAAATAAGACACTTAAGTGACTGAGCCACCCAGGAGGCCCCAGGTTTCTCTTCTGTAAACTGCTTATTTATATTCTTTGTTCACTTTTCTGTTGAGCTGCTTGTCTTTTCCTTATTGAATTATATAAGTTCTTTGATGTTCTGGATGTTCATAATTGGTAGTTACACATGATGTAAATATCTTCTCTCAGTTTCTGGCTTATCTTCTCATTTGGTTCTATATACAGGCATTTTTTCATTGTAACATACCCCAAATTATCCATTTTTTATTTTTTTATTTATTTATTTTTAAAATATTTTTATTTATTTCTAGGAGAGAGAGAGAGAGAGACAGCGTGAGCAGGGGAGGGTCAGAGAGAGAGGGAGTCATAGACTGAAACAGGCTCCAGGCTCTGAGCTGGCAGTCAGCACAGAGCCCGACGTGGGGCTCGAACCCACTAACCACGAGATCATGACCTAAGCGAAAGTCGGACGCTTAACCGACTAAGCCACCCAGGCGCCTCTATCCATTTTTTAAAAGTTCGTTTGTATTCTTTGTATATTATTTAAAATAATTCACAATACCAAGGTCATAAATATCAATCTTTCATCTACCTAGAAATTTTTTTTTAAGGACTCTAACTCATAACCCTGAAATAGAGAATTGCATACTCTATCAACTGAGCCAGCCGGGGGCCCCTGGAATTTATTTTTGTGTATGTATGACTATCTGTACTTCACTTCACTGAGAGTTGGTTTTACTGCCTCTCTCAACAATGCCAACTACTCATGTCAGAGGTAATTTTGGCTCTACAATGCTAAATGAATGGATACTTCCATTGTTCTAGATCTTAGCAACAAAAATACTACTTCCTCATCTTTCCTATTACATTTACATGTATTTTATTCTACTTTACTGGTGACTCAGTCTTCTTTTGCTAGTTTTTCCTTCTCAAACTGACCTCTAAATGTTAGAAATGCTACAGACCTTGGTTTTTGGCCTTTTCTTCTTAGTATTTACTAAATTACTTCATCCAATCCTTGACTTTAAAGAATTATATAAGGTGACAAATTCTTGCGCTCCATATTCATATATTCCACTAATCAACATCTTCATTTGAATGCCTTATAGGCATCTCAAATTTGACATGGCGTAAAAAGAAAGCTTAATTTCCTCTTAACTTATCTTCTATATATCATTTACTGTAATACCTATTCACCCAGTAATTTAACCTAAAAACCTGGGAATTATTCCTCAGACTGGATTCCCCATTTCCTTGACCTACACACACCTACTCTATTAGCAAGTCATGTCAGCTGTAGCTTAAAAAACATTTATGTGAACCAAATCAATGCCATCTTGGACAAACCTGCTGTAAAGGCCCCACTCCCCCAAAACACATGCACACACGCATACACACACACACACACACACTCTGTCCTTTTGTTTAACCACACCTTTAAGCACACCCTTGAGATATAATGTCCATGATCTATCTTGGAGATATGACTGACACATACCTATACTTAAACATTTTCCTCTTGGACTGTCCCCCAACATGTGCTCCTCAGCCTCTAGGGCTATAAAAGCAGGTCTTCAGGGAGATGATGTTGCAGAGATCTACTCCTCTTGCAGCCACCCAAGACACCCTCATCAAGCTGATCTGTCAGCCTTTTTCTTTAGTCTTTGAGGTCTTTCAGCCTTTGGAGGTTGTTTTGCATATACCTCCTGTTCACAGAACAATATCTCATAAACATCATCTCTTCTCTAGCACTGTAATCTAAGCTACCATCATCTGCTTGCCTGGACTAGCACCACAGCTTCCAAACATGACTTCTTGAACCTATTCTTGCATCTCCTCTACTGTCAATATGGTTGCTGTACTGGTCTATCCATGTGCAAAATGGGACATATTTTAAACATTTCGATTATTTACTTTTGCTTTTATGGTAATATCTGTAGCCCTCAAAGCTGTATTGTATTTTCTGAATGCCAATTCAATCTCTCTTTATTCCGTTCTCGTTCTATATCAATATGCTACAGCCATACCGGCCACCATGATAGATTTAAAAGTATACCAAATTTACAAACAATTAAAAAATGGGCAGCAGACTTGAACAGACATTTCTTTAAAGATAAACAAATGGTCAATAAGCACATGAAAAGATGCTCGATGTCATTAGAGAAAATCAAATCAAAATAAGATACCATGTCACACCTACTACAATGACTATACTTTTTATTTTATTATTTTATTTTATTTTATTTTATTTATTTTATTTTATTTTATTTTATTTTATTTTATTTTATTTTGAGAGAGAGGATGAATGCACATGTGGGGGTGGAGAGAGATGAGAGAGAGGAAAAGAGAAAATCCCAAGCAGGTTCCATTCTATTAGAGGAGAGCCTGACACGGGACTCAATCTCACAACTTTGAGATCATGACATAAGCCAAAATCAAGAATTGGTCATTCAACTGACTGAGCCACGTGGCATCCCTATACATTTTCTTGTTTTGAAAATAACAAGTGTTGGTGAGGATGTAGAGAATGTTCAGCCCTCGAACATTGCCAGTGGGAATATAAAATGGTGCAGTAGCTGTGGAAAAGTTTGGTGGCTCTTCAAAAAGTTAAATGCAGGAGTGCCTGGGTGGCTCGGTTGGTTGTGTCCAACTTTGGCTCAGGTTATGATCTCATAGTCCATGAGTTCAAGCTCCACATTGGGCTTTGTGCTGACAGCTCGGAGCCTGGAGCCTGCTCTGGATTCTGTGTCTCCATCTCTCTCTGCCCCTCCACTGTCTCTCTCAAAAATAAATAAACATTAAAAAAAAAAGTTAAATGCAGAATTACCATGTGACTGAATAATTATACTCCAAAGTATATACTCAAAAGTTATGAAAGCAGGGACTTGAGCAGAGACTTATGCCTCTATTGCAATATTAATTATTCAGTGTTCATTACAGCATTATTCACAATAACCAAATGTTGGAAAAAACTTAAGTGTCCATCACTATATTAATGGCTACAATGTTACACACACACACACACACACACATACATATACATACAATGAAATATTATGTAGTAATAAAAAAAATAAAGTTCTGGGGTGCTGAAGTGGCTCAGATGGTTAAGTATCTGACATTTTGAAAAATTTTTTAAATTTATTTCTGAGAAAGAGAGAGACAGTGTGAGCAGGGGAGAGTCAGAGAGAGAGGGAGATACAGAATCCAAAACAGGCTCCAGGCTCTGAGACAGCTGTCAGCACAGAGCCCAAAGTGGGGCTTGAACTCACAAACTGTGAGATCATGACCTGAGCCGAAGTCAGATGCTTAACCAACTGAGCCACCCAGGTGCCCCATGTATTTGACCCTTGATTTGGGCTCAGGTCATGATCTCACAGTTCATGTGATCGAGTCCTGCATGGGACTCTGCACTGACAGCATGAAGCCTATTTGGGATTGTCTCTCTCCCTCTATCTCTGCACCTCCCCGCCCACCCTCGCTAATGCATTTTGTCTCTCTCTCTCTCTCTCTCTCAAAATAAACATTAAAAAAAAGGAATAAAGTTCTGATACATGTTACAACATGGATTAACCCTTTGAAAACACTGTCTAAAATAAGCCAGACATAAAAGGAAAAACACTGTATGATTCTACATAGATGGAAAATCTAGAACAGGCTAATTCATAGAGACAGAGAGTAGAATAGAGGTTTCCAAGTGCTGAAGATAAAAGGAAATGGGAATTATTATTTAATGGTTATAGAGTTTCTGTTTGGTGTGAATGAAGTTTTAGAAATAGTGCTAGTGGTTGTACAACATTGTGAATATAATCCATGCCACTGAATTATACTTAAAAATGGTTAAAGTTGCAAATTTTGATATACAGGTGTGTGTAAAAATATATTTTCCTAGAATTTCAAAGAATTAATAATGTAATATACCCCAAAATAAAGAATTTTATACTTCAAAACCTATGAATTATGTATCAATAAAGCTGTCTTTTTTCTTAAAATGTATCAAATTAGTCACCACTGGACTAACCAATGCAACAAGTAATATAAAAAGGCTTGACTTTTTAGTCAAAAGTCAAAAAATTAGGGGCGCCTGGGTGGCTTAGTCGGTTAAGCGTCTGACTTTCGCTTAGGTCATGATCTCACGGTTCGTGGGTTCGAGCCCCGCGTCGGGCTCTGTGCTGGCTGCCAGCTCGGAGCCTGGAGCCTGTGTCAGTCTGTGTCTCCCTCTCTCTCTGACCCTCCCCTGCTCACGCTGTCTCTCTCTCTCTCCTAGAAGTGGATAAAACATTAAGAAAAAAAAGAAGTCAAAAAATTAGTAAAAAAATTATGACTTCTCTAAATCTCTAAAAGTTAGAGAACTATATAAAATTTACTTATTGTCAAATTATTATAAATGCAAGAAGCTATATTTCATATTTACAGCATTAACTGGAAGACATGAATCATGATATAAATCAGAATAAAATGTCTTTGTTACTAGACTAAAATTGTCTTAAGAAAATAAAAAATGTTCTTAACAGTAGAACATTAGATAAGGTAATGATGTTCAAACGTGTAATTAACAATATACATTTATTTATATATCATACATAAATAACACTAAAATAATCAAGTAAATTGCAATGACTTGAAAATAGAAAACCAAAACGCTTACTGCTATCTTTGTAGACTAATAAAATGCAGGCCATTATTTTCAAAAGTTCAGCAACAACCACTGCTGTAGAAGACAGATAACGAGGTCCCTCTTCTTTTAAAGTCCTAGAATAACGCATCGTTAGAACCAAACTAGTAGTCTGAAAGACCAAAATTCCCAAGGAAAGGTATTTTAGGTTGGAGGACATTGTTTTCTCTTCATTTGCCTGAAAAACAAAATAAGCAGGGCAAATAAACAAAATTAGAAAATACAGAAACATTTATTAAAAATCAGTATGAGATTTCTATTTCCAGACCAAATTGAGTACGTGCATTCCACCCTTTTCCTGCTAATTATAACTATAAACCCTGGACCAAAGACAAGAAGTAACTACAAGAAGACTCAGGAAGGTGAAGAAAATAAGACAAACAGGCTAGAAACCCCAGACCTTTTTTTTTTTTTTAATTTTTTTAAGTTTATTTATTTATTTTGAGAGAGAGAGAGAACACAAACAGGGGAGGGGCAGAGAGAGAGAGAGGAGGACAGAGGAGCCAAAGCAAGCTCTGTGCTGAAAGCAGAGAACCTGAACTGGGGCTTGAACTCACAACCCATGAGATCATGACCTAAACTGAAGTCAGATGCTTAACAGACTGAGGCTGGAGAGGCTAAATTATGATCAGGCAAAAACAATTATATAAGAATTATTTCTAGAATTAAAGAAGTATATTTCATAATGATAAAAGAGTCAATACATCAGTAAGATACAACCAGTACAAAAGAGTATGTGCCTAATAACATAGTTTCAAAATACATGGAACAAAAACTAACAGATTAAAAATCAAACAAACAGAGGCGCCTGGGTGGCTCAGTCGGTTAAGCATCAGACTTTGGGTCAGGTCATGATCTCAGTGTTCATCGGTTCGAGCCCCACTTCGGGCTCTGTGCTGACAGCCAGCTCAGAGCCTGGAGCCTGTTTCGGATTCTGTGTCTCCCTCTCTCTCTGACCCTCCCCTGCACACACTCTCTTTCTCAGAAATAAACAAAACATTTAAAAAACTTTTTTAAAAAAACAGGTAAACCCATAAGTCATAAGGTGAGATTTTAACCTGTTTTCAGTAATTAATAGAATACACACCAAAACCCCCCAGTAAGAATACAGAAGATCTGAACAACAGTATCAACCACCATAACTCTTGCAAACATGGAGATGCTCCACCAAGTGCCTCTTTTAAGGACTTAACACAGTATGTGTGATCAGTTTATTTCTCCTCCACCCATCATTTGCTTCCAAATGATATTAAGGTTCAATGCAATCCCAAGCAAAATCCCTATAGGCTTTTTTGATAGAAACTGACAAGCTGATTTTAAAATTTATATGGAGGGGCACCTGGGTGGTTCAAGGCTTGAACATCCAGCTCTTGATTTCAGCTCAGGTCATGTTCTCACAGTTTGTGAGATTGAGCCCCGTGTCGGGTTCTACACTGGCGGCACAGAGCCTGCTTGGGATTCTCTCTCTCCCTCTCTCTCTACCCTTCCCCCACTCATAAGCACTCTCTCTCTCAAAATAAACTTTATTTAAAAAAAATTTCTTTTTCTTGTTTTTATTTATTTCTGAGAGACAGAGAGAGATTGTGCACAGGGAAGGATCAGAGAGAGAGGGAGACACAGAATCTGAAGCAGGCTCCAGGCTCTGAGCTGGCTGTCAGCACAGAGCCCCGATGCGGGGCTCAAACCCATGAACCCTGCGGTCATGACTTGAGCCAAATTTGGATGCTTCGCTGACTGAGCCACCCATGTGCCCCTCAAAATAAACTTTAAAAATAAAATAAAATTTATATGGAAATGCAAAGGACCTAGACAACCAAAACAATTTTGAAAAGAAAAAACAAAGAAGTTAAACTGAAAGTCCACACTTTCTATAAAGCTCTAGTAATTAAAACTGGTATTGACACAGGACAGAAGTATAGATCAGTGGAACAGACTATAATCCAGGAGTAAGTCCATACATATTTGGTCAAATGACTTTGACAATGGTAACAAAAAGAAATAATTCTAGAACGAGACAACTACATTTTTTATTTTTTTAATGTTTGTTTATTTTGAGAGAGAGAGAGAGAGAGAGAGAGCATTCATGTGCATGTACCTTTGAGAAACAGAGAGAGGGAGAGAATTCTAAGCAGGATCCGCACTGTCAGTGCAGAGCCCTATATGGGGCTTGGTCCCATGAAAGGTGAGATCATGACCTGAACTAATATCAAGACTCAGACACTTAACCAACTGAGCCACCCAGGTACTCCATTTTTAAATGAATCTCTATACTTATTTATCTCACACCAAATATTTAACTAGAAATGAATCACAGACCTGTCTTAAAAGCTAAAGCTATAAATATTCAAGAAGAAAACAAGAGGAAAATTTAGCCACATAGGAATATGCAAAGATTTCTTAGATACAAAAACCACAAACCACAAAAAAAAAAATATGGATAAATTGGATATCATCAAAATTTAAAACTGTTCTTCCAAAGATACTATAAAAATAGAGGCAAACCACATCAGAGGTGAAAATATTCTCAATACATCTCTTGGAGAATGGCCTTGTGTCCAGAATATACACAGAACTCTTACAATACAGTAAGTACAAGACAAACAACCCATGAGCAAAAGATTTGAATAGATACTTCATCAAAAAAGACAAATGAATGACTAACAGGCACATGAAAAGATGTTTGACATCATAGTCATTACAGAAACACAAATTAAAACCACAGTGAGATACCATTATGTAACTACTAGAATGGCTAAAATTGTAAAATTGATGCTACCAAGCAATGGAATGGATTTAGAGCAAATAGAGGTCTTAACATTGCTAGTGAGACTACAAAGTGATACAACCACTTGAACAACAGTTCGGTAGTTTATTTTTTAAAATATTAATAATCTTTTCATATGACCTAGAAATTCCACTTTTAGGTATACTCGAGAGATCTGAAAACATTTATCAATAATGCTTGTATATAATTATTCATGTGAGTTTTATTTGTAACATCCCAAAACTGGAAATAACCCAAATGCCCATTAACAGGTGAATTACTAAACATACTGTGGTACATCCATATGATGGAATACTATTTAGCAATAAAAAGAAATGAAATACTGATGTATGGTAAAACATTAATGAATCTTTTTTTTTTTTAAATATTTTTTATTTATTTCTAGGAAAGAGAGAGAGAGAGAGACAGCGTGAGCAGGGAAGGGTCAGAGAGAGAAGGAGACACAGACTCCGAAATAGGCTCCAGGCTCCGAGCTGGCAGTCAGCACAGAGCGCGACGCGGGGCTCGAACCCACAAACCGCGAGATCATGACCTAAGCGAAAGTCGGACGCTTAACCGACTAAGCCACCCAGGCGCCCCTAAAACATCAATGAATCTTAAAAAGAAATTGAGCAAAAAAGTTTGTAGACAAACTGTATACACTATATGATCCATTTATATGAAATTCTAAAAAGAGCAAAAGTAATTTGCAATGACAGATGCACATTTGTGGTTGACTGTGGCCAGGGATTGACTGCAAAGGGATAGCAAGGAATTTTTGGTGACAGTGGAAATATTCTGTATCTTGATTGTGTGATGGTTATACAATTGTATTCACTTATTGTAACTCACTGAACTGTACATTTAAAAAGGGTACATCTTAATGTGTGTAAATCACAAATCAACAAAATTGATTAAAGATTCAGAACAGGGGTGCCTGGGTGGCTCAGTTGGTTATGCATCCGACTCTTGATTTTGGCTCAGGTCATGATCTCATGGTTCATGGAGTTTGAGCCCCAAGGAGGGCTCTGTGCTGACAGTACAGAACCTGCTTGGGATTCTCTCTCTCCCTTTCTCTCTCTGCCCCTTCCCCACTCGTGTGCACATGCATATGTACACTCTCTCTCTCTCAAAATAAATTGGATATCATCCAATCTGGATGATATATGGATATCATATTGGATAAATATGGATATAGTAGCATACTTTGCTTCTGGCTCTAATTTCTTTGGATTAATACCAATGATGTTCTGTTTGTCTACAGGCCAATTCTATCCTTTCTGTGATTCCATCTTCCATTCTAAGTTTTGTTAATATGAACCCTCTTTATTATATATCTCTTTATAGTTCTCACAACCAAACCACCATTTATGGTTCTAGTTATATGATCCTTTGTCTTTTCTCACCTCATAATTATTAAAATAGCATATAATATATTCAAACAGATTCAACAGTCATTATTTGGTGCCTATACTAGGCCAAGTACCATGGTAACAGAGAGAGCCTATCCTTGAAGGAACAAAGTCTAGCTTATTAAATTTAGCAGTTCCTATCTCAAATTGAATATGCTCCAAATCCAAACAATGTAGCACCATAAATATGAGGATAAAATTTTCAATAGTGAAAAAAAATGATTGGAAGAAATTACCTTAAGTACTTCATCTGAATTTCAGAGAGAAAATATGAATGATATATCTCTTTTTGTTGTATATAAATTAGAGCATCAGGCCCAGAGGAAAGAATACACAGATTTATGTATTAACCACCTCACTTTTGTACATATGCATTAGCAAGAATCCTAATGTGACATGAAATTACAGCATTTTAGGGAGAGAAGATGCTTTAGAAATCATCTAGCACAAATCTCTTCATTTTATTATTTTTTATTTCTTCATTTTAAAATGAAGAAAATAGTGGACAGAGAAGTTAGATGGCTTGTTCAAGGTCATATAATTACTAATTGGAAATATTAAGTTATATAGTTAAATATCAGATTTCTTAGCTCTCACTACATGTAACTGTAGAATTCCAGAGAACATCTGATGGCCTTTATCTCTATATGGAAGGGGTGTGGGTTCCCAGCAATGTACATTTGACATAGGCATCTGATTCTCCTGATTCTCCTGGAAAATCTACTCAAGAAAGTCTTTTGTTTACTGTGCAACTAAGACCATAAAATGTACCTGTTATAACAGCAGTGCTCTAGTTTCTTTTCAAATGAAAATTTAAAGGTCAGATTCTAAGTCAGAATGTACTATCTTTACTACTTTGCTTTTCGATTTCCAAACATGTACAACAACATCAATACATTGGCCTTGATAATTCAGATCTTAAGCATTAATAGTTACAATGTATTTTTTTAAGTATGTGAGATAATAGAAAAAAATATATATTGGTCTTTGCCCCTAGCTCTTGACACAGGGTTCCTGAAACCCTTGTGATTTCCTAAGTGATAAGAGCACTAGGAGCATCTTTTGTTCTAATATTTGGTCTTTGGTCCTGGTTCCTGACATAGGGCTTCTCAAACCCTTGTCATTTCCTGGGTGATCAACTGATCATACCTATGTAATGAGAACTCCATAAAAATCCCAGTAGTATGAACTTCAGAGAGCTTTCAGGATCACAAGCTATACCCAGCATGAGGATGACATAGCCCAACTCCACAGGGACAGACGCTCCTGCACTCAGGACCCTCTGAAATCTGATGTTATGTATCTCTTCATCTAACTGTTAATTTTTTTTAACATTTATTTACTTTTGAGAGACAGAGAGACAGAGCACGAGCAGGGAGGGGCAGAGAGATGGCAGGGGGTAGGGAGGAGAACAGAATCTGAAGCAGCTCCAGGAGCTGTCAGCACAGAACCTGAGGCCTGAACTCACGAACCATGAGATCATGACCTGAGCTGAAGTTGGATGCCCAACCAACTGAGCCACCCAGGTGCCCCTTTTCATCCAATTGCTCATCTGTAACCTTTATCATATCCTTTAATAAACTGGTATAAGAAAATGTTTCTCTGAGTTCTATTAGCCACTCTAGCAATTTGATCCAAGTTGAAGAGGGGAGGGTGTGAACCTCCAATTTGTAGCCAAATTGGACAGAGTTGTGGGTTATGTGGTGACCTATTTACTACTTGCAACTGGCATCTGAACTGGGGTGGGAGAAGTCTTATGAGACTGAAACTCCAACCCATAGGATCTGATACCATCTGCAGGCAGATGGTGTCAGATGAAGTTAGATTGTAGGATACCCAGCTGGTGTCACAGAAAAATGCGTGGTGTGAGGAAACCACACCCCCTCCCCAACATTTGATGACCAAAAATGTCAGAAGTGAAGTGTTAATGTAGGAAGAGGAAAGGAGACACACAGCAGGAAAGAACTGGATTGTTTTTCTAATACCAACTTGGAAAATAAAATATATACAAACAGATGATCACTGGTCCTAGATCAACTGTAAAGAATGCAACTTAACGGGCGCCTGGGTGGCTTAGTCGGTTAAGCGTCCGACTTTCGCTTAGGTCATGATCTCGCGGTTCGTGGGTTCAAGCCCCGCGTCGGGCTCTGTGCTGACTGCCAGCTCAGAGCCTGGAGCCTGTTTCAGTCTGTGACTCCCTCTCTCTCTGACCCTCCCCTGCTCACGCTCTCTCTCTCCTAGAAATAAATTAAAAAAATTAAAAAAAAAAAAAAAGGAACGCAACTTAATTTATAATTCCGCCTAAGGAATGTATAAACTCAAAATGAAAAAAAATACGAGTATTTCAAAGATTATACAAATATTTTTATTTAATGCATACCATAAATTAACAGCAAATTCATAAATATGAAATCTACCAAAATGAAGATTATGTTCCACATCTATAATTTATAAGATTAATACTGTTTCTTCATTTTAAAGTACACAATAGTTTCTCATTATAACTGAACACAAACTCTAAACAATCTTATGTTTAAAATTTAATTTTAGTCCTCCCCACATTTTCTTCTCTTGCCACCTAATTCCCCTTTTTTTTAATCCTTTACGGAATTGCTAATCCTCTGGTTTCTATATTATTGTTTCATTAAAATTTCCTATCTAAGAAACTTGCATACAAATAATCAACAAGAAACTGTGCTAAGTTCTCTCATAAATGTAGCTTTATTCAATTTACTATCAAAGCCTTATAAACCAGTCAACCAACTACTGCTCATGTTTTTTTAAGGTCCCTGGTTACTAAGCTCCCTGAACTCACTGGGAGTTCAGTGAGGCTCTCAGATTTATAGCAGGAGCAGAAGAGTAAGATGCTTAGATGTTCCACTTTTGCCTTTAACAGCTAGACCTAAAAAATGCACTCTCTTTGATTACTAAAGTAAATGATACTACCTCATTCTGATGGCTTTGTTTTGCTTTGTTCTGTATTTTGAAGATAGCATTTAATACTTTTTAATTAAAAAGTATTAACTATAATACTTTTTAAAAAACATTTTTAAATATTTTAATTATTTCTAAATATTCTTAGAAAAATGTAGAAAACTGGGATGCCTGGGTGGCTCAGTCAGTTGAGCCTACAACTCTTGATTATGCCTCAAGTCATGAGCCCTGAGTCAGGCTCCAGGCTCCATGCTGAATGTGGAGCCTGCTAGGGATTCTCTCTTTCTCTCTCTCTCTCTCTCTCTCCGCCCCTCAACCCTGCTCATGCTCTTTAAAATAAATACATACAGGGGCGCCTGGGTGGCTTAGTCGGTTAAGCGTCCGACTTTCGCTTAGGTCATGATCTCGCGGTTCGTGGGTTCGAGCCCCGCATCAGGCTCTGTGCTGACTGCCAGCTCAGAGCCTGGAGCCTTGTTTCAGTCTGTGACTCCCTCTCTCTCTGGCCCTTCCCTACTCACGCTGTCTCTCTCTCATTCCTAGAAATAAATAAAAACATTAAAAATAAATAAATAAATAAATACATACATACATACATATATACATACATAAAGTATTAAAAATAAGAAAAATGGAGAAAACTTGTTTTAATTAGTAAAAACTTCAACCATAATCAACTACCTGAAGACATCTATATTTGGTATAGATTCTGTCAATAATTTTTCTTATTTCAGTTTTTTGGAAAGCCCTAAACCCCAGGACTTTAGTTTTCAACAACCTTTTGGGTTCCTGTAATCACAAAGTTCCACCTTTTCCTAAAAGACAGACCTTTCTTGATGGAAAAAAATGGAATGTTAAAATTCAATAAAGTACCAAAAACAGGGCACCTGGGTGGTTCAAATGGTTAAGCATCTGGCTTTGGCTCAGGTAACGATCTCGCAGTTTGTGAGTTCGAGCCCAGCATCAGGCTCTGTGCTGACAGCTCGCAGGCTAGGGCTGGTTTCAGATTCTGTGTCTCCCTCTTTCTCTCTACCCCTCCCTGCTCATGCTTTGTCTCTCAGAGCATCAATAAATATTAAAAATCAAAAATAAACATTAAAAAAATTTTTTTAAGTACCAAGAACATAGCAAACATCTATGATTATATCACCTGGAACTAATAAGTCTCAGTCTTGTCACATTTGCTTATCTTTCTCTGTGTAAAGGAATAACATTACAATAAAAGTCAAAGTCTCCCTTAAGCCACACCTATAAATCCTATTCCTTTCCCCCTCCAGTAGGAACCTATTATGAGTTTAGAGTATATATTTCTAGTCTACTATTAAAAATTCTTTATACATATATAGATATAATCATTAATTACTTTAATATATATACATAGCAACAAACTGCATACTTTATTCACTATTTTCCTTACTTTATTCAGCATTGTTTTGCCATCTATGTTGATATACAGACCTAGCTCATTGCTTTTAACAACTCCAATGTTCCATAAAATGAGTGGACCTTTTATTTACCCATTCTCATACTGATCAACATTTAGCATTCTTTTCCTTTTGATAATTTAAATATAGGGGCACCTGGGTGGCTCACTCAACTGAGCATCCAACTTCAGCTCAGGTCATGATCTCATGGTTTGTGAGTTCAAGTCCTGTGTCAGGCTCTGTGCTGACAGCTCAGAGCCTGGAGCCTGCTTCAGATTCTGTGTCTCCTTCTCTCTCTGCCCCTCTCCTACTTGCACTCTGTCTCTCTCTCTCTCAATAAAATAAACATTGAACAAAAATTTTAATTAAATTTATAAATTTCCTTAAAATTTTTCAAATAGTTCCTAAGTATTATATAAGTCACAAGAATTTTAAGCTATTTTTCTAAAATTTAACATTTTATATGAGTTTTCAAGTCTCTCCAGTTCTAACACACACACACACATGCACACACACACACACACATACCTTCTATTAATCTAATTTCAATTTTTTCATCTAAAACTTTTGCTTGAATTTTTCTTTTTCTTTATTTTATTTATTTACTATTTTGTTTTATTTTAAGAGAGGGAGAAGCGTGTGTGCACAAACACGAGAGAGGGGCATAGGGGGAGAGAACCTTAAGCAGGCTCCACACTCAGTACAGACCCCGATGTGGGGCTCAATCCCATGACCCTGGGATCATGACCTGAGCTAAAATCAAGAGTCAGACGCTCAATCTACTGAGCCACCTACGCACCCCTGCCTGAACTTTTAAACTATAAACTTTTGAGCACATATAGTAATATATATAACATATATAATGAACTACTGTACAATTATTTGTTGTTTAATTACTGTATTGAATAACAACAATATATAAATGCAATCTGTGTATGTGTGATTTGATACAGCAATCGCATTGCCAGTACTTCTTTTTTTTTTTAAATGTCTTATTTATTTTGAGAGAGAGAGAACATACGGATGTACCCATGAGTGGGGTTAGAGGCAGAGACAGAAGAGAGAGAGAATCCCAAGTGGGCTCTATGCTTTCAGCACAGAATGCAACATGGGGCTCAATCCCACAAACCATGAGATCATGACCTAAGTTGAAATCAAGAGTCAAACACTGGGTGGCTCAGTTGGTTAAGTGTCCGACTTCAGCTCAGGTCATGATCTCATGGTTCATGGGTTCAAGCCCTGCATCAGGTTCTGTGCTGACAGCTCAGAGCCCAGAGCCTGTTTCAGATTCTGTGTCTCCGTCTCTCTCTGCCCCTCTCCCACTCATGCTCTGTCTCTCTCTGTCTCAAAAATAAATTAAAAAACAAAACAAAACAAAAAGATTTTTTCAAAAAATAGTCAAACACTCAACCAACTGAGCCACCTAGGTGCCTCACACTGCTAGTACTTCTAAAGTCCTTTGCAAAAATTGAAGACACAAAGAAATGGAAAAACATTCCATGCTCAAGGGTTGGAAGACTAAATATTGTTAAAACGCTAATACTACCCAAAGCAATCTATACATTCAATGCAATCCCAATCAAAATTGCACTGCCATTCTTCTCGAAGTTAGAACAAACAATCCTAAAATTTGTATGGAACCACCAAAGACTCCAAGTAGTCAAAATAATATTGAAAAAGATAACCAAAGTGGGAGGCATCACAATTCCAGACTTTAGCCTCTACTACAAAGCTGTAATGATCAAGACAGGCTGGTATTGGCACAAAAACAGACAAATAGACCAATGGAATAGAATAGATTGGACCCACATATGTATGGCCAATGAATCTTTGACACAGCAGGAAAGAGTATCTGATGGAACAAAAAAAAAACAAAAAAAAAAACAGTCTCTTTAGCAAATGGTGCTGGGAGAACTGGACAGCAACATGCAGAAGAATGAAACTGGACCACTTTCTTATACCATACATAAAAATAAACTCAAAATGGATGAAAGAACTAAATGTGAGACAGGAAAACATCAAAACCCTAGAGAAGAAAACAAGCAACAACCTCTTTGACCTCAGCCTCAGCAACTCCTTGCTGGACACATCTCCAAAGGCAAGGGACTTAAAAGCAAAAATGAACTACTGGAATGTCATCAAGATAAAAAGCTTATGCACTGCAAAGGAAACAATCAACAAAACTAAAAGGCAACCAATGGAATGGGAAAAGATAGCTGCAAATGACATACCAGAAAAAGGGCTAGTATCCAAAATCTATAAAACTTACCAAACTCCACACCTGAAAAACATATATTCCAGTGAAGAAATGAGCAAAAGACATAAATGGACACTTTTCCAAAGAAGACATCCATATGGCCAACAGACACATGAAAAGGTGCTCAATGTCACTCATCATCAGGGAAATACAAATCAAAACCACACTGAGATACTACTTCATGCTGGTCAGAGTGGCTAAAATGAACAACTCAGGAAACAACAGATGGTGGTGAGGATGTGGAGAAATGGCAACTCTCTTGCACTGTTGGTGGGAATGCAAACTGGTGCAGTTGCTCTGGAAAACAGTGTGGAGGTTCCTCAGAAAATTAACAATAGAACTCCCCTATGACTCAGCAATAGCACTGCTAGGAATTTATCCAAGGGATATAGGAGTGCTGATGCATAGAGGCACATGTACCCCAATGTTCATACCAGCACTTTCAACAACAGCCAAATCATGAAAAGAGACTAAATGTCCATCAACTGACAATTGGAACAAGAAGATGTGGTTTATCTATACAATGGAATACTACATGGCAATGAGAAAGAATGAAATCTGGCCATTTGTAGCAATGTGGATGGAACTCATTATGCTGAGCAAAATAAGTCAGGCAGAGAAAGACAGATACCATAAGTTTTCACTCATATATGGAACAGGAGAAACTTAACAGAGGACCATAGGGGATAAAGTAGTTAAGGAGAGGGAGGGAGGCAAACCACAAGAGACTCCTAAATACTGAGAACGAACTGAGGGGTGATAGGGAGTAGGGTAGAGGAGAAAATGGGTGATGGGCATTGAGGAGGACACTTGTTGGGATGAGCACTGGGTGTTGTATGTAAGTGATGAACCACGGGAAACTATCCCTAAAACCAAGAGCACACTGTATATTAACCAATTTGACAATATATTATATTTAAAAAAAAAAAACAACAATAATAAAATTAAAGTCCTTTACACAAGGGGTATTTCAGGGTTTGGTTAGTTAGTCTAATAGACCTTGCACTTGCTTTCCCAATCACTGTTTTTCCTCTGAATGGTTACATAAAGTTGGTATTTATAAAGTTAGTTTTATTTTATTTATTTTTAGTTCTCATTTTAATTTTTTAAAATTTATCGATTTATTTTGAGAGAGAGAGCACGATCAGGCAAAGGACAGTGACAGAAAGTAAGAGAGAATCCCAAGCAGGTTCCATGTTGTCAATGCAGAGCCTGAAGCAGGGTTCAAATTTGCGAGCAGTGAGATCATGACCTGAGCCAAAATTAAGAATTGGACGCTTAATTGACAGAGCCACCCAGGCACCCCTAGCTATATTATTTTTAAATCCCATCTCACAACATATGTACAAGATAACTTTATTCATTGAGATTTGATGAGTTTGGATGATGGCTTAATTAGAATATTTTTGCATTTTGTACAAAAAATATTAGTAAGCAGTTAAAAGAGGTTCTCATCAGTTATTTTTTAGTTTTTATTTTGAGAGAGTGCAAGTAGGGGAGAGGAGCAGAGGGTGAGAATCTTAAGCAGGCTCTATGCTCAGCCAGGGAGCCTAAAGGCAGGGGGGACTGGACATGGGGCTCCATCTCATGACCTTGGGATCTTGACTGGCATCAAAATGAAGACTGAATCACCCAGGTGCCCCAGGAACAAAAAGATTTTACAAACGCAATAGAAGGTACAAATTAAGTACATTTGATATGCTAATTAGATGTCCTTCATTTTCTTTAAAATAGCTTCCAAAGATCCTTGCTTTATAATGCATTGTCAGCCAATTCTGAGTTAAAGTCGTAAAATGTTAAAACAATACACATTACATGAAGTATATGTGTCATTAATTTACACTTCTGCTACCACCTCTACTCCCAAATTAATCAGGATTAGTGAGATATTAGTCATGTAAATCATCATTAATTACATTAGATATGCATTAACTAAGTTTTGAAATATTCAAAACATTATATACTAATAATTTCTACTCATCTTTTCAGACTTATATAGGTCCTTGTATGTAAATCTGAACATCAGTCTGGCTACAGACTTATTCTATAAGCTTACTATGTATATATTATAATCTTTAGGTCTGTATATGAAGCCCATTATGTCCACTGCAACAATAATATCTGGGAGTGCCTGGGTGGCTAAAGTGGTTGACTCTTGATTTTGGTTCAGGTCATGATCTCACGGTTTTGGGATTGAAGCCCGTGCTGGGCTCCAGGCTGACAGTGTACATTCTGCTTGGGATTCTCCCTTGCTCTCTGTCCCTTCCCCCATTTGTGTGCAGGCACAATCTCTTTCAAAATAAATAAGCACTTAAAATAATAATAATCATATCTGTACTTTGCTGATTTGTCTCCAGCTACTAAAAGCCCTACAAGACCAATGTTTAGTCAGTATTTTTAAACTGTAATAAAATTTACCTAGATTTTTAAAGACTACTAAGTACCTAAGAAATTCTGCACATCAATTTTTCTTCTATTGTAAAAACAAAAGGCTAAATTTCTTAACTTACGGTTTTTAGAGTAAGCTATATTTACATTTTCTAAACAGTAGTTCTGAAATATACTCCCTTAGTACAAATAATAATCTACTAGCAGTTACTGACATAATACAGTACATGTGAAAACACACAAATTACAAAGTGATAGGAAAATATAAGTTCACATTATATGCCAGTCAGAAATAGCTATTAGTAAAAACAGATCTTTTAAGGTTTCCCAAGTAAGTATGAACAGAAAAAATAAATAAATACATACAGAAATACTGACCTTAAGTTCTTGTCCATTATCTTCCATGATGCCTAACTTTAAAACTGCAACCTATACCTGTATGCTACATAATGACAAATAAAATTCATCACAACTGCCTTTACTCCTGATGCTGGCATTTATATATCTTCCTTTCAAATTACCTCAAACGTAGCTACTGCATTCCCTAAAAGCAGCAATAATATGTCACACTTGAATATGTCATACTTGAAATCCCTAATAATCCTGTGGAATCCAAAAACTTCATTTTTTACTAAAGTGAAAGAAAAATGAACCAAAGGTAATTTACATTATTGGTACAATCAATTTTGTTTCTATGATAGAAATAATAACTTCCATCAAATTAGTTCACTTCAAGTGCTTAAGGAAAAGCACAATCCTGCTCAGTAACACTTAATAACCAACTCTTTACTATCTAAGGTTCCTATTACAATCTAAGTAAAACAACTTTTCATTGTTTCTCCTTCCCTTTCTTCCTCAATGTGTCAGATGTCTGTTTACCTAAGGCAATATTACCTGTATGTAAATTACATTACTGTCAATTTTTAACTTGTTCTTTCAGGACTTCAGAATTTCAATTCTTACATTCAGTAAAATCAATAGTACTCAAATATTTCTTCACTTATACAAATATAAAACCTATTTGCATCCTAATTTTTAGATTTAAAATTGTTCAGTATTATTTATTGTATTCTTTATATAATGTCAGTAATTTAGAAAACAGTACAGCTCTAAGATCCCCTTTGAGGGGCAACTGGGTCATGATCTCATGGGTCATGGGATTGAGCCCCATGTTGGGCTCTAGGTTGAACATGGAGACTGTTTAGGATTATCTCTCTCCCTCTGCCCCTCTACCCCACTGCACACACTCTCTCTCAAATTAAGAAACAAAAAAAGGGGGGCAGAGTCAGTTGGGTGGCTCAGTCAGTTGGGTGTCCGACTTTGGCTCAGGTCATGATCTCACAGTTCATAGGTTCGAGCCCTGCATCAGTCTCTCTGCTGTTAGCACAGAGCCTGCTTCAGATCCCTCTCACCCCCTCTCTCCCTGCCCCTCTCCCATGCACACACATGCTCTCTCTCTCTCTCTCTCAAAAACAAGCATTATAAATTTAAAAAAAATAGTATAAGTATGTAAACTGCCATGACCTAAGATGCTAGAGAAAAATACCATAGGAAAATTTTGATACCTTACATCAACTTAGTTAAACTCATAAACTCAAACAGTCCCTTACTCTGTATGGTGCTAGGTTAGAACTGGTTAAACACAAAATCTGCTTAAAACTTGAAAGAGAGTGATGCAAAAGCCATTACTCTCAGAAAATCCTCAGGGTTACATGTGGTAAAACAGAAACAGAGAAACAGACTGCAGTTTCTCTTACTCTTCCCTGCACTGGGTCAGCTCTTCCTCACAGCTGCAGACCCTACTGCACAGGAGTGGGCTCAGGCTCTCCACCAGATTCTTGACTGTGGACAGTGAACGACAGCCACACAGAGAGGACAGCTTTCTATACACTCTCCAACCAGCTCCACTGCACAGTCCTATTCTGGCTACAGCACATGCTTCCCTTCCTAGATGGTTCTGAAAGCTCTGACTTGAGTATCCACACCAGTCTTTCAGGAGGGCTGCTTAGTGACTTCTCAGTAACCCTTCATCACTCTTTTTTTTTTTTTTTTTTTTAACCATAACTTCCCCTGATTCTCTCACAATTGTGAAAGGTCTTTTTCCTATCATAAATCCCTTATTCTATAATAGTGAAGGGTTCTGTTTCTCTATTGAACCCTAACTGATAAAGTTTTGGGTACCAAATGTGGTTTCCAAGGTAATAGAACCACAGTGATAGTAATTTGGAATCAGTTTTCTGATCTGACTAGGTTTAAGGCCATTAATGACCCTATTACCAGTGGTAAAGGAGATACTGGTAGATCACTATGCTAAGGCAAAATATGAATTATTCCCAGGGCGCCTGGGTGGCTCAGTCGGTTAAGTGTCTGACTTCAGTTCAGATCATGACCTCATGGTTCATGGGTTCAAGCCCCACGTCGGGCTCTGTGCTGATGCTAGCTCAAGCTCAAAGCCTGGAGCCTGTTTCAGGTTCTGTGTCTCCCTCTCTCTCTCTGACCCTTCCCTGCTCACACTGTCACTGTCTCTCTCTCTCTCAGAAATAAATAAAACATTAAAAAAATTTTTTTAATTAAATTATCCCCTGTAGGGGCACCTGGGTGCCTTAGCTGGTTAAGCATCCAATTCTGGATTTTAGGTCAGGAGCCTGCTTGGGTTTCTCTCTCTTCCACTCTCTCTGCTCTTTTCCCACTAGCGTGTGTGCAGGCACTCTCTTTCTCTTTGAAAATAAATAAATAAACTTAAAAAAAAACCTACTGCCTATAAATATGTATAATCAACATACGGCTTTAAGCGATCAAGGAGCTGCTGCCACAAACATTTTACTGGAAAATGGTTATCTAATGGTGTTCATTTGTTGCTTCTATGATAACTAGAAGACTTGGAGAAAAAGAATAATGAACTTGAGACCCTAAATTCACAGACCACGGTCCAGGTAAGGTATCAGAAAGCTTCCATGACTGCCTTAAAACAACTTATCTCTTTTAGCTACAAAGTCAGTATTTATGAAAAAGAAATCCAAAGTCTGATCCTGTCATGGGCTTGCTTTTTGAAAAAGCAAATTGAGTTTACAACTTCATAGGGTCCCAGGATCCTATATTCTATATATTTTTACAATCTCTATATCCTAGCACATGCCCAGATATTAAAATATGTCTGAGGATTGTAGTAGGCTGAATAATGGCCCCCAAAGATAAGGTCCTAATCCTTAGAACTTGTAAATTATACCTTATTTGGTAAAGGGGATTTTGCAAATGAAATTAAGGATCTTGAGACAGGAAGATTATCCTGGATTAGCTAAATGAGCCCTAAATACAAGTGTCCTTATAAAAAGCAGGCAGAACAAATAAGATCGTTGGGGTCAGGATGACTATGCCTTCAGAAACTGTCAGAAGTGGGGATTTCTGAGGAGGAACCGCCAAGTGCTCTTGTAGAGGGGCGAGACTCTGAGTCGAAACTGTCTTGCCTGCATTTTGTCCTGTCTACACTGCTGTGCACATGCCCTGAAGTATTCCTGAATGATGAGACAGAATGTGTTTTCCCTGGCCATTCAAAGCCCACGTTTTCAGAGCAAATAGAACACAAGAAAACAATTTCACATGTAAAAAGTACCTCAGCCTATCTGCAGATAACACTGGGGTTACTGGCTCTAGCAGCTTTGGAAGTAGCAAATCCATTATGCCATAGTTAAGGTACAAGCAGAACAATAAAAATAGTGAGATTAATTAAAAAAAAAAAAAGACAGAAAAGAAGAACACAAAGACGCAAGAGGAGAAGGCAGTGTGAAGATGGATCCAGAGAGAGAGATTTAAAGATGCTGGCCTTGTCCATGAATGATGCAGCCACAAACCAAGGAAGGTTGGCAGCCACCAGAAGCTGGGAGAAGAAAGGAATGGATTCTTTCATAGAGCTTCCAAAGCCTTCGACTACCAGCCTCTCTGATTATCAGCCTCATGATTCTGACTTTGGAGTTCTGGCTTCCAGAACTCTGGGAAAACAGATTTCTCTTTATCTAAGCAAACAACCTGGGATAATTTGTTACAGTAGCCACAGGAGATCAATATAAGAATGTATATTTTAAAATTTTAATTGTTCTCCATTCTATGTCTACTTAGGCAGAAAGCATTTAAAATGTTTAGGAAGAAGACTGGTTAAAATTAACTTTTCAGTACTTGAAAGAATAAATTAGTTACCAGGAAAACTGACTTACATTGAAAAGTACATACAACAGTTCTTCTCATGTAGTTTGTGCTTAATAAATAGTTTTTAAAATAAATGCCACACTCGGTAAAAAAAAATCAAGGCTATCCAATAAATATTACTCTAGTGATGTTCTGTCATAAAAAATTTGAAGCCCATCCACTTGGTTCACAAAACTAAATGGTTAATAATAACATTTCTATAGGGATAAGGACTTGACTAATGTTACAAAGTAATTCTTCTACTAATGCTTATTTTAGAAAACATCCATTTCTTTCCTATTTTAAAGGACATGAAAGGCAGAGAATATACAGATCATCACTATTTTTATTCGTGTATTTTTCTATAACCTAAAATATTAATAGCAGATAATCAGATATAGTTTATAAACTACAAAACAATTCCCAATTTAAAATTTTCCATTCACACTTGACTATTTTCAAATTGACTCCTTTAAACATGATTTATTGTCCAGGGGCGCCTGGGTGGCTCAGTTGCTTAAACGTCTGACTTCGGTTGAGGTCATGATCTCTCACGGTTTGTGACTTTGAGCCCCATGTCAGCCTCTATGCTGACTGCTCAGAACCTGGAGGCTGCTTCAGATTTTGTCTCCTTTTCTCTACCCCTCCCCTGCTCATGTCTGTGTGTGTGTCTATCTCTCTTTCTCAAAAATAAACATTTTTTGAAAATATGTAAATAAATAAACAAACACAATTTATTGTCCAGTTACAGGTACACTACATGAGTCAGAATATGCCATCTAAAACATATCTAGGTATATGCAGAAAGTCAAACATAATATAAACATTCTATAAGTGTTATTACCCAAGTACTAACATTAATAACAAGGTTTCAGCATTTTTCAACTGTTTTAAGTATTAAAATGCACAAGGATAATCAAGAATGATGTTTACCCATTTATTTAATTCAACCTGAGGAAAAACCTGAAAGATCAGGAGCCTTAAGATGTTTTTCATGCCACTCACAAATGGTAAAAATTTCAGAAAAACATGTTTAAAATTAACTGAAATTTAATAGAAGATATAGAATGAGCTGGTATTTATGGGGTTATAGTTTGACAGACTGTCAAGGACAAAAAAAAAATTTTTTTAACTCCAGCTATTAACTGTACTTGGTTAATTAAAGAAAGATTACCACCACCCCCCCCAAGGACAAAATTCCACTATTAGAATCCAAACTCTGTGCAGCAGAGTTTTCTTCAACCACCGCCCTTTCTAAACAGGAAACTGCAACCACTCCCAGTTAAACCTACAGTCTTAGGAGTTTACATACCTATGGGCTTATAAATTACATAGATAATGATAGATAATGAGTACATTTCAATTATGCTTATTCAATATTTACTGTTCAAGTCTCATGGCATTCTGCCTACCAACTAATGGGACAGCCTTCAGACTCTCATAACTATCCTCCATACAGCAGATGTCTTAATAAACTGTAGACCTGATCACATTCCTTCTCTTTTTGTAAAGTTTAACTAACTCCCTCCCAATAGAAGATACAGTACAAACTCACATAGAACAGTCCCTCACAAATTTGGCCAACCTAAATTCCCTACCATAAACTATGACCTGTCTCAGACACTTTGTCTTCCTGCATTCTCTGAACAAATACCCCTTTAAAAAAAAAAAAAACACTTTTCCAGGGTGCCTGGGTGGCTCAGTCAGTTAAGCGTCCAACTTCGGCTCAGGTCATGATCTCACAGTTTGTGGGTTCGAGCCCTGTGTCGGGCTCTGTGCTGACAACTCAGAGCCTGGAGCCTGCTTCAGATTCTGTATCTCCCTCGCTCTCTGACCCTCCCCTGCTCATGCTGTCTCTCTCTCTCTCTCTCTCAGAAATAAATAAAACATTAAAAAAAATTTTAATAAATAAAAAAAAACACTTTTCCTCTTCTTTACCAGTAGAACTCCTATATTTACAGGCCTTAAGATACAAGTCTACTCTCAGTGAAATTTTCCAACATTTCAAGCAGACTGAAGTCTTCCCTCTACTACATTCCAATGTGATTTTCACTTATATTTCATAATACCACTTGTAAATTTTATCAATCTAATTTGTTGACAGATATGCACTTCCATTTTTTATTCATCACTGTATATCCTGCATCTCCTTACCAGTGCCTGTCACGTAGTAGGCATTTACTATATGTTGGATTTATAAAAGAATAAATAAACTCCACAGTAAATAAATTCTCAGAAGGGGAGAATGATCCTCATGAATAAAGTCCCTCTGTATAATACATAATAGAGGTACCCATGCAGAAACTAGTCTCATGAAAGGTTTTCTAATCATTGTAACTTCACAAAAGAAGTTAAATTAATAAAATAACATTTCAGACATTGCACCTACAGCATATCAGACATTGTACTAGGTGCTTTACAGGCATCATCTCATTTAAATCTCATTTAGTCTAGGGCTGCCTGGGTGACTCAGTTGGTTAAGACTCTTGATTTCAGCTCAGGTTATGATCTTATGGTTTGTGGGTTCGAGTACTGCATCAGGCTCTGTGCTGTGTGAAGTCTGTTTGGGATTCTTTCTCTCTCCCTCTCTCTGCCCCTCCCCTCCCCTCCCTCTCAAAAAAATAAATAAGCTAAAAACAAAATAATTAAAAATAAATCTCATTTAATCTGTAAAAGGAGGAATCACACAGTTTATACATTTAAAAATCTGTAGGTTCTGAGATATTAAGTATATAATTTGCCTTGCATAACATGTCAGAGCTCAGATATAAAGCAAGATTTCTTTGAAAGCTACCAATTCATGGCTTATGAATTTTTGCAATAAGTCTTTTGCATGGTCTTTGCAGTGAAGGCTAAGTGTTTAAACAAGTCTAAGTTTTAGAGGGCCAGTCAGCATAATAGATTAGAGTATGCCTCTGGACTCAGATTGCCTAATTTCACATTCTGTCCCCACCACTTGACAAATAAATTATTTTACCTCTCTGGAGGCGCCTGGGTGGCTCAGTCGGTTAAGTGCCCGACTTCGGCTCAGGTCATGATCTCACAGTTTGTTGGTTCAAACCCGCGTCAGGCTCTGTACTGACAGCTAGCTCAGAGCCTGGAGCCTGCTTCTGATTCTGTGTCTCCCTCTCTCTCTGACCCTCCCCTGCTCACGCTGTCTCTCTCTCAATCAGAAATAAATAAAAACATTAAAAAAAATGTTTTAAAACAAAAACAAATTATTTTACCCATCTGTCCCTCCTTTTCCTCATCTATAATATGGAAAATAGTATGTACCTCACAGTACAATTATGAGGATTACAAGGTATCAATCAGACAAACTGGTTAGAATACTACAATGCTTTATTTGAACATTCATTGAATACTTTATAAGACTCACTCGTGTTAGAAAATGCTACTAGAAATGTTTAAAATTGGCTTTAAAGAGCACATGAATTTAGAAAAAACTCTGTGTCCAACTTTTATAGAAAAAGTAGGTAGAGTAGGTATAAAGTTGTATGTAGACACTCTCTTACTGGAATGGTCATTTTTTTGTTGTTGTTTGTTTTGGTTTTTTGTTTTGTTTTGTTTTTTTAGCATTTTACCTGTTGTGACCTAAGAGTTTCTGCTTCTTCTTAGCTCTAAGTTCTACTGTAGTACCGGATCCAGCATACTTTTTCAATCAAAACACTGATCTCCAGACAGCAACTGGTTCTTTGGATTTTGAGGGTATCTCAAAAACGATACACTAATAAGAATTCTGAGTAGCCAATTTAGATAGAGAAGCCGGGTAATATTCAAGCTTATAAAGTAAAAACTATCATATTGATATACCAAACACTCTCAAATCTACATAGCAAAAGACACTTAAAAATTTTTAAAAATAAAGAACCACAACACTACACTATTTCATAAAGGAGATAAGTTGAATGTACTAAGAATACACTTGCTTTTCAGAGGGTCAAAATCTAATGTTACACTACCAATTCATACTGATCTGACTTTAATAATAAATTCATACACATGAATAACAATATTAACTGCTGGTTTGATAATATTCAAATGGTGATGTTCAATGACATTATAATTGTTGGTTTGATTTCAGTTACCCAGACAGATCTAGAATTTACTCTCAATTTTTTTGCTGTTTCCTAAACATGCACAAAAATTCCACAGATTAATACCAAATAGAAAGTTCCTTCTCTAAACCTTCAGGAGAAGGAAAGAAATTCAAAAGTTGTACTTGACAGCTACTGAATGATAAAATTGGGCTTTAACTGAGGTTATTCAGTTGGTTCTAATGTTTATCCAGCCATGCATTCATCATATTGAGTTTCTGCTGAGTGAGAAACATATCTGAGGATACAAACTACATCCATTTCAAATATAACTGAGGCAGTGTAAATAGTGTGTGTAGAACCTAGGGCCAATTATTTGACCTGACTGAACTTTAATGTTCTCGTCTATAAAATGGGATGAAAGGAAATAGAATATGCCACCCGCAAAATATCCCACTTCAGCATATTGGTTGTTTTCAGCTGTAGGTACGTAGAAAAAAAATTTTTTTTGATGTTTATTTATTTATTTTTGAGACAGAGATCGAGAATGGGGGAGAGGCAGAGGAGAGAGAGGGAGACAGAATCTCAAGCGGACTCTGTGTACCTGATGCAGGGCTCAAACCCATGAAACTGTGAGATTATGACCTGAGCAGAAATCAAGAGTCAGATGCTTAACTGACTGAACACCCAGGTGCTCCTGGGTATTTAAAAATTTTAATAGCAAATGCAGGGGAGGCTTTCCCCAAACCTCCATTATCTGCCTAAAAATAAGTCCTCTAAAAGGAACTCAGTTATCATAAATCCCCTCCCCAAAGGAGTTTCATCAGCCAGGGAGGATGGACTCACTATAGGAGAGCAGATTCAAACTTAACACCACACCCAGATAAACCTTGTCACAAATTATCTTACCTCTAATCTGTTCTTCCAAGGGCCCATTCATCCTTCCTAAAAATCACTTCTTCTCCCCTAAGAAGCCTACATGTCCCTTTTATTTTCCCTCTTAAAATGGGATTTAATCCTGAATGCTAAAACTATTTCTTTGAATTCGTAATTTTCCCTGAGTGTATGTATACCTTGTATACATGGAGAATACATATTAATAAACTTCTGTTTTTCTCTTGTTAATCTCTTTATTGCAAGGGTCTTAGTGAGGAACTCAGAATATCAGAGAGAAAATTATTTTCCTCCCCTACATTTTCTGATGACAAAGGATGGAATTGCTGAGACACCCTGCTCACTCCAGAGATTACAGATGGACTCTGGAAGAACTGGAAGAAGCCAGAACTGGGTAAGAATTCTTACCAAACCAGCTCTCCCTGATCTGTAATGCCCAGTCCCAAGAGGAAGATAAAACTTCAAACTGTTCCTTCCTTTCTAAATTCAGATTCACAGAAGAAAAACACTTGTAAATAAATATTAGTTCTTGAATTAACAGTCTTGGGAATTTGGTTTGGGGGTACCCACTGGTTATTGACCCTTGCCTCCCAAGGTACAGCTATTACTTTCCTATTTGCCTCATTCTGTGCCCTAAGAATTTGGCTTGGCTTTCTGGCTGCCTGACACAGAGTGGTTATTGGTTCTTCTGTGTGTAAGTGGCTCAACCATCAGTTTAGGAGCCATAAGAATATGGAATAAAAGAATATAATACAGAATATTCAATAGGAGCTGGATAGAAATGTGTGTTACAGGGGCGCCTGGGTGGCTCAGTCAGTTAAGCGTCCGACTTTGGCTCAGGTCATGATCTCACAGTCCATGGGTTCAAGCCCCGCATCAGGCTCTGTGCTGACAGCTAGCTCAGACCCTGGAGCCTGCTTCAGATTTGGATTCTGTATCTCCCTCTCTCTCTGCTCCTCCCCATTCATGCTCTGTCTCTGAAAAAAAAAAAAAAAAGAAAGAATGAAAGAAATGTGTGTTACACCTATTGGAAATTAGCATCCTACTGTTGCCAGCTGTAGGGGGTAGGATGAGGTGGAGGCGTGTTGTCTCTTTCTCTTGGAGTCGTTCTGGATCTTGGGAGGGCTGCAACTTTTCTACCTTCTTTGGGGATGTCATTGCATTAAGTTTAGTTATAAAAGGTATTGGTTTTGGTTTTGAGTCACTTGATAGTTACACCCTTGGTTTTAAAGAATATTTAATTTTTTTAATGTTTATTTTTGAGAGAGAGTGAGAGACAGAGTGTGAGCAGGGGAGGGGCATAGAGAGAAGGGACACAGAATCCAAAGCAGGATCCAGGCTCTCAGATGTCAGCACAGAGCCCAATGCAGGGCTCAAACCCACAAACCCTGAGATCATGACTGAGCCACCCAGACGCCCCAGAAAAAAAATATTTTTAAAAAGGAGTTCAATACTACCAGGAATATTTACTGTTTGTCCCAGCTGAAACCTAATAGATAAGATATTTGAAAGGACTTTTTTAAAGGAGTTCTATGGTCAAAAGTTAGTCTAACTACAAGCTGATATTCAGAGCTTCATGGGAGTTTTTGTTTTTTAAGGCCTCTCTTGTTCTATTTCATCCTGTTCCTCACATAGGAACTTTTTAGTTAACTGAAACTTCCTGAACCCCTGCTGACCATATGCTCTGCCAACTCTGTCCACCCGCTTCTTGTTGGCATGATTTTGCTGAAGATAATCTGGAATTTCACTGGCTGCTTTGAGAAACCTAACATCTTCCCAAACTGCCTCCTTGAAGACCTCTCTCCCTTCCCATGATTTCTGCTCCTCTTTCCTTCGCCACCTTCGATCTTCCATTCAGTCCCCTTGAATCCTTCAAGCCCCTACCTCCTCCACCCTTCTGTCCACCAGCAAGACTTCTCCCTTCCCCCTTCAGCCCTCCGATGCCTACAGTCATTTCTACTTTAAGCAGCATTCAAAGGGAGTCAGAAACAACTACCTAGAAGCAACTACCTGATGCTGAAAAGAGGAAAGGAGCTATTTGGAATTGGGCAAGTGAACAATCTTCAAAGTCTTCACAGCAAATATTGTAAAAAGCTTTAGCCATCTGAGCAGGTAACCTTATCTTCTTCCATCTCCCAGAAATACAATTTGGATCCAATTCTTCTTTTCACAAACTAGTGAGTTTTATATTATTGTACCTGACATGTGTTACAATAATTTAAGAATTTAAAAGGATTCAAGAATTTAAAAGAAAGGCTGTAAGATCTATTTGTGTTTTTCTGTATGTTTTAGATGTGTGACATTTTTCTACCTCTGGATAGTCTTGACAAAATTAATTTGTAAAAGAGCTCCATTTAACTGAACTAAAGATAAAGAAGTGCCATATTAATCTAATACCCTCTCAGAGAAATACAGAAACTAACTCAAATGGTTTTAAATTCACACGACTCAGTTAATCTTTGGCAAATAAGAATATTGTTGGTTTAATTGAAAAAAGCAAAAAAAAAACAAACCAGCCAACAAAAAAATAGATATATCTCCAGAGTTGTGAGCATTAAATATAATGCAGACATACAGATTTTCTACCTGGGTTTACTAGTCAAATAAGCATATGTTATCTCTGTGTCACAAAATTTGTCAGCAGGAAAAGTAACTTAATAAGATGGCTAGTTGCTAAGGTCTCATGAAATTTTCATGAGTAATTTAAACACATGTGTTTAAAACCACTGAATTAAATAATTATAAGTTTAAATGTAAAAAAGTTTAAAAATATAAAAATTCATAAATGAAATTTTCAACGATAATTACTTTTTATACTATGTCTGCTTGAAATAGTTTACCAAATCTCTTTGGTAACTTACAGCCTTAGAGTTTTGCTAAGTCAAGTTAAATGATGAATATTCACTGAATATGTATAATCATCCCACAAAAGGCAAAATGAAACATTAATTACTGAATGTAAGTTAACCTACTTTTGGTCTCTTATTAAAAAGCAACCAGGGGCACCTGGGTGGCTCAGTTGATTAGACGTCCCACTTCGGCTCAGGTCATGATCTTGCAGTTTGTGGGTTTGAGCCCCGCATCGGGCTCTGTGCTGACAGCTCAGAACCTGGAGCCTGCTTTGGATTCTGTGTCTCCCTCTCTCTTTGCCCATCCCCTGCTCATGCTCTGACTCTGTCTCTCAAAAAATGAATATAAATGTTAAAAAAAAGAAATTAAAAAAAAGCAACCATAGATATTTGGATCTGTTCGTAAACATGTGTTGTACCATGGTGAAAAATATTGAAAAAATTACACCATGAGGAAGCATATAGCTTTAGAAATTAGGAAATGAAGTATTCATAAGTTTGCCAATGTACAGAATGTTGGTGTATGACAAACATTTCACAATTACTTCCTAGTTTTCACTAGAATTAAGGTATCTAAGTTAAGAATTCTAATTAATATATGTAATTAAAATGCTAGGAATAACAGAGGGGGAACTTAGTATACAAGGAAAGTGGAATGTGTCCTGGTGTGAAAAAATGTATGACATATGGAGATAAGTTTTTGTTAAAGGAAAAAAAAAAGAGTAATTTTGTCCTAAAATAGAGTAATTCATTGTTCCAGAATGAGAAAGAGCAGAATAAAAGACAAAAATTAAATGGATATAGAAAGCTGGGAAGAGAGAGGAGATACTTATTTCAAATGGTCCAGGTGGCTAAAACTGAATGCATTAATTATAGGGGTTATAAAAATGAGCCTTAATATCTAAAGTACATTGATGCAAAACTAGAACTGAGTCTTGTCTCTAGCAAAAGAGGAAAGCTTTCTTGGACTATGGGTTTGCCCTTGATAAAATTCAGAAAAGTTTTCCTTTAAGTAATCTTTTATTTTCCTTTTAAGTAATCTGCCTAGAAAACAAAGACCCTGTGTTTTATCAAAATAACTTCCTGTACTTTCCCATTTTCTTTATCCGTCTTTGATTACTTAAGAAACAGAGTCTTCTCGGGGCGCCTGGGTGGCTTAGTCGGTTAAGCGTCCGACTTTCGCTTAGATCATGATCTCGCGGTTTGTGGGTTCGAGCCCCGCGTCGGGCTCTGTGCTGACTGCCAGCTCGGAGCCTGGAGCCTGTTTCAGGGTCTGTGTCTCCCTCTCTCTCTGACCCTCCCCTGTTCACGCTGTCTCTCTCTCTCTCCTAGAAATAAAAAAAAAAAAAAAAAATTAAAAAAAAAAAAGAAACAGAGTCTTCTCTATTAAAAGAGCTCATTTATATTTATTATATATAACTATGTAACTTTCAGTATTTGCCTTCAATGTTTTCGTCAGTTTGGTTAAATGGATAACTAAGTATTGTTTCACAGGACCTATGATCCCATTTATTTATTTTTAATTTATTTTTATGTTTTTATTTATTTCTGAGAGAGAGAGAGTGTGTGTGAGCAGGGGAGGGTCAGAGAGAGGGCGACACAGAATGTGAAGCAGGCTCCAGGCTCTGAGCTAGCTGTCAGCACAGAGCCCGACATGGGGCTTGAACCCATGAACCGTGAAATCATGACCTGAGCCATAGTCGGACACTTAACTGACTGAGCCACCCAGGTGCCCCCTTATGATACCATTTAATCATGTGTTTTAAAACAGTATGTTTCGGGGTACCTGGGTGGCTCAGTCGGTTAGGTGTCGGACTTCGGCTCAGGTCATGATCTCACACTCCTTGAGTTCAAGCCCCACATCTGACTCTGTGCTGACAGCTCAGAGTCTGGAGCCTACTTCAGATTCTGTGTCTCCCTCTCTGCCCCTCCCCGAATTGAACTCTCTCTGTGTCTCAAAAATAAATAAACATTAAAAAAAATTTTTAACTTAATATGTTTGGCAAAACTCCCAAAAATCAAATTCTAAATTTTTTTTGAGCTGGACCTAACTTTGATTTGTTCCAGAGGGTCCCTGAAACACCTCAAAAGATTTGTTCTTGGGGCGCCTGGGTGGTTTAGTCGGTTAAGCGTCCGACTTTTGCTTAGGTCATGATCTCACGGTTCATGGGTTCGAGCCCCGCGTCAGGCTCTGTGCTGACTGCCAGCTCAGAGCCTGGAGCCTGTTTCGGAGTCTGTCACTCCCTCTCTCTCTGAGTTGGAGAGACACTGCTCATGTCTCTCTCTCTCCTAGAAATAAATAAAACATTAAAAAAAAAAAAGATTTGTTCTCTCCTTATAAAAAGAAAGATGTCAAACTAACAGAGCTTATTTGATATGTTAAATTCTATAGAAAGCATTGCCAGGGGCACCTGAGTGGCTCAGTCAGTTGAGCATTGGACTTCAGCACAGGTCATGATCTCACACAGTTCCTGGGTTCGAAGCCCATGTCGGACTCTGTGCTGACAGCTCAGAGCTTGGAGCCTGCTTCAGATTCTGTGTCTCCCTCTCTCTCTCTGCCCCTCTCTTGCTTGCTCTCTGTCTCTGTCTTTCTCTTCCTCTCGAAAATAAATAAATAAAAAAGTTTTTTAAAGCAAGGAGGTGTCAATTTCCAGTTATAGATAAAATAAGTACGTCCTGGGGATATTGTACAGCATGGTGACTATAGTTAATAATGCTGTATTATACATTTGAAAGTTGCTGAGAGAGATCTTAAACGTTCTTATCAGAAGAAAAAAATGTGTAATTATGTGTGGTGATGAACTTCGACAAGACTTATTGTGGTGATCATTTTGCAATATATACAAATAGCAAATCTTTATGTTGTACATCTGAAACTAATATAATGTAACATGTCAGTTATATCTTAATAAGAAATAATTTTAAAAAGAAGGTGGCATTTAAGTCATTAAAGAATAAGTAGAATTTCTACAAAGATGGTAAAAAAAGGCCTTCCTTGTAGAATAAAAGATACAAGCAAAGACCAAGGCAGGTAGGCATAGAGCATGTTCAGAAATAACATTTCCAAGCAAGTACTGTGGTTTTGCCAAAAAAATACGATTATGTGGGATACAGTAATTTTAAAAAATGAAAAGGACATATCGGAGTGGAGCTACGAAGAGCTCCAATTTTGAAGCGTTTGAATGCAACGCTAAATAATTTTACATTTGTTTGGGAGCCAATAGAGGGTCACTGAGTATTTCTGAGGGAAGTAACCAGGGGCTGCGTCAGCTCCCTGTCTTTAAAAAGCAGTAGGGAAAAAATAAAAATAAAAAAATAAAAAATAAAAAGCAGTAGGGAAGGGAGTGATTGGAAGAGGGACAGATGGAGGGAAGCAAGTCCAGTTTGGAAGCCACTGCTGTAGTGCAAAGAAGAAGACAGAAGCACCACAATTAGCAGAGAGGGAGTGGGGATGAAAAAGGAGAGAAGTAACTTGAAATGTTGAAAAAAGGAGAATCTATACTTGGGAGGAAACGTTAGGACCAGAAATGTAAACTTCCAAGTCATTCCCTTAAAGGAAACTGCCCGAGTGTACCAATGAAAGTTAAGTAAGAGCACCAAGTGAAAAACTACCACATTTCATCTTTAACTATCCAAGTTGAATGTTGACTGAAACCCAAAGACTCTGATCCCCCTTTCAAAGGCTGCATGTAACAGAACAGAATAAAAGATTCAGTCTTTCTACTGTCAAGTCATGAAGTGTAAGTGGTCTGCTAAGCAAGGCCCATTACATTTAACATCATCCTTTAAGTCCGTTGAACCAGCATTCCCGAGAGGTGTTTAGTTGGTTTAAATACATGTTATTAAAATCCTCCCTTCCTCGACACTCAGAACCCTCCCCCAACACACACACGCACGCACACACCTGTCCCGACAGGAGGCTCACAGGAGGCTCACCCAGCTGCGGACGGCCCTTGCCTCTGTACTGGCCTTACCAAGGACAGCCCTTCCATTTCTTGAAGTCCCTGCAGCTTCCTGAGCGCAGGGTCCTGGTCTGGTGGAGCGGCGCCTACCGCAAGGCTACGCTCGGAGCAGGAGCCCAAGGGACGCTCACTGAAGGAATGACCGCCCCCCGGGCCCACCGGCCACCTGGCTCCGCACGCCCCAGGCTCTGAGGCTCACAGAGCCGTTTTCATGCGCTTGACACACCCCTCTCCTCGGGCCCTTTTCCCTCCTCCGCCCAGCACATTCCGCACGTCTTGCCTCGGAGGGACAACGCGCCACTTCATCCGCTCCCACCCCTGCTGAGCTCGACACGGTCCCCGTCGCTCAGACGGACTTTCCCTCAGCCCCCCCGCACACCTTTTCCTCCTCCTCCTCCCGGAGCTGCTCCGGTCCCCCACCCCCCTACCCCCCGGCAGCCTCTCGCGCCCCGGCCGTGCGCCCGCCGCCCCCCAGCGGCGCGCCGCGCTCACCTCCCGCGCAGCTCCGCCGGCTGCGCTCACCCCGGACGGCGGCTCGGCCCCGCCCGGCGCCCCGCCGGGTCCCCGCGACCCCTGACGCGCAGAGCTGCCGGGTCCGGCCGCCTTCGCCGCCGCCAGCTGGTGCGGCCCAGGCGTTTCCGGGTTCCCGCGGTCCCGTCCCCCAAATGCTCCGGCTTCCGCCGCGGCCCGGGCAAACGCCGTTCCCGGCTCGGCTCCGGCGGCCCCAGCGCGGCACTTGCCGGCTCTGTCCCGAAAGCGAGCCACCTGGGCGGCTGGGCGGGCAGCTGCGGGTGCAGGCTCCACTGTTGCGTCGCCACCCCGGGCACTGCCTCCTGCTAGATGTGTCCCGGGTGGAAGAGTCAGGTGGAGCGGCGCCCGCGGCTGCTTCTGCGAGGCTGTCCGGCTGGGAAAGGCAAGGCAAAAGTCCTTTGCCCAAAGGAAAAAGTAAAGTCCTTTGCCCAAAGGAAAAAGTCCTTTGGGCAAAGGATCCTGAGAGGGGGTGGGGAGGCGAATCCAGGAAACCCTGCCGTAGAAATAGCTGTTCCTGTCACTGAAAACGAGATTAGCTCCGGAGCGGGCTGCCATCCGGGAGTCTGGAAGAAGTCTTCCTTGACTGGGAAATGACCACTTCGCCCACCCTGGCTGAGACCTTGAGCCTGGGGAGAGCCCAAAGCGGCGCCAGCAATGGGCCTGGTGCTATTAATCAGGAAGGGGGAAGACACAACAACAAAAGACAAATGGGTCCAGAGGATCTCAGAGTCATAAAGCACTAACCCCTTCCTGGCCTTAAAGGCCTTCTGATGTTTGTTGGAAACCGTACCAGCCACAGCAGCGCATTCTGATAAGGGACGAACTGAAATTAATATTCTAGGTCCAGTTTGATCATCAAATCGTAGGGCAGGGCTATCCCTTTCCTCTTAACGCAATGCCTCAATAAATTAAGCCTGCATCTATTTATGTTGCACATGATTAAAACTACCTCCATAGAGACAGGGAGAGAACAGAAAAATAAAATTAAGTAACTGTTAGAAAAATAACTGGCTTGGGGGTGGCTCAGTCGGAGGAGCATGCGAATCTTAATCTTAAGACTTAAACGCTTGTAAAACACCTCCAAGTATAAACCACTCCGCATGGATACTGAAACACTCATTGCAAAGCATAACTTTTGGTTATGTAATTTTTACGTACGTTTTGCCTCTCATTTTTATATGATACAGAGATGCCGTATATTTGCATCTGTTAATGAATGTGTTCATTTTTGCAGCCCTGGGATGTGTATGGCTATAAAAAGTTTTAAGCTGTATTATTCATAAGCTCTTCTGGTCTGCTGAAAATGCTAGTGTATTACAGTCAAAATTATCTAACCTCTTAGAAGTCACTATGGTTTTAAATTATAACCAATATATGTGAATGAGTCTCTACTCAGCAATAATGACAGAAAGGAACAACTTTCTGTGAGTACTATGTGAAAAATTACTATTTTTGCTGTACCTGTATAAATAATAAGACTAGCTTTATTTTATAATCAAGAATAATCTTTCTTGGAGTGCCTGGGTGGCTCAGTCTGTTAAGTGATCAACTTGATTTCAGCTCAGTTCATGGTTCCTGGGTTTTGAGCTTGGGATTCTCTCTCATGCTCTCTTCCCCTCCCCCTGCTGTGTGTGTGCTTGCTCTCTCTCTCTCTCTTCCCCTCTCAAAAATAACCTTTAAAAAAAAGAATAATCTTTCTTTGACATTATCTTTGATTAAAAGGGGGAATGATTATAGAGAGAAATTTTGTATTTCAGTGGAAAACTATAGCACACTCTTCTGACTCTAGTCCCAAATTAGCAAAAGTTGGATTATCAGACTACAGCCCTGTTCACTGCCTTTTTACCATTTGTGTACTTTGTAAATTCCAGTTAATTGGTAGATTTGCAGACTCTGTCATCTCTGGTGGAGATTTAAGTGAATTCTCCCTTCTTGTGGAAAAACTAGTTTGACTACCTTCCTGCAGTTTGGACTGGATGGATCCTATCACCATGCCCAGAGATCATTAACACTTACCAGTTTGGTTCTAGATTCCTTCGATATCTGGCTACTACTCTCTAAACTAAGTTTTCCAAAATTTCTCCCTCCTGCTTGACTCAATGTGTTCAAGAACTAAAACCTGACCACCCATACCCCTTTCGGGTGCTGCAAAGACTTCTCTCCTCAGAATCTGACGAAGCCCTGTGAGCTAAAATCTTCATTTAAAACCTTGAAGAGCTCAAGCAGTTATTACTATAGTAGACCATACAGGGTTAGAGTTCTCCCTGGACAAGCCACTGTCCGGGTCAAAAAGGAAGCTTGGCAAGATATCGGGTTACCCATGCCCTTGCCTGAGACCTTAATGGATTATTTCTTGGACCCTACTTGGCTCCACTTAGGAATTTATTCACCCCTCTGAGGTGTTCAGCAAAAAATTATATTCATTTACCTTGAACAAAAGACTGACAGTGTTGAACTTCACCTGAGCCTTGTGCCCTTGAAGAACAGCCAGAGTTAAGATACTCTCCCAACCACCACACACCAATGTTTTGTGTTCCAGGAATAGGCTTATGGCAAAGACATACCCTTTCCCGTATGACTTAGATAAGACCCACTGTCCACTCTTTTTCTCATGACCCCTGTAAGACTTGAGGATACCTCTATTTATCTGTGACAAAGCCAAATATATACCTTTCCCTTTTCTCATGAACCTGCTGACAAGGCCAAACATACCCTCCTACTTCTTGTCCTTTGTCTCATGATTGATTAGCTGAGATTAGAATTCTTTTCCCCTTGAAACTAACTGTGCTGGTACATTTTAGGTGTCAGCTCTGCTGGGCTAAAGGATTCTCAGATAGCTGGTAAAATATTATTGCTCTGTCTGTGAGGGTGTTTCCAGAAAAGATTATCATTTGAATTGGGGAACTGAGTAAAGCAATGGGTGGGCTGTGAGTCACCCATCCTTTGAGGGCAGAATAGAACAAAAAGAAGAAAGGATAAATTCACTCTCTGCTTGAGTTGAGACATCCATCTGCTTTGGTCTTCAGATGTCACAGCTCCTGATTCTCAGGCTTTTGGACTCAGATCAGGCTTTATATTATCAGTCCTTCAGTTCTAAGGTCTTTGGACTCAGGCTGAATTATATCACTAGTTTCCCTCTTTCTCCAGTTTGCAGATTGCAGACTTTAGTCTTGGCCTTCATAACTGTGTAAACCAGTTTCTATCATGAATCTCTTCCTACACACACACACACCCACACACACACACACACACACACACACACACCTGGTTTTGTTTTTCTCTAGAGCCCTGACTAATACACTAGCTATCCACAGGGAAATAAAATATCCTGTTCAGCTAACTAACTGAGACTTTTCCTGCTTGCAAAACAAGTTGAACTGTAAATCATTCCATCTACAACTTGTTTACTCCTCTTTATGAAACTTGAAGACAAAAACCACCTGCTGAAATACTCTGATTTTTGGATCTGAATGCTCTCTCTTTTGCAATAGCTTGAATAAAATCAATGTTCTTCCCTGTCCAGTTTTTGTCTTTGACAATAGCAAAATGAATTTTGTAGATTATTTATGGTCTCTATAATCAGTTGACTTTAAGACAGGGAGACCATACTTGGTGGGCCTAACCTAATCTACACCTGATGTTTCTACTTATTTCTTATTTACTACTGATCTGTTGTAGTGGGACTTTTATTTTTTTTTTTAAATATTTTTATTTATTTCTAAGAGAGAGAGACAGCGTGAGCAGGGGAGAGTCAGAGAGAGAGAGACACAGACTCTGAAACAGGCTCCAGGCTCCGAGCTGACAGTCATCACAGAGCCCGATGCAGGGCTCGAACCCACGAACTGCGAGATCATGACCTAAGCGAAAGTCAGACGCTTAACCGACTAAGCCACCCAGGCGCCCCTGTAGTGGGACTTTTAAACAAACATACTATCAGATTTATTCTCAGCAAGGTCAACAGTGACCTCAGTTCTGTTAAATTCAGTATATGATTTTCACATGTCATCTCTCTGTTGTGAGAAATAAGCCCACTGACCCGATCAAAGGAGGGATGTTGAGACTGGGAGCACAGTGAAGTGTTTAATCAATGTTCTTACAAGGGCAGGTGTCCAATGGACAGGTACACTCCCGGCAGTCACAGCAGACCATTTATCTCCTAGCATGTTAAGTCGGTACCCTGCTTCCTCCTTGGCTGAGTACTACAGAGGTTACAGCCTTACTGGATGTTGCGTATGCCCATGTAATTCAAAAAGTAATCTGATTGGAACAGAGATTTTCAGTCCCTCCTTCCTCTGTTCTTTGGCACATGCTCATTGGAAAGCCTGCTAAAATAAACCTCTGAAACAGAGAGGGGAAGAATAACCAGGAAGTGAAGTGTCTAAGGGTTTGGGACTCCATTGTGTGTGTCTGTGTGTGGGAGGGGTTTCGTACATATTTCCAATAGGTTGTGAACTTATTGTTAATTAGAGAGCACAGCTTTTATTTGGTATTTCTAAAAATGAATCGTCTTTTTACTTCTTACATCTTTTTTTTTTTTTTTCTTTTGTGGGGGTGAGGCTGGATCTCAAGAAGAGGACTTGGAAGCTATCTGCTGAGTCAGCTCCAGGCTCAGAGCACAGCCTTGCCGGAGGGCACTTAGCAAGATGGGTAGCGGGAAATGCACTTGGGGACCTCATGCTTCTTAGTCTGCGTTGACCCAGCCTAAATCCAAGCCAGTTCTGGGCTTCAGTTCTCCTGTACACCTCCCACTCTTCTGCCCAGAACCCCTGCTCTCAGAGCCCTCAGGCACTTCAGTGTGGGCATACTGGGGAACAGAGGTGGAATGGATGGAAGAGATCATTAGTCTCAACCTGCACTTCCCAGAGTTTGAGTCCCACATCCTGTGAGCTTGAGCTGAGCCCTGCTTCAGGTGAGCCCCGCCCGCTTCTCTCTCTCTCTCTCCTTTTCTCTCTCTCCCTGCTCTGCCCCTCTGTATTCCCTCTCTCTCTCTGCCCCTTGCTCACTTGCACCTCTCTCACTCTCTCTCTTTTTTTTTTAATGTTTATTTCTAGGAGAGAGAGAGAGAGAGAGAGAGAGAGAGAGACAGCGTGAGCAGGGGAGGGTCAGAGAGAGAGGGAGTCACAGACTCTGAAACAGGCTCCAGGCTCCGAGCTGGCAGTCAGCACAGAGCCCGACGCGGGGCTCGAACCCAACGAACCGCGAGATCATGACCTAAGCGAAAGTCGGACGCTTAACCGACTAAGCCACCCAGGCGCCCCCCTCTCTCACTCTCAAAAGTAAATCAATCAATAAACCTTCGCTATCCAATATGACAGCCACTCCTCATCTGCAGCTATTTAAATGGACATTAAATCAAATTAGAAACCCACTTTCCTCAGTTACCCTAGCCACATGTAGCTAGAGGCTCTCATATTGGACAGCACAGTCTAGGTCGTTTCTATCCTCCCTGGATCTCCACAATGCAATCCTGGGCCACACTTCCTGATAAAAGTTCAGTGGGCGGGGCCTGAAGGCTGACAGGGGCACCTTTTGCGCACCGCCCCACTGCCTCCAGAAACAAGTCATCTTAGAGGCATCCACAGGTGAGCCCCCGGGGCCAGGCTAGCTCTGCATTCCACTGGGTGAGGCACAAACTTCCACCTCCTCAGAGAGGTCAGGCTGATTCTCCATCTTTTCTAGCTCTTCAAGGCCCTGCTTATTCTTGGGTTGGGATGAACTGCAGACACTTCTCATCCTTCTCTCTCTTTTTTTTTTTTTTTATAAATATTTTTTTAAATGTTTTATTTATTTCTAGGAGACAGAGAGAGAGACAGTGTGAGCAGGGGAGGGTCAGAGAGAGAGGGAGTCACAGACTGAAACAGGCTCCAGGCTCTGAGCTGGCAGTCAGCACAGAGCCCGACGCGGGGCTCGAACCCACGAACTGTGAGATCATGACCTAAGCGAAAGTCGGACGCTTAACCGACTAAGCCACCCAGGCGCCCCACTTCTCACCCTTCTCTAATAAGCGGTACTTATCAATAGTCTCCTGGCTTCCACAACACCACTATCTTGTCTTTCCCCTCATTTCTCCGATGATTCCTTTGCTTCTTCTCAGTCTTCTTTATGAGGGCCTCTTCCTCTACCCGCTCCACGCATTAACAGTGATAGCTCCGATTTTTAGAGGTTTGGCACTCCCTTGCTACCGCACCTCACACACACTTTTGTGCCCGCACCCTCCCCCTACCCCAGCACACTCACTCTTGATTTAACTGGGATTCATTTTTTAAAAATTTATCTTTTTAAAAAATTATTTATTTATTTTTAAATTTTCATCCAAGTTAGCATATGGTGCAACAGTGATTTCAGGAGTAGATTCCTTGATGCCTCTTACCCATTCAGCCCATCCCCCCCCACACCCCTCCAGCAACCTTCTGTTCTCTGTATTTAAGAGTCTCTTATGTTTTGTCCCCCACCCTGTTTTATAGTATTTTTGCTTCCCTTCCCTCATGTTCATCTGTTTGGGATCATATGAATAAATTCATATGACATTTGTCTTTCTCTGACTGACTAATTTCATTAGCTTAATACCCTCTAGTTCTATCCCCATGGTTGCAAGAAGGCAAAATGTCATTCTTTTTGATTGCCAAGTAATACTCCATTATATATATATGCCATATATATGATCCCATATATATATATATATATATATGCCACATCTTCTTTATCCATTCACCCATCAGTGGACATTTGGGCTCTTCCCACCTGGGGCTCGTTTCTCATGAACAAGCTCACTTCACTGGTTGCTGTGATGGCTGGTAAGTGATCTCCTTCCTGTCACTGCTCATGCTCTCAATTGTACATAAGCCTCCCAGGGGTGGCTGTCCCTGCTCTACAAACATCATACCCCTTTCCAATGCTGCTACTACCACCTTTCAGCAGATAGAAACAGAACCCAGGAGCTCCAGGCCCTCCACCTCCTATTTATTTTTAATTTTTATTTATTTCCTTAAAAATTTTTTTTAATGTTTTATTTATTTCTGAGAGAGAGAGAGAGAGGCTGCATGAGCAGAGGAGGGTCAGAGAGAGAGGGAGACAGACTGAAGCAGGCTCCAGGCTCTGAGCTGGCAGTCAGCACAGAGCCCGACGCGGGGCTCAAACCTATGAACCATGAGATCATGACCTGAGCCACCGAAGTCGGATGCTTAACCGACTGAGCCACCCAAGTGCCCCTTCTTTATTTTTTTAAAGTAAGCTCTATGCCCAACATGGGGCTCAAACTCATGATCTCAAGATCAAGAGCCTCATACTCTATACTGAACTAGCCAGGTGTCCCCCCACCTCCTATTTAAATTGGGCAGTTACATGAGCAAGGTGGGCAAACTGGGGTCTGTAGTGAGGAATGCAATGCCTCTCCCCCACTTGTTTTATCTGCAGTTAGAAGGAGTCTCTAGTTAGTGCTGCTTGTTGCCTGATGCTTCACTATTTTTGGGAAAAATCATTTCTTGCAGCCTTGTCTCTCTCTAGGGCTCAGACTTAGATACCCATGGAGAAAAATGGAAATGGGGTCCAATGTTCTCAAAATGCCGCTCCCCTCTAATGGCAGAGTTCTTCTCAGTTTTTTAATGAGTTGAATTCATTAAACTAGTTCTTCAGCATTTAGGAAGAATCTGTTCCTAGGAAGCTCCTAAGACCATGAAGGCAGAGAGCTGTTGGGCCTCTCCATCATCACATCAGATAAGCCCTGATACTTCTGAACCTCCTCTCAGGGGCAACTAGGGCAAAGCTTCTCAAATGATCCCAGTGAAGGACCAATCCTTTTCCTCCTGAGTCATTTTGGATTGATACTTTTGGTAAAATTCAATGAAAAGGAACTGCCAGAAAAATGTGATAAAAAGCAATCTGATCAGGCAATGCCAGATCTAAGTACTTGTACTCAGTTTCTATATTTCTCTGTCTGTAGACCTGTAATACACTGTTCGTTTCCGTTCACTGGTTTGTGGAGCAGTCTGAGTAGCCCTGGTCTGTGGAGAGAACGGAGGCCAAGGTGGGAATGTTGCTTGCCATCTTGAGCTGTATCCTAGTAATATTTTTTCAGGATTTATTTTTCTCTTCCAGTTTCTGGTGAACCGGGAAGGCGATGACCATCTTCACTTCATTTGAACTCCCTGCTCTCTATTTGTGGGTGCCAAACTGTCTACTTTCTGAGTTATTATTATTATTATTTTATCATAAACGTTCTTCTAAGTCTCCTCTCTCTTTGGTTGATTGCTCCTTAGTAATGTTGACATCTCCACTGCAGAGTGTGAGAGGTATTTTGCAGGGAGTTAAACTGAATTGTCGACATTTTTTGTAGCAACTTTTGCTAGAGGTTAGGGTTAAGCATGAGTTTGGACGTGTTTTGTGAATTTCATTTTTAGTTCAGAAAAATATTACTATATACTTGATGTGAAGGATCATCCTTCAGAGCAAGGGCTCAGCTGACACAGAACAGGAATAGTCCTCTAAGCAGGTGATAGGTGTAGGGCAGGTGGGCACTGGACTCCCTTACCTCACCCTTTTCATCTATACTGCAACACTTCCCTTTCCTTTCCCAATTTTCTCCAACTTTTTTTTTTTAATGTTTATTTTTGAAGGAGAGAGAGACAGAGAATGAAGGGGGCAGGGACAGAAAGAGAAGAAACAGAATCAGAGGGAAGCTCCAAGCTCTGAGTTGTTAGCACAGAGTCCCGCATGGGGCTGGAACTCAAGAACCCGCAAGATCATGAGCTGAAGTCGAATGCTTAACCGACTGAGCCACCCAGGCTCCCCTTTCTAACCCCTTATTGGGTAGATCAGCTTAACCTCTTGAGTTCTTTTCCAGGCTCTGGATTTTGAATCATAATGACCTGAGATCCCCAACTCAGAAGAATTGAGAAGGAGGGAATTATCCATATAAACCAAGCCACATTCACAATTGTTTTCTTTTACATATAAATCTCTGGGCCATGAATATGAAAGTAATGCTAGACCTGAAGTTCTTTTACTTCTGTTATTTGAAAACACCAACTTTGACTAGAAAGGACACTTGAGAGCAATTCGTGATCATTTTTAAGGAGAAAACAAAACCCCTTCCAGCCTCCAGGATCTTTTTCTTTTCTCCCAGGACCAAACAGAAATGGATAGATGCCTAATTCTTCCTTTACAACCTGTTAGAAGAGGTTTAAAAGGCCAGTTTTAAGAATGCTACCAGGAGGGGTGCCTGGGTGGCTTAGTCGGTTAAGCGTCCTTCGCTTAGGTCATGATCTCACGGTTCGTGGGTTCGAGCCCCGCGTCGGGCTCTGTGCTGACTGCCAGCTCAGAGCCTGGAGCCTGTTTCGGAGTCTGTGTCTCTCTCTCTCTCTGACCCTCCCCTGCTCACACTGTCTCTCTCTCCTAGAAATAAAAAAAAAAAAAAAAAAAAAAAAGAATGCTACCAGGAAAGAAAGGACCAAGGTTATGGACCTCTCCTCTTAATAATAAACTGTCGTATTTTAGGTACGGTCATGTCTCATATTAAAAAAAAAAAAAAAAGTACAAGTCTCTAGACACATGTGCCCTGAAAGCCTCTGAGTTGAGTAGGAGAAGCTCTCATCCAAAATTGGCTGAGAACAAAATAGGACAGGATTGAGTTACTTTGTTCCCTAAAAGGAAAAGATTAAACTTTATAGAGTCATAGAAAATGCTGAGACATTTTATAGAGTCTACAGAAAACAGAGCTCACCTTTTTTTTTTTTTAATGTTTATTTCTGAGAGAGAGACAGCGTGAGCAGGGGAGGGTCAGAGAGAGAGGGAGTCACAGACTGAAACAGGCTCCAGGCTCTGAGCTGGCAGTCAGCACAGAGCCCGATGTGGGGTTCGAACCCACGAACCGCGAGATCATGACCTAAACGAAAGCCGGACGCTTAACCGACTGAGCCACCCAGGCGCCCCCAGAGCTCACCTTTCAATCTCTCCAATTTCAAATACTTTGTGATGAGGAAAGATCTCCCATGTTTCTTTACTCAATAATCTACCCACCCCTAACTGTAGGAAATAATTTGAAGGCAGTGGGAATCTCGTCATCCTGACACTGGCTACATAGAAATACCTGACTTCTTAATACTTAGTGGACATTGTCATGCAAAGAGCCTTCACACAAAGGTGTTTTTTTTTTTCTCTCCCATGTAATTACTAAAGTGAAATTAAATCTCTTTACTGGTTGAAAAAAAAAAACCTCTTCAATTTTCTCTTGAATTAAAACTTCAACCTTATCTATTGTTAAAATAATAATATTTAACTTTGGGTTTAGGACCTTGGTTTCATTTTTTCCCCCCAGCTTTATTCTGACATAATTGACATAATGCTGTATAAGCCTAAGTGGACAATGTGATGATTGGCTGCACATATATACTGAGGAATGATTACCAAAATAAGGGATTTATCTTCTGTAAATATGCATGAATGAACTTGCTGATAAAGAGACAATGGCAGGGCGCCTCGGTGGCTCAGTCAATTAAGTGGCCAACTTCAGCTCAGGTCATGATCTTGCAGTTACTGAGTTTGAGCCCTGGGTCAGGCTCTGTGCTGACAGCTCAGAGCCTGTAGCTTGCTTCGGATTCTGTGTCTCCTTCTCTGCCCCTCCCCTGTTTGCACTCTGTCTCTCTCTCTCTCAAAAATAAATACTATATATATATAGTTTTTTTTTTAATGTTTTATTTATTTCTAGGAGAGAGAGAGAGAGAGAGACAGCGTGAGCAGGGGAGGGTCAGAGAGAGAGGGAGTCACAAACTGAAACAGGCTCCAGGCTCTGAGCTGGCAGTCAGCACAGGGCCCGACGCGGGGCTCAAACCCACGAATGGCGAGATCATGACCTAAGCGAAAGTCGGATGCTTAACCGACTAAGCCACCCAGGTGCCCCCGTTTTTTGTTTTTTTGTTTTTTTGTTTTTTAATGAATTGTATGTAAGTGTTTAAAGATGGCTTTTTGTGACATTCGAAAAATGACTAGTGCTTTTTAACTGAAGAATTCTGTTTAGAATATAAAAGATTTACCATGTTCCATAGAAGTCAAAAACTACTTTAATAAATGCTCATCTTGTTTTGATGTGAATTCTAACTTTTTTGAATTCTACGACCTCTCCACCGTAGGGTCGATTATACACCTTTGTCCAAATGACACACAATCCTCTGTTGTCACAAGAGGGCAAATGGCAGCATTCATCAGGGAAGTTGCCCAGAGGCACCCAGTTTTTTTCTTATAACTTGGAATTATAGGAAAAAGATCCCTGAGCTAGGCATCAGGGTACCTGCATCTAAAGAATCTGTGTAACATTGGATAAGGCACTTAGGTCCTATTTTTTTTTTTTTTTAGGAAAGTGTAAAAAGGGGGGCACCTGGGTGGCTCAGTCGGTTAGGCATCTGACTTCCCCTCAGGTCATGATCTTTCGGTTCATGAGTTCGAGTCCCACATAGGGTTCTGTGCTGACAGCTCAGAGTCTGGAGGCTGCTTCGGATTCTGCGTTTCCCTCTCTCTCTCTCTCTCTCTCTCTCCTGCTCCCCTGCTCATGTCCTCTCTCTCCCGAAAAATAAATAAACATTAAAAAAAAAAAGAGAAATGTGTAAAAAGGGGTGTGTGTGGGAGAGAGAGAAAGAGAGAGAGAGAACTGATTACAGATGAAAAGATTTAGGATATGCTAGAAGCCTATATAAAACTCAGGCTAATTATATAAGTATAATTAGGACAAACAAGTTTATTGACCCAACTGAGTAATAATTCTAAAAGGATAAATTTAGCAGAAATAAAAACAAAGACTATTTCCCACAGTAGATGGTCTCTAAAACCTTACGTGGTAAAGCACAAAATGTAAGTTCAGTTACAATTGAAATTATGCAAGGGCTCTGTAAAGGTTTTTATGGCAAAGGTGTGGAGACTTTTTATTCATCTCTAACCTACAGAAAAGTGCATAAATCATAAGTGTGCACCTCATGTACAACTGTGACCCTTGTACAACAAAGGGGTTAGGATTCCAACCCCTCGTGCAGTCCAAAAGCTGCATAGGACTTTTTGACTCCCCAAAATCTTTAAAAAATTTTTTTTAATGTTTATTTATTTTTGAGACACACAGAGAGAAAATGTGAGCAGGGGATGGGCGGGGGGCGGGGCTCGGAGAGAGAGAATCTGAAGCAGGCTCTGTGCTGACAACAGGAAGCCCAATGCTGGGCTTGGACCCACAACCCGTGAGATCATAACCTGAGCTGGAGTCGGACACTCGACCAACTGAGCCACCCAGCTGCCTCATGATTCTCCCAAATCGTAACTACTAATAGCCTACTGTTGACTGGACTTACTGATAACATAGTTAACATATATTTTGTGTGCTATATATATTATCTACAGTATTCTTACAATAAAGTAAGCTAGAGGAAAGAAAATGTTATTAATAAAATAGGAGAGAGGTTCCTGGGTGGCTCAGTCAGTTGTGTCTGACTTGGCTCAGGTCATAATCTCACAGCTCCTGAGTTCAAGTCCTGCAGTGGGCTCTTCACTAATGGTGTGGAGCCTGCTTAGGATTCTCTCTGCCCCTCCCCTGCATGCACTCTCTTTCTCTCTGAAAAATAAATAAACTTTAGAAAAAAAGAAAAAAGAAAATACGTTTAAAGTACTATAGTGTATAAAAATCCATGTATAAGTGGACTCATGTCTTCAAAATTTAATGTGTTAAATGAATTTTTAAAATGTAAATATAAAATTACTAATTATAAAATCTGTTCTAATTTCAACCAAGCCATAAAATTTCCAATGAATTAAGACAATATGAACTTTGAGTCCTTGTTTTCCCAAGATCAAAGTTTGGAACATGAAGGGAAAAAATAATTTGGAGAAACCACCAATTAAAATAAGTGCATAGATAATTGAACACCTCTGCTTACCTCTAGGAGACAATGAGCTCACATTACACCGGAGAAATGACAGAATGTTTTTTGTCCACTAGTTGCTAGCCTTGGTTCCTGATGACCACAGACCAGTGTACTAGCCTTGGATTGCACACCTCTGTACCTGTCTCACTTAGACCACTGTCATTTGGGTTCTGTCACATGCCATCAAACTTTTTTTTTTTTTTTTGGAGAGAAAGAGAGCATGAGTGTGAACGGGGAGGGGTAGTAGAGGGAGAGGGAGAGAATCTCATGCAGTTTCCATGTCCAACATGGAGGCTGACTTGGGACTCAATCCCATGACCCTGGGATCATGACCAGAACCGAAGTCAAGAGTTGGATGCTTAGCCGACTGAGCCACCTCAGTGCCCCACATGCCGTCAGACTTAATCCTGATATACCATGGGTGACCGTCATGAATCTTTACTTCTCAATGAGGTAGGCATTACCATCTTTTTTTTTTTTTTACCATTTACCATTCTTTTTTTTTAAAGAAATGTTAAAATATTTATTTATTTATTTATTCATTCATTTATTTATTTAATTTATTTTTGAGAGAGGGATGGGTGGGAGGTACACAGAGAAAGGGAGAGGGAGAATCCTAAGCAGGCTCCACACTGTCAGCACAGAGCCCAATGTGTGACTCAAGCTCATGAATCATGAGATCAAGACTTGAGCTGAGCTAAGAGTCGGATGCTTAACTGACTGAGCCACCTAGGTGTCCCAAGTGTTACCATCATTCTTATTTTATAGTTGAAGAAACAAAGGCTCAGAGAGGCAAGTAATCAGCTTTGGAAAGAGCGAAGTGTCATAGCACCAAGCCTGGAAAGAGATTGGGCCAGATTATAGAGGATCCAAAATGTCCTCTGAGCAGTGATGGGTTATAATCAATGCTCGAGAGAGATTTTCCTCATAGTTCTATGAGAGTCAAAGTAAGTTGTGACCAACAAAGAATTATTAAATTAGTCTAAGGACAAGACAGGAGTGAAAACAGAAAGAGGGGAATAGGTGAGAATCTAGTCAGGTAAAAGTGAGACTTTGTGATCTATCGAATGTGATGTAATAGTTATAATGAGTCATTTTTGGAGCACTTTTATAGTATAATAAAAGGTGTCTAATAAGACTTAGTGCTTAATTTTGTGCTTTCAAAATACATCAATTATGATAAATGTTAACACTGAACATTTGCAGAATTAAGTTCCATATTTGTTAGGAAATTTCCATGGATATAACTTGCTTCTTTTAGTATTCTTCATGCCTGGGAGTGAATCCTAACTTCTTAGCAAAATTTTCATGTAGCAACTTTGACAGTTGGCCATGTCTTATGTTCTTATCTTTATTGTCTCTGACTTTTTTCTGCCTCACCTTGATAGGACACTTAAATTTGCAAATGTATCCAAGTTGTGTAACCTAACCCATGCTTGGCACTTGGGGTTCTGAATATTTAGCCAGGAATAGATCAGTTATCTTATTAAGGCAGATGGCTGCAGATACAGAATTTTGATGAAGTGATAAGGGACTATGTCTAGACCCAAACAGAGCAAGATCTAATGCTTTCTGTAATCAGGTGGCAACTGATAATAGCCATGCTTGGATGATGGCAAGAACTGTGAACATGAGCACAGAAACGTACAATTTTGAGGATCTTTTGGAGATGATTTGTAGTAGAAAGACTAAGGGTGGAGTCTTGGTTCAGTAATTTATGTGTTGTGTGACTGAGAGCAAGACTTGTTTCTTAAATGTTCATTTATTTATTTTGAGAGAGAGCGAGCGAACGGCAGAGGGGCAGAGGGAAAGTGAGAGAGAGAGAATCCCAAGCAGGCTCTACACTGACAGCACAGATCCCAAAGTGGGGTCAGTCCCACAAACAGTGAGATCATGACCTGAGCCATAACCATCAGATGGTTAACCAACTGAGCCACCCAGGTGCCCCAAGTCTGAATTTGTTATTCCAACTAACTGGCTATTAAGTTGAGCCAAAATGGATTACATACATAATAGCAACAAAAAGCACAAAAATTAGGAAGAATTTCAGGAAGCTAAAAAGTTTTTTTGAATGTTGTTAGATAAGATTAAATATTGTAAATGTCAGTTCTTATCACATTAACTTACAGTGTAAGTAGGAGTTTAGTAAAAATAGTAAGAGAATACTTTTTGGATATGTAGAAATACTTAAGAAGAACAAAGGAGGGAATATAAAACAGGATTCTAAGAAAGGAGAGTAGGAGATTGGTAAGAAATAATTCTAAAAATATTAAAACAAAATATTTTAATAGTTAAACGAGTCAACGGCACAAATAATTTCAATAGTATATCCCAGAAATTAAATAATTGAAAAAAGTAATCACTACAAGTCATACTCAATTCATGAGTTTGGAATACAACAGTTTGAAAAAGACATAAGTAATGTCTCACTTCATTACTGGATACTGCTATAAAACACTAAATATTAAATCAGAAGAAAAAGCTTATTAAATTATTAAATGAGGTTGATTATATTTTGAAGAGATAGAAGAGTTCGCAAAGATAAACATGAAAAGATTTGATTAATGAAAAATCAAATGCTTTTTGTAAGTTAAACAAAATACTTCCAATCCCTTCCAAAAAAACAAGGAAAATATTAGGGAAAAAACTATAGCCAAAATGATAAAGTATTACTTAATAGTTCAAGGCTCATACAAATGGAAAAAAAAACCCAAACTAAACAACGTGCTTAAATTTATTATTTAGGCACATTGATCTGTTTGACAAATTCATTCATAAAAACTGTTTGATAGAAGTTTGGACTTCTAGGTTATTATTTTTTATCTGAAGATAGATATATCTCCAGTAAAAATGAAGTAATTAACGTGAATACCAAATGGACCAACTTTGGTCACTAGATGTGATTCTTATTATTAAAAGTGAAACAATCTTTCTGGCCACTTTAGGAAGCACACATCTACATTATATCTATCCTAGCCTATGGTATTTGCCTTTTAGCAACTTGATGAAAGGTAAATAAAAAATTCATGATAGAGTAAAAGGTTTCAAGAAATACCAGGAGAGTATATAGTTGGTAACCAATCTAATTATATATCAAAAGTACACTTGCTCCTAATTTCAATATGGCTAATTAAGTAAATTGACAAAGAGCCTAAAATTCTTCTTCTTTTTGCCCTCACACATCTTGGAAAAAAATAGATACCCAGAAATAAACAGCCAAAATAAGCAAGCCCCGAATAAATGGTAGTGGTCAATATCAAAACATTAACTGGTAAATAATGGAATGAAAGTAAAATATAGTCCTTTAGAAAATATTTTTATTTTCTTGGCACACAGTAAAATGACATTTCTTACTAGATATAGCAGTTGAAGACATATTAGACACAGATTATAATTCACATAGGTTTTATTGTCCACAGATATGATGACAGGTGTAATGTTTCCTCAACTATTCTTGAAACATTAAATTATCACAGCATACTAGTTCTACTGGGAAACTTACTTCTCATGTTAAAGAGTAAGACTGATCTGGATTAGTGAAGAACCAAGGCATGGAACCATCGCCGAAATGTCATATAATGATACCTCATCCAACATATTCAGGAATGAAGCATTCTATTTAAATGTTCTTTAGTCAAATGACATTTATGCCTCTAAAGTCTAAAACCATTATTTTAACCACTTTTGATGAAATAATATCTAACATGCCTTCTTAAGCTTTAAAAAATATCATGCAGATTATCACAATGTTCTTTCCCTAATATTCCTTATTGGAATATCAACCACTTAATTTTCTAGTACAACATGATATCCTTAAAAATTATGGAGGTAGGGGAATTGCCCTACAACCCAATATGGCTATGTTTTAGAAATTCTCAACTTTTATCTACCTACCTACCTACCCATCCATCCATCCATCCATCCATCCATCCATCCATCCATCCATGTTATTTAATCATCAGCTATTACTTCTTGCTTTTATTAAGTACACTGGTTTTTCAATTATTTTTCTTACTACCTTTATTTATTATTTAAAAAATTTTAATGTTTATTTTTGAGAGAGAGAGAGAGAGCGAGCGAGCAAGCACATGAGTGGGGGAGGGTCAGAGAGAGAGGGAGACACAGAATCCGAAACAGGCTCCAGGCTCTGAGCTGTCAGCACAGAGCCCGATGTGGCTCTTGAACTCAAGGACTGTAAGATCACGACCTGAGCTGAAGTTGGATTCTTACCCGACTGAGCCACCCAGGTGCCCCATTTCCTACTACCTTTAATACAGAAGTTAAAGTACAGCAACATAACTGCATAAGCCTTTGAAGACTAATGGTTTTCTCTCTCAAGGAAGGACATTCCTTTTAACTACAAAGCTTAGAGGAAGTTATAAATTGAGCACTGAAGAAGGAAGGGAAACTTGGAAACCAATGTGTTTATAGACAGTGATCAGATTAATATCACAACTCTCCTTCAATTTCTAGATTTAATCTGCTTTAAGTTGGGAAGCCAAAAAAGCAAGCTAGTTAAAACTATTTTTAAAAAATTTTTAATGTTTATTTTTGAGAGAGAGAGAGAGCGAGTGAGCGAGCAGGGGAGGAGCAGAGAGAATGGAGGACACAGAATCCAAAGTAGGCTCCAGGCTCTCAGCTGTCAGCACAGGGCCGGACCTGGGGCTGGAACCCACGGACCTCGAGATCATGACTTGAACTTAAGTTGGATGCTCAACCGATTGAGCCACCCAGGTGCCCCTAGTTAAAACTATTTCTAAAGTGTGGTCTGTTTTGAAGAAGGCTGTTCAATATACATTAAGTTGCATGAGCTTTTGAGCCTGGGAATTTGATATCTTCAATATTCATATAATTTTGCTACCTAAAAGTTTTAGTTTACTTTCTTTTCTTATTTTTATTTCTCAATCATACTTAAGATGGTTGGGTATGTTACCTTTAACTGAGAAAAGTATTATTGTACCATTATTTTATTAACTATAAATATACCACTGAATAATATTAAGTAGTGATGAAAGGATTTTTGCAACTATTTTCTTACAACTAAAAGTATAATGATCTTATTTAAGCGTTTTTTAAGACAAAAGCAGTAAACAATAAAAAAAGTTCCATCTAGAGAATACGTATTATTCAAAAATATCAACTCATATAAATGTTAAAAACCTTTTTCCTTTTATGACTTTTCAGATTTAAGGTAATGAACAACTTTTCAAATGATTCTTTTTGAATTCAAGAGAACTACTAAAGTCATGTCTATATTTTTATTATATTAAGATTGTTCTCAGTACTAAACTTGTCAATGTAGGCTTTAGTTAATAGGAAACTAGTATCTGCTATGATCTATCAATACACTTTCACACAGAAACTAAAAATAAGTGTTAAGTTTTAGAAAATTAATATAACACACAAAAAAAGAAAATTAATATAACATTTTTTTTAAGTTCTCATAAATATGCCCAACAATGTGTATTTTGATAATGTGAACCATCTTGGGGCGCCTGGGTGGCTCAGTCGGTTAAGCGACCGACTTCGGCTCAGGTCAAGATCTCATGGTTTGTGGGTTCGAGTCCCATGTGGGGCTCTGTGTTGACAGCTAGCTCAGAGCCTGGAGCCTGTTTCAGATTCTGTATCTTCCTCTTTCTCTGACCCTCCCCTGCTCACACTGTCTGTCTCTCCCTCTCAGAAATAAATAAAACATTTAAAAACTTAAAAAAAAAGAAATAAAAACAGAATGTGAGCCATCTCATAGTAGGAAACTGGAACTCAAGATTAATTTTACAAAACTATTTTTAGGAAATAAATTCTTAAATGCTTGTGTTTTTTCATATATCCTATGTATCATTAACCTAAGCAAATTATGGCATTCATTATATTAAAAACATATTAATATTTTAGTGAAAAAAAACCCCACAATGAACATCTGTGCTCTATCTCTGAACATAACATTGTAGATAGATACTTCCGTGATTCAGTAATCAGTTAATATTTATCGAATACAGTGTAGAGGGTGCTAGGAATAATATAGTAAAAGGTGAGAACATTAGTTAACTACAGCATAATCAATATGTATTATTACTGAAGAAAATATATACCAGAATCTAAGGATACTTTTCCATTTCTTTCATTATTACATTGTCATACTTAATTTTTACTTATGTACAAGTAGAAGATTACATGATTTTTCTGTTTCAAACTCTGGATTTCAAATTCTTTATTTCTAGACATTATAGGAATACTTCATGAATTCAAAAGAAAAACATCCCATTGGTAATGGTAGTTTTTCTTTCTGATTCAAATCAAAAGCTACCTCTGTACATTAGAAACAAAAGAAAAGAAAAAACCAAATCAATGTTTTTAAAGTCTTACTTAATTGGGCATCAATATTATATAAATGAGATTTTTAAAAATAACTTGAACCTCTGCATATAAAGCCTTTATATTATATTTTGAGCTTGCATTCCACAATACAAGTATTTGCATACTTAATACACATCCATGAATCAGCTATAAGTCATAAAGTGTTTCAAGAATAGTAGCAATTGACCAGGCTTGTGTTTCACAGCTGAAAGGGCAGTATTGGCCATTCTCATTGGTCAGTTCAGGAAGTCCTTTCCAAGGGGATCTTAAAGAAATAAAAGACATTTTATGAGATACAATCTAACACATCTTATTTTGATTAAAAAATAGGCACTGCACTTGGTGGTTTTCCTTTCTAGTATAGAAAAACAATCATATCTAGTCATTTGCTACAAAACAGAACAGGATATCCTAAAAGATCTATGTATTAAGAATTTAGATTGAAATTATTCTTTGATATTCAATGTTTGGGATTTAAGATTTCCAACCACAAAAGATTCCTTTTTTTTAAAAAAATTTTTTTTAATGTTTTTTATTTATTTCTAGGAGAGAGAGAGAGACAGCGTGAGCAGGGGAGGGTCAGAGAAAGAGGGAGTCACAGACTCTGAAACAGGCTCCAGGCTCTTAGCTGGCAGTCAGCACAGAGCCCGACGCGGGGCTCGAACCCACGAACCGTGAGATCATAACCTAAGCGAAAGTTGGACGCCTAACCGACTAAGCCACCCAGGCGCCCCAAAAGATTCCTTTTATGTATTAAAAACAGGGGGCACCTGGGTGGCTCAGTTGGTTGTGTGTCCGACTTCGGCTTAGGTCATGATCTCATGGTTTGTGAGTTTGAGCCCTGTATTGGGCTCATTGCTGTCAGGGCAGAGCCTGCTTCAGATCCTCTGTTCTCCCCTCTCTCAGCCCCTCTCCTGCTCTCTCTTTCTCAAAAAATAAATAAACATTAAAAAATGAAAACAGAAGAAACTACCATTCCAAGCATATACAGAGAGACAAATACCCTCTCACGTCTAATCTTAGTACTTTCAAATTAAGTTTATGAAATTCAAATTGTGATTATGTAAATTTTGACAAAATTTTAAAACTAATATAGAATAATGAAACATTGAGAGCTATGACTAGGAAAGCAGTGCCAATTAAAAAAAATTCTGGTGGCCCCTGGGTGACTCAGTCGGTTGAGCATCCAATTCTTGAATTTGGCTCAGGTAATGATGCCAGGGTTGTGGGATCAAGTTCTGCGTCTGGCTTGCACTGAGCATGGAGCCTGCTTAAGATTGTTCCCTCTCCCTCTGCCCTTCCCTGCTCTCATGCTCTCTCTCAAAAACAAGAACAATCTGAATTTTTATTCTAATCTCTCATTCTACTGAATAATAATACAGGTAGTATTTATTGGGCATTTATTATGTTCTAAGTGACTTATGTACATTATCTCATTTAATGCTCATGGCAACTCTGTAAGGCAAGTACCATAATCATTTGTATTCACAGAGCAGATAAGAGGTTTATAGACGTTAATTGTTCCAGGTCTCATTATCAGAACACAGTATTGTTATCCTATCAAGTTTATTCTTTTTTTAAACTTTGTTTGCTTGTTTGTTTAAGTAATCTGTATACCCAACATGGGGCTTGAACTTACAACCCTGAGATCAAGAGCTACATAGTCTTGTAACTGAGTCGGCCAGGTGCCCCTCAAATTTATTCTTTTTTAAAAAAGTGTTTATTTCTTTATTGAGAGAGAGTGAGAGAGACAGAGAGGATAGAGAAAATCTCAAGGAGGCTGCAGCTGTCAGCTCAGAGCCCAAACTTATGAACCACAAGATCATGAACTGAGCAGAAATCAAGACTCAAATGCTGAACCAACTAAGCCACCCAGGCGCCCCTCAGATTTATTCTTAATTTCAGTGTAATTTCTTTAAACATGAAACATAAAGTTAAAAAATCCAGAATTCTGTACTGTTTCATTTTTAAAGTTGGGTTACGGGAATGTGTTTTTTCCACCCTTGTAACATTGTAACTCATGGCTGTGTAAAGAGTGTATGTTACATTATACTCTTCTGTAGGTATTAAATTTTTCATAATAAAAATGTAGAAAAATAATTCCCTTACGTAAATATGGAGACAGTTTAGATAACAACCAATAATAATAACACTACCACCACTACCACCAGCTAGGTACCATATTTAAAAAACCATCATAGAGAAATTCAAAACATAGAAACTTGCTTCCAAGTGATCAAGTTACTTCTGAGTAAAATGCCAAATTACTGAAGTTGGGTACCAGGGTATCTGTAGTGGGTTGAATTGTGTCCTCTTCAAAATTCATATGTTGAAGTCCCAACCCTCAATAACTCAGAATGTCAACTAGTTTGGATATAGGGTTGTTACAGATGTAATTAGTTAAGATGAGGTCATGCTGGAATAGGATGGGCCCCCAATCCAATATGGCTGGTGTCCTTACAAAAATGGAGAAATTTGGACAAAGAGATGCACACAGAAAGAAAGTGATGTGAAGACTGGAATTAGGCTGCCAGAAGCCAAGGAATTCCCAGAAGCTGGGAGACAGGGCTGGGAGAGATCCTTCCCTAGCATCGTCAGAGCATGGCCCTACTAACACCTTGGTTTCAAACTTCTAGCTTCTAGAACCATGAGGTGATAAAGTTCCTTATTTAAGCTATTCACTTTGTAGTGCTTTGTTATGGCAGAGTTAGCGAACTAATACAGTACTGAAATTAAGAAACAAAACAAGCTTATAGAACCAATAATATGCTGCTCATAGTTCTATGTGGAACTCGCACATGGAACATATCCATACTGATATAAAGAAGTCTTCTTTCCCTGCCTTTCTGAAAGAAATCCATTCCTCACATCATCAGGTGGGACAAAGTAGGAAGGCTTGATCCCATGAACCATGAGATCATGCCCTGGGCCAAAATCAAGAGTCAGATACTTAACTGACTGAGCCACCCAGGTGCCCCTATAATAAAGCATTTCTGAAAATTATTTATTGACATATCTTTATTTTTATTTCATTTATTTAGTTTTATTTAGTTTTAAGTTATTCTAATTTCATTTATTTATTTTTCAAATTATTCTAAATTTAAAAAGTTTTAACATACAGTGTTACATTAGTTACAGGTATACAATATAATGACCCAGCAATTCTATACATTACTTGGGTGCTCATCAGGATAAGTGTAGTCTTAAATCTCTTCATCTATTTCATCCATCCCTCCACCTACCTCTCCTCTGGCAACCACATAAATCTTTAAATTAGCTAACTCAAAATTCCCAGCATGAGTACTTTTAGTTTTTGTATTTATGCTGTTCTAATCATACCCCAAAATATCCACTAAATTTAAAAAGTCAGACGATTCCACATGTATAAATCACACAATATCAAGTCTCCAAATCAAAATAAATAACAACCTAAACTAATTAAAGGAAGGTAAAAATTACATCATTGAATTTGTCATGTTAAATAAGAGTAAAAATTTCAAATTTTATTGTGGTACTTAGAGTATACAGAAATTAATTCTAAGGAGCTGTTATTTAACTAATATCTAATAAACTGACTAAATACTGTTATGGAAATTACATCCCTCCAAGAACTTACCTCTCAAGATGAACGTAATGTCGGGAAAGAACATTTTTAACCAAAAATACAGTCTTTGCATTAGCCTCCGGTCCCATCAATTTGGAAAAATACAATTTCGCACGAAGAAAATACCCGACGGGCCACAGCCACTCCTAAAAAAGATGATTTAAAGGTAAAGGAGGAAAAAAAGAGCTGTTAATATTTATAAAGTTATTTGAAAAATAACAAACTGAAAATTCTGAACAGAGAAATGAAATTCTTACAGGTCCTTGATGATAATTGAAACCTTTAGCAAGACTGTAGTTGTCATTGTCTAAGGCGTTGTCATAAATACCACAGTAAACCATATCACTGCAAAATTATTGAAATTTAGGTTAGAGAAAGACCAGACATCACATAAGCATTAGAAAGATTTTTCAATAGCAAAGGTAAAAGAAAGAATCAAATTATTTTGTCTTCCAAATCTATAGGATAAGCTCATCTTCCATTTAACCTTAAATTAGTATATATTGGGTTCAGAATGTCTTTTTTTACAATCCACTTAAAAAGATGTGTTTGTTTTTTAATGTTTTATTTATTTCTGAGAGAGAGAGAGAGAGAGAGAGACAGTGTGAGCAAGGGAGGGTCAGAGAGAGAGGGAGATACAGAATCTGAAACAGGCTCCAGGCTCTGAGCTAGCTGTCAGCACAGAGCTTGACGTTGGGCTCGAACCCACGAACCAGGAGATCATGACCTGAACCGAAGGTAGACGCTTAACCAACTGAGCTACCCAGGCGAACTTGTTTGTTTTTAAGTAAGCTCTCTGACCACCATGGGGCTTGAACTCACAACCCAGAGAACAAGAATCACATGCTCTACTGATTGAGCCCAGCCAGGCCTCCCCAGAATACCCCCATAATAGTGTGTGACGGAATACTGTGTGAGGGAATGATTAACAAATACTTACTGGCTAATACAAAAAAATATAGTATTCAGGTATCTAGCCTTCAAGGAGTTAGTCTGGCACTAAATATTAGTTAAATTCAATTATTTCACTAAGCTTCTAATATACTTATGATAATTAAAATATATACAAAATAAATTAGTAAACATTAAAGATATGGTTTTATTAAATATTACATATTGGAAAGATTGTTTTTAAGCTTCTCCATTAAGTTATTTAAAAATTAATTAACGTTAGTACATTATCAGATTACAAATAGTAACCAAATGGACATAGAAAATTTATACAAACTTATAAACTAAACAAAATATTACAGGCTTATTGCAGCAGATAACACAAGGTAGTTATCTATACTCAGTTTAATTTGTTAGTTTTCTTTTTTCCTTTAGTGAGAGACAGAACTTGCCACATGAGTAAGCTGTATTTATTTATTTACTTATTTTCAAATGAGTAAGGTTTAACTGTGGGTTTTAGTTTTGACCAGTGGCTTATAACACCTCTGAAAAATGTGCAGAACACTTCAGAATGCAGATAAGTATACATACAAAAAGTCTGCACCTCAAGATTGAAACAAGTACATAGTAAATTAGGAAAATTCTACAAAGGTGAGGGTATTATATAGAAATGCAACTCGGTCACCTATTGATATAGAAAGCAAATTAATTTTGGGCATCAAACTTTAAAAGAAAATCACAGAAGACAAATGGAGGTCATTAGAAATTCAAGAAAGTTGTAAAGGAAAAGAAACATAAAATGGTATAAACACCTAACTATAAAGTAAAAACAAAATCAGTTAATGGTCAAAAGAAAAATAGTGGTGTAATTATACAGAAAGAATGGAATGGCTGCTGGTGAGGATAGAGTTAAATCCTCATCTGTTACCACAAGAAATAACCAAACAGTGTCTAATATTTTTTTTAAAAATCAAGAAATAGTTGCATACACATATTATTTGGTAATATGGGGGGTGGCACCTGGGTGGCTCAGTTGGTTTCATGTCTGATTCTTGATTTCGGTTCAGGTCGTGATTTTGCTGTTTCTAAGATTGAGCCCTAAGTTCCGCTGACAGTGCAGAGCCTGCTTGGGATTCTCTCTTTCTACCCCTCCACCACTCACACACTCTCCCTCTCAAAATAAACTAATAAAAAATTTAAAAAAGAAGAAATATGGAGGGATGTGCTAGGGGTAATACCTTGGAAAACTTTATAAAGACTATGTTGGAAGAGCCAGTATGTGTATACTTCTAATGTCCATAATAATCATGTATTACTTTTACAATCAGAAAAAATAGGCGTGAGGATATATTCATGACATATTAGTTTTATAAACATAAAACTTACTGATTATTAAATATAGGACAAGCATTGTGAACACTGATGTTTAATGAAGATACAGATGGTGTTTTTAAAAACTCAGTTTGAATGCAATTTTAGAGTTTACTGACAAGCAAAAAAATTATGGTTGATGCAATATAACATCAACAACATTCCTAATACTTATACTACAATGTACTCTGGCTCCTAATTTTTCATGCCAATATTAAATATAAATATAATTATATATAGAATACAATATGAATAATATTCTTAATATTCATAGTCTAACTTACTCTGGATCCAAAGTTTTCATGCCGAGGGGACCAAGCAATTTTTTTTCTGCAATCTCCAAAGCTTTCCATGCTTTTTCTGCAGTAAAGAGCTCAGGGGCCTAATGAGTATCAAAAGCGAATATTCAAACTTTATAAAATAATAAAAGAATTAGTTTCCACTCACAGTGGAACATTAACTATTCACAAACTTAGAAATGAAAATGGTTTAAAAATACAGTGTGGTTCAGAAATCGTTTCAAGTGCAGCAGCAGCTTAGCCAGATCTGACGCTATGGAGCTGATGTGGGAGTGCTGTCCTTGGCCTTAGAAGTGAGGAAAGCTGTTAGACATGATTATTTCCTTGTGTCTTTTTAAGAAAGCGTAGGAGCTTCAAAAGGAAGTTACCTCAGCTATAATGAAGGCAGAACACACTTACAACCATCTAATTTATTTTTCAGATTTACAATAGCTTCCTTTAAGTATATCTAGTAGTCATTTTTTTGCTTTTGGGGTCATAGTAAAATACAGAATGACCTGCACTCTAACAGCATGAGTAAGTGTACTTGTGATATGGAGGAGAGAAAGCACTGGTGGCTAAGAATCTGCATTAATTGTAATAGTTAAACGAAATCAAATGCACACTGAATAGAAGCTATCTTTATGTACTTTTGCATTTTTTATTCTTTTTTTTGCATTTTTTATTCTACTGAAATTTATAGTTCCATGTTTAATACTTTTTTTTTGACAAGGTGGAGACACCTAGGCATGCATGGAAGAACACATCCCATCTCTATTTTACTGTCCTTATAGTTTATTTTTAGACTAAGTAGAGGTAAAATAAAGAGAGTCTAGAATTCTAGAATGAATTACTATCAATGCAACAAAGGAAATAGAATAGGAGTTGAAGCTACATTCATTAGTTCAGCAGTCCAGATCTTTTCAGCTGGCGTGCTCAGGCCCTGGTCAGAGCACAGGTGTGCCCAAATACAGATGCCACCAGCTTTCAAGTTGGGTGGGGCCTGGGGCTAACTGAAGCAGTTGCATGTGGCATGATCAACCTAATTCATTTAGCCCAATGTACTGTGTATCATTGTTTTCTATGTGTGCTATGATATGAAAAACGTTGGTAAGCACTCCATTAGTCATCGTCTATTATTTTTTATTTTTTGATACCGAATGTCGTAGGTAAAGGGTGGTATGCATAATGCTTAATTCATTTAAAAAGACTATATAAAACTAGCTAGTAAACAATTTACTTTCTGGCAACTACATGAATTTGAAAACAAATGGGAATAAAGAACTAAATACGCCCTATCACAACATTTTTGAAATTTGAAAGAAGCAATTCACTTACTACAACCATTGCTATGGTGAAATTAGGCCTGAGCTGATAGTCACACCAGGGGCTTGAAGCTCCGTAGCTATCCTTGTATATGCCGCGTTTGTGAACCAGATTAGGGTGCTTTTCGTTACAGTCGGAAGGGTCTTCTGACACATAAAATAGCTTTTCAAAGTTGTCTTGTATTTTTCTGTTCCACTCATCATATGAGATTGTCACAACCTTTCCTGAACCATGATAAAAGACGTGACAGTTTTAAACATTCAAAGAAATCCATACATTTAGTTATAGCCAAAGAGTAATATCAAGGCAATAAATTACCCACTTCTTACAAGTGTCAGGGTCTTTTGAAGGACTCTAGCTTGAAATTAAAAATATTTTTTGTTGTATTACCAGAAAGAATCAGACTCCAGTGAATGATCCCTGATTTGTCTTTGTATCACTCTCAACGTGTTTGATAAAGTTACATTTACTGTGCACTTGAAATGAGGCTACTCTGAATTAAGAAGTGCCAGAAGTGTAAATATATACTGGAATTCAGAGAAAATACTCTCCCCACAAAAGAATGTAAAACAGCTCATGAATAATTTCATGCTTATTACATGTTGAAATAATATTTAGCACATATTGAGTTAATAAAGTCTATTACCATAATTAGTTTCACCTGATTCTTTTTACATTTTTTAATGTGAGTACTAGAAAATTTTAAATTATATTTCTTTTGGACAGCATAGCTCCAGAGAAAGGAATGTAAAGATTTCCTAAGTGTTAACAAAAAGCAGCTTGCTCAGTCACATTAAGGAAACGAATAGCACAATAAAGCAATTAACAATGATGCTTTTCATATCTCAGTTCAAAGCTGCTTTAAAAATATGGTTAGTAACCAGGTTTGTGACAATTTCATACTAGTAAATTAATGTTTTTTCTCTCCTCTTAATCTTAAGGGTTTTCTAATATTAGTTCATTGAGTCAAATGATTATTATGTAGATTAAGAGTATAGACCGTACATTTAAAGTCTTTTTTAAAATAAAGCGAAAACTTACCATGTCTTTTTATGCGGACTTCATGATAAGGGAAAATTCTTTTTTTGGATAATTCCAGCAACCAACGGACAGCAGATTTACTCAGGCCCACAATTTCCACAGCAGACCCATCTCTAAAATTAAAGTAAATTTTACTCTGTGAGTTGGGTCATTTAAGCACTACTTAAATGGCATTCAGTAAACAATTCTGATGATCTATATAATTAATATATTATAAAAATAATTAGCTATAAAAACCCTTTATTGAAATGTATACTGCAAAAAAAAAAAAAAAAAAAGAAATGTATACTGCATATATAAGAAATTTCTCCTCTAATTATTTTGCCACTGCTTCCCATCTTAACAATTAAAAAAAGTTGTGTGAAGTGAAATGGTGATTCTGGAGTTAAAGGAGACGGCAGCTGGAAAAGGGAAGGGATCAGAAAATACTGAAACAGAGGACCACAGACAGCAAACATGGGATATAGGGCTGGAGATGGCCAGGGAAAGAATATCTAATAATCTGAAAGGTTTTTTTTTTTTTTTTTTTTTATTAAAGAGAGAGAGAGAGAGAGCACACACAAGCAAGCATGAGTTGCGGAGAGGGGCAGAGGGAGAGAGAGAATCTTAAGCAGGCCCCATGCCCAGCACAGAGCCTGAAGCGGGTCTTGATCCCACACCCTAGGATCATGACCTGAGCTGAAATCAAGAGTTGGATGTTCAACCCACTGAGCTACCCAGTGTCCCTGAAAGTTCATTTTTAAGGAAAATGAAAGGGAAGTCTGAGACCTAATAATGTACCCAAATAATCATGCTTTAAAAAGAACTTGCAAAGCATGTAACAATAGCTATAGCTTTAAAAAGAACTTGCAAAGCATGTAACAATAGCTACAATTAAATGATTTTTTTCACAGTTCTGACTGAAGATAATAAAAAAAGAGGTTCTCAGACTTGATACTATATTAAGCATTTGAAACCATAAAAAGAAATAATGGGAGAAGAGATAAAAAATTTAGGAGGAAAAAAGGTTGAGAAACTAAAAGTATTTTATAAAGGACAGGATAATGGGTTGTTTTCTATATGTATGAAAGATGGGCATAATGAAATGTTTACAATGAAAGCATTGCAGGTTAAGAAAAGATCTTAATTAGAGGGGTAATGAATCATAAAACTTTTCTTTGAGGTGCTTGTAGAGAATCACCCCACGAGAACTTCCCAAAAAGAACAAACAGCTTTACTTGATGACTTGTAACAAGAGACTTGTGTGTATTGTGGGAGAGGGAGGAGTGGCAGGGAGGAAGATTTTCACTGATTTAGTATGAAGATTCTGTGGTTAATAGAATAAAAGATTCCACAAGTACGTGGTATTGAAAAGGGTACAATAGCAAAGGCACCATACAAATGAACACTACCTTGGAGTGGCTGGGATTCCTCTGTTTCTTGCTCTGTCACTTTCTCCCATTTTATCCATCCATGTGCCGCAATTTAAGCGATTTCCTCCATACACAAACCCTGTTTCTTCGTCAACTCCTGCGGTTATATTAAAGCCTGGAAAAGCAAAATGACACATTTATAAAATCTGAAAGGAATATAATAAACTGGACAGCTACTCTGGAGAGCAATGTGGTAATGCCTAAAGCTGAAGATGTGCAGGTTCTACCACAGAGAGATTTCATTTCTAGACACATACGTTAGAGAAATCCTTACCTATGGGCATATGAAGGTATATTTCATTTCTAGACACATACGTTAGAGAAATCCTTACCTATGGGCATATGAAGGTATGTACAAGGATATTCAATGCAATACTGTATTAGCGAGGAAATAAATAACTGTTGAACAGAGGAGTGAACAAACACCGTGCTTTATTCATACAGTGTAAAACTCTCTACCATTTCAAATTAACGAACTAGATTTACATGAATCACAATGGACAAAACCCCCAAACAAAATGATTGAGCAAACAAAGTTGCAAAAGGATATGCATATTAAGATATCTTTTCTTAAAAGTTTAAAATATAGACAATACTAATATATACAACCATATATGTCTATATGACTATGTCTAATACAATAATATTTGTATAAAATTTAAAAACATACAAAATAGTTATGTGTATATATTATATAATATACTGAACATACACTATATTATATACTGAAAATACACTATATAATATACATTATGTTTACCATATTATATACTGAATATACTATATTATATACTTAATATATACTATAAACTATACATATATATTGTATATACATGATATACATACATAATATATTTACATATCTTTTCACATATACTTAAACACAAATTCATAAAATGCAAAACATACATGTAAATAATAAACCCTGATTATAGCATAGTCATTAATTTTAGAAAGGGAGGGAAGAGAGAGAGATGATGAAGCTTTACATACATCTCTAATGGTTTATTTATTTTCAAAGCAAAACAGAAAGATCTGAAGAAAATATGACCAAATGTTAATATCTAATTTTATTTCTAGGTTTCAATGTATAATTTATGTTGTTTTCTCTAACTGAAATGTTTTACAATTAAATCTAAAAACAAATAATTCAGAGATATCATAAAAAATGTTCTTTTAAATATAAAATCTATATCTATTTAGTTTCTTACTGAAAGATAAAAAAGTATCAATGATTTTTACCAGTTCAATCATGTATAAAATTTGTATGTTACCATTACAAACAATAAATTAAGTAAATGGAGTTTAACTATCGTTTTGTTTTTTGAGAGAGAGAGAATGAGTGAGCAAGGGACAGAAGGAGAAGGAGACAGAGAATCTCGCAATGGGTAGAGAGAGGGGGAGGGAGGAAGACTGAGAGAATCCCGAAGCAGGACTCCAACTCACCTGATATGGGGCTTGAACTTACAAACTGTGAGATCATGACCTGAGCCAAAGTTGGATGCTTAACTGACTGAGCCACTCAGGCATCCCTAACTACTGTTTAAAATGTAATTTAGAACATGCAAGAAGGAATATAAGTTTTTGAGTTTATGTCAAAATTTGTCAGTGAGTTAGTGAGTTATCTGAAATAGTTGAAATAGATCACTTAAAAAGATTATCATTTCACATTAAAAACAAGTGTTTAAAGGGGCATCTGGGTGGCTCAGTCGGTTAAGCGTCTGGCTTCGGCTCAGGTTATGATCTCGTGGTTCGTGGGTTCGTGCCCCACATTGGGCTCTGTGCTGACAGCTAGCTCAGAGCCTGGAGCCTGCTTCAGATTCTGTGTCTCCCTCTCTCTCTGACCCTCCCCTGCTCACGCTGTCTCTCTCTCTCTCTCTAAGAAATAAAAAAAAAATTAAAAACAAACAAAAAAACAAGTGTTTAAAAAAAGAGCAAAAACAAGAGTCCATGATCCTATTACCCTAACAAAAACTATTACATTTATGTATTCCTTCCTAGTCTTTTCACATAATAGTAAAATTTTCGTAAATATTTTATATCTAACTATTTTTCATGTATTAGATTTAACACCCATATAGTTCTTAATATTTAAATATTACACAAATTATAAAAATTATAATTTGTAGGAATTACATAATTTTTCATTCAAGGAAATGTAAACAGGGGCACCTGGGTGGCTCAGTTTAAGTAACAAGCTCTTGGTTTAGGCTCAGGTCATAATCTCACAGTTCGTGGGATCGAGCCCTGTGTCGGGCTCCACACTTAGTGTGAAGCCTGCTTGGGATTCTGTCTCTCCCCCTCGGTCTGCCCCTACCCCTCTCATACTCACACACACTCTCTCTCTCAAAATAAATAAACATTAAAACAAAACAAATGAAGTCAATGTAAACATTTCCTCTTAGAATTATTTCATTCTTTTCTGTGATTATAAGAAATGTTATGGTCAATATCATGTAATATGGCTTTTTTGTGTGTTTTAGATGATTTCATGGACTAGATTCCCAGAAATGGAATAACTTTATGAACAAAAACATGTGAATGTTTTATAGCTCATAGAGCATATCTGGATCTCTCTCTCTCTCCAAGTTGCTTTTCAAGAAGAATGAATCAATTTATAATGCCATCAGTAGTATCTGAATATCTCTCAAAACCAGAATCTGTTATTTATTACTGTTTGTTATGGATTGAATTGTGTGAATGCCCAAATTCATATGTTGAAGTCTTAACCCCAGCACATCAGAATGTGACCTTATTTCCACAAAGGAATTTTAAAAAGTTAATCACATTAAAATAAGGTCATTAGCCTGAGCTTTAATCCAATTTGACTAGTGTCCTTATAAGATGAGGAATTCTGTGCACAGACAATGCACAGAAGGAAGCTGATGTGATGATACAGGGAGAACACCATGTAACCATGAACATGGCCATCTACTAGCTACGGAGACAGGCCTGGAACATATCCTTCTCTCATAGCCCAAAGGTTAAGTCAACCCTGCCAACACCCAAATTTTGGACTCCTAGCCTCTAGTACTGAGAGACGATATATTTCTGTCATTTAAGCCACCCAGTCAGTGTGTGGTGCTTTGTTATGGCAGTCCCAGCAAATGAATATGTTGTTTTCTTGCTAATAATAAACAGTAGACTTACAGCACTCACTATGTGCCATGCACTGCTCTAAGTGCTTTAACACACGTTTCATTGAATCCTCAAATCAACCTTGGGGGTAGGCGCTACTGCTATCACCCTTTTACAAATGTAGAAGAGAGGGCCAAAGAGAAGTTAAAACTTATCCAAGGGAACACAGCTAGAAAATGAGCAGAGATGGGATTTTTAAGATAGCAAGTCTGCTTCTAGCATTGGCCCTTTCTTTCATGCTCTGCAGTCTCTCATGATAATTTAGTAGGGGAAAAATGGTGACCCACTTTAATATGAAATTGTTTGAGTTCTGTAAGACTGAATGCTTCTCTCATGTTTATGAATGGACTATCTGTGTATGTCCTTGGGCAAACTACCTGCCAACCTCTCCTTCCTATTCCCTGTACTGTGAGCTCAGGACAGAGGTACCAGCCTCTGGAAAATGTATGCAAAGTAATACACAAAGGCAAGGATGCTTTTAATTTATCTGATATTAAATATATGACAGTAATTGCACAATCAATAGTTAGTGGTTTTCCTCTCAGAGATTTAGAGAAGGTCAACAGAAACATACACAAAAAGGTACATCGGCTAATGTAACTATAAAAGAATGGGTTGCTTCAAATGTACAAAAAAGTACAAAGAAATCCTATTTTTGTAGTTTCTGATGAAACAGCAGAGTATCCTAAGCTATTGGCTCTCTCCCCAAAATCAACCCTAGAGAAACTATAGAAGTAAGTATGAGGTATTGATCTGAAAAATTCACATTTTGGGGAGAAACTGATAAAAGTAAATGAAAATTGACCAGCCACTCTTGAGCTTTCACTCTATCTTTGCTTTCACAGTTGTGGTGTTATAAGCTAAGGAGATTGCCTCTTTTCAGAGCTCTATGTAGTTACTAATAATCAAGGGAACATGAGCTTATTGAGAAAAAGAAAACATTATATACCAGATGACTCTAACCACTATAAAAGAGAAAGAAGCAGGGTGCCTGTCTCAGTTGGTAGAGTGTGAGACTCTTGATCTTGCAGTTGTGAGTTCAAGCCTCATGCTAGGTATGGAGATTAACTTAAAAATAAAACCTTTAAGGGGTGCCTGGGTGACTCAGTAGGTTAAGTGTCTGACTCTTGATTTCAGCTCAGGTCATGATCTCATGGTCATGAGACTGAGCCCTGTGTTGGGGCTCTGTGCGGGGCATGGAGTCTGCTTGGGATTCTCTCTCTCTCTCTCTCTCTCTCTCTCTCTCTGCCCCTCCCCTACTCACACACTCTCTCTCAAATTAACTTAAAAAATAAAATCTTTAAAAAATAAACAAAAAAAGAAACTGAGTAACATATTCTACCAGTAGCAGAATTATTGGAACAGATGGACCAATAATATAAAATAAACAAAAATAAATATTCCCAAAGACATAATAACATTCCCAAAGACATTAACCATACTGACAAAAATCATTAAAAATGACCAAGTGGAGATGTTAGGTCTACAGGTTTTAGTAGCCTTAATAAAGAAAACAATAAAGGGACTAGATTATAAATGGATATAGCTGAAGAATGAATTAGTGAGATGGAAGATCAGATTGAAAATCCTTCAGAGGCAGCAGGAATGGATAAGGAAAAAATAGATAAGAGAAAACAGAAGAGTAGAGCTATGGGGCACCTGGGTGTCTCAGTGGGTTAAATACCTGACTTTGGCTCAGGTCATGATCTCACGGTTTGTGAGTTCGAGCAACACATTGAGCTCTGTGCTCACAGCTCAGAGCTTGGAGCCTGCTTCAGGTTCTGTTTCTCCCTCTCTCTCTGACCCTCCCCAGCATGTGCTCTCTTTCCCTCTCTCAAAAATAAGTAAACATTAAAAACACTTAAAAAAAAAAAAAAGAACATAGCTAAAAGCTGCGGGGGTTAGAAATAAAGAAGACAATATCCAGTACTCCCAGAAAGGAGAAAGAGGAGAGGAAATATTTGAAGAAATAAAATGATAAATATCCCAGGGGCGCCTGGGTGGCTTAGTCGGTTAAGCATCCGACTTTCGCTTAGGTCATGATCTCGCAGTTCGTGGGTTCGAGCCCCGCATCGGGCTCTGTGCTGACTGCCAGCTCAGAGCCTGGAGCCTATTTCAGCCTGTGACTCCCTCTCTCTCTGACCCTCCCCTGCTCACGCTGTCTCTCTCTCCTAAAAATAAATAAAACATTAAAAAAAAAAAATTTTAAATGATAAATATCCCAGAATTAAGAGAAGATTGCAGATTGAAAGAATAGTTAGAATAAAATCCTGAATGAAGATATAGAGATGGTTCTAAAAGCTTTGTGAAAGAGTAGATCACCAATAATGGAACAAGATCTAGGACAACAGACCTTCAATAGAAAGATTGAAAGCAAGAACACAACAGAATAATATTTTTTTAAATATTGAGAAAAGAGAACTTGTGGGGCACCTGGGTGGCTCAGTTGGTTAAGCATCCGAGTTCGGCTCAGGTCATGATCTCACGGGTTTGTGGGTTCAAGCCCAACTGTGCTGACAGCTAGCTCAGAGCCTGGAGCCTGCTTCAGATTCTGTATCTCCCTCTCTCTCTGACCCTTCCCTGCTCATGCTATCTCTCTCTCTCTCTCAGAAATAAATAAAACATTAAAAAATTTTTTAAAAACTTATAAAAAAATCAACATAAAAAAAGTAAATAAAAAGCTTAAAAAATTTTTCCAGTCATTCAATGCCTCAGAAGTTTTGACACATTATCCAACTTTTAAAACATTCTTGGGGCGCCTGGGTGGCTCAGTCAGTGGAGTGTTTGACTTCAGCTCAGGTCATGATCTCACCGTTCATGAGTTCAAGCCCCGCATCAGGCTCTGTGCTCATAGCTTGGAGCATGGAGCCTGCTTCGGATTTTGTCTCCCTCTCTCTCTGCCCCTCCCATGCTCATGCTTTGTCTCTCTCTGTCTCTTAGTAAATAAGATGTTAAAAAAAATTAAAAAAAAACAAACATTGTTTTATTGGGGCACCTGGTGGCTCAGTCGGCTAAGCAACTGCCTTCAGTTCAGTTTATGATCTCACAGTCTGTGAGTTTGAGCTCTGCGTTGGGCTCTGTGCTGACAGCTGAGAGTCTGGAGCCTGCTTCAGATTCTGTGTCTCCCTCTCTCTGTCCCTCCCCCACTCGCATTCTGTCTCTCTCTCTCTCAAAAATAAACATTATAAAACACTTTAAAAAATAAAAACCAAAAATAAAAACTCTTTTATCAACAACAGCCAAACTATAAAAAGAGCCCAAATGTCCACTGACTAACAAATGGATAAAGAATGTGTACACACAAACACAGTCACCCACACCAGACTAATACTCAACCATCAAAAAGAACGAAATCTTGCCACTTGCAATGATGTGGACAGAGCTAGAATGTATTATTCTAAGCAAAATAAGCCAGTCAGAGAAAGACAAATACTGTATGATTTCACTCGTATATAGAATTTAAGAAACAAAACAGATGAACATATAGGAAGGGGAATAAAAAAGAGAGAGAGGGAAATAAAACATAAGGACTCTTAACGACAGAGAACAAACTAAGGGTTGATGGAGGGAGGTAGATGTGAGACGGGCTAGACAGGTGATGGGTACTAAAGAGGGCACTTGTGATGAGTGCTGGGTGTTGTATGTAAGTGATGAATCACTCAATTCTACTCCTTTTTTTTTTTTAAACAAGATTTATTAATTTATTTAAATGTTCATTTCTTAAAAATTTTTTTAATGTTTATTTTTGAGAGACAGAGACAGAACACAAGCAGTGGAGGAGCAGAAAAAGAGGGAGACAGAATCTGAAGCAGGCTCCAGGCTCTGAGCTGTCAGTACAGAGCCTGATGTGGGGCTCAAATTCATAAACTGTGAGATCATGACCTGATCTGAAGTCAGACACTTAACCGACTGAGCCACCCAAGTGCCCCTAAATGTTTATTTTTGAGATACAGAAGGGAACAGAGGATCCAAAGAAGGTTCTGTGTTGACTGCAGAGAGCCTGATACAGGGCTCAAACTTATGAACTGGAAGTTCATGACCTGAGCCGGAGTTGGATGCTCAACCGACTGAGCCACCCAGGTGCCCCTGAATTCCACTCCTGAAACCAATATTGCACTGTTTGTTAATTAACTAGAATTTGAATAAAAATTTAAAAAGGAGGGGCACCTGGGTGGCTCAGTTGGTTAAGCGTCTGTCTTTTGATTTCAGCTCAGGTCATGATCTCATGGTTTGTGAGTTCAAGCTCAGTGTCTGGCTCTATACTGACAGTATGGAGCCTACTTGGGATTCTCTCTCTCCCTCTCTCTGTGCTCTATCTTTCTCTCTTTCAAAAATAAATAAACAGGGCGCCTGGGTGGCTCAGTCAGTTAAGCCTCTGACTTCGGCTCAGGTCATGATCTTGCGGTCTATGGGTTCGAGCCCTGCATTGGGCTCTGTGCTGACAGCTCAGAGCCTGGAGCCTGCTTCAGATTCTGTGTCTTCCTCTCTCTCTCTGCCCCTTGCCTGCTCATGCTCTGTCTCTCTCTCTCAAAAATAAATAAACATTAAAAAAATTAAAAAAAAAACCAAAAATAAATAAACATTTAAAAAAATTAAAGAGAGGGGTGCCTGGGTGGCTCAGTCAGTTAAGCGTCCGACTTCAGCTCAGGTCATGATCTCACGGTTCGTGGGTTCGAGCCCCATGTTGGACTCTGTGCTGACAGCGAGCTCACAGCTTGGAGCCTGTCTCGGATTCTGTGTCTCCCTCTCTCTCTGACCCTCCCCTGCTTATGCTGTCTCTCCCTCTCTCTCAAAAATAAATAAAACATTAAAAAACTTAAAGAGAAAAATTAAAAACACTTTTGAAGATAGTGTTCACATCACAACCATAAAAACAACTACAGCAAGTTATATATCACTTACTTTTTACTAGGCACTGTTCTGAGAGGTTTCATAAGAAACAAATAAATGAGATTAACTCATTGAGTTAACTCAAATAAATCTTGAAGGATGTTGTAAGAGATATGGAAAGAAAGGATGATCATATTACACATAAAAGTTTATTGCTGTAGGGGCGCCTGGGTGGCTTAGTCGGTTAAGCGTCCGACTTTCGCTTAGGTCATGATCTCGCGGTTGGTGGGTTCGAGCCCCGCGTCGGGCTCTGTGCTGACTGCCAGCTCAGAGCTTGGAGCTTGTTTCAGAGTCTGTGACTCCCTCTCTCTCTGACCCTCCCCTGCTCATGCTGTCTCTCTCTCTCTCCTAGAAATAAATAAAACATTAAAAAAAAATTAAAAAAAAAAGTTTATTGCTGTAGAATATATGAGGGACTCCTTGAAATCAACAAGAAAAACATAGGAATGCTAAAAGACGAGAAAAGGCAAAGAACACTAAAGGACAATTTATAGAAAAGGAAACTTTCTAAAAAGGATAATAAACCTATGAATAATACTCAAATTCATCAGTGATAGGAATATTGTAAATAACAATAATTCCATGTTACTTTACACCCATGAGATGAGTGGAAAATGTGGGTGGGCACGTGAGAGCTACTTTGATTGTTAGTGGGGATATCAACTGGTGTATAACTATGGAAAGGAACTTGGTAGTACTTAATCAAAGAGCATGAGAGTATCACATACATAGCTCTGATATAGCAATGCTAAGTGCAATCAGCCAGACACAAAAGGACAAATTCTGTATGATTCCATGTACATATGAGGTGTGTAGAATCATCCAATTTACACAGGCAGAAAGTAGAATAGTGATTACCAGGGATTAGGGAGGAGGGAATGGGGAATTACTGTCTACTGGGTACAGAGTTTCAGAGTTTAAGATGATGAAAAGTTCTGGAGATGGATAGTGATTATGGTTACATAATAATGTGAATGTACTCAAAGCCACTGTACACTTAAAATGGTTAAAATGATGTATTTTATGGTAAAATGCTAAACATGTGTATTTTGCCACAAATAGAATAAACCTCAATAGTGGAAAAAAACAACACTCCAATTAAAAAATGGACGAAAGACACAGACATTTCATGAAAAAGAGATACAAATGGCAAATAAGCACATGAATGGATGTTCAATACAATTAGTCATTAGGGAAATGCAAATTAAAACCACAATGGGTAGTGGTGTACCCAACTATCAGAAGAGCTTAAAAAAAGTGATTAAGGTCAAATGCTGCTGAGGATGTGGAGAAATTGGATCTATCAAGTTTGTGGATGAGAATGTAAAATCGTACTCCACTTTGGAAAATAGTTAGGCAGTTTTTTATAAAACAAAATCCATACTTATCATATGACCCAATCAAATTCTTGGGCATTTGTCCCAGAGAAATGAAAATTTATGTTCATACAAACACCTGAATATAAGTGCTCATATTAGCTTTATTTATATTAACCAAAAAATGGAAATAACCAGAATGTCCTTCAACAAATGAATGTTACATCCATTGAAAAGAATACTACTGAGCAATAAAAAGGAACAAACTACCAATACATGCAACAGGTTGGGTGGACCACAAAGGGAATATGCTTAGTGAAAGAATCTATCTCAAAAACTTACATGCTATATGATTCCATTTATAAACATTGTTAAAAGGACAAAACTATATACTCTTAAATACAAAGAACAAACTGAGGGTTGATGGGGATTGGGGAGAGGGAAAACGGGTGATGGGCTTTGAGGAGGGCACTTGTTGGGATGAACACTGGGTGTTGTATGTAAGCCAGTTTGACAATAAATTATATTAAAAAATAATTTTAAAAATTTAAAAATGACAAAATTATAGAGATGCAGAACAGATTAGCAGTTGCCAGAGACCAGGGATTGTTGGTGTGAGTCTGAAGGGGTAGCTCAAAGAAGACCTTTGTGGTGATGGAGCAGTTCTCTATCTTGATTATGGCAGTGGTTACATGAAGCTATACCTGGGGCAAAATCACACAGAACCACACACACACACACACACACACACACACACACACACACAGGTACACACACAAATGAATTAATGTAAGAATGGTGGAACCTGAATATGGTCTATGGTCTAGTTAACAGTATTGAACTCATGTCAGCTTTTTTTTGATTTTGATTACTGTGTTACAGTAAGGTATAGATACAGTAGATAAGATACCGTCATTGGAGAAGCTGAAAGAAGGCCTCAGGATACTCTTATGTATTATTTTTACTTTCTATCAGTCTCAAGTTCTTTCAAAATGAAAAAGTTAAAATCTGCATGCACATAAAGCAGTATATGTTTCACAGAACAGTACATAAATATACAGCAAATGTATATGTACTGTACGCCCTGTATGTGTCTTGATCTTCCTTCCTGTTAGAATGTCTCTAGGGGGATGGGTGATAACATAAATTATCATTAGCCTTGTATGGGCTGATGATGATAGTGGGCCATAAAAATGGGAATATGATAAACTTAAAAGAGGTTAGAAATATATCTATTGTAACTCTGTAGACAAGCCTTTTTACAAAAAGAATCTTGTAAGAGCCTAAGTTATAGAGACAGACAGATTGTGGATGAAGTCCTAGTTCCACCACTTAGTAGCTGTGTGACTCTGGGCAAGCTACTCTGCTTCAGTCACCTTATCAATACACCTGGGAACAAAATTACGCATCCCCAACAGTCTTGAGAGCGTTAAATGGGAACAACATAGGTAAAGTAGTTAGCATAATGCCCAGCACATAGGAAGCACTCATTTATTCTTATGATTATAAGTGCAACCAACAAAACTACCTTTCAAATTGGCTGGCAAAAGATATAAAATTTTATCTTTCCTCTAGAAGCTAAAACTAAACCCGTGAGATTAGAAACTGTGTTAATCTTTCTCATCATTATATTCTGAAGTTTCACACACAAATAAAATATAACAAATAGGGGTGCCTAGGTGGCTCAGTCAATTAAGCGTCTGACTCTTGGTTTTGGCTCAGTTGATGATCTCATAGTTTATGGGACTGAGCCCCATGTTGGGCTCTGTGCTGACAGTGCAGAACCTGCTTGGACTTCTCTCTCTCTCCCTCTCTCTCTGCCCCACCTCTGTTTTCTCTCTCTCTCTCTCACTCTCTCAAAACAAATAAATACACTTAAAAAAAATTCATGAATAATTACAAGGTTTAATTCTACCTCATCAGGAAATCTTTATTGTGTAAAATTATGTACCTTCATCCTTCATGTTTCGATCTATCTGTGGCCCAGCATTCCTTTCTCGGAACTGTATACCATGCACGTGTCTCTGCATTACTTCCTGTATTAATTCAAACAATGGTTGATCCTGTTTGAGACACAATGAATGTTATTCCTGTTAGAAATTGTGTTTTTTTTACCTTCTTCCAAATCCCACAATGGAAATTTTGTGAAAACATATTTTCCTCTGGAAGAGTAATGGGGTGGGGCTGGGAAGAAAGCCCTTACACCCTACATCATACAGTCCACCTCTGGCATATGAGTATTTAACATACTGTAGTTTTGACTATTCATGTCTTGATATGAAATAGTTTGTAATTTTGCTGACACATGAAAATGAATCTTGTGAGTTTGTATGGTTTCCATTTGAGTGAACTATGCAGCTAATAAATGTATCTAGCTTCTACAGAAATCTAAACTTTAAGTTGGCATTGCTGTTTTTACTCATCCACACATATATAGCCATGGGGATAAACTACAAGCTAACGTGACACTTTAGGTAAAAACTGTTTTGACAAATGTTCTTTGAATACTTCCTGATAAAAATATCATGGGGACACAGATCTCTGCTAACTGTAAGATGGTTTAGAAGTCCCCACAATCACATACCAAACAAACTATAATATAAAGGTAGATCAGCAGTGGCAAAAGTACAGTATCATTGTACATTATTGACTGGGAAGAAAACCATGCAAAATGTTTATTTCTTCTGCACTTTTCATAAAATAAACTTTGAACAATGTGGTTTGGTGATCAGGCTCTCCACAACCTGGTTCACTCATTCCACCATCTCTTACTACCCTGCAGGTACCCTGCACAAAAAGTCAAATTAGACTGAGTAGCATGTCCTAAACTGTGCTTCAATTTACCCTGCACTTTATTTTTCCTTTCATCTTTGATGTCTTCTCACAATTTCCCTCGTCTCTGCTGAAATCCTACTCACCTTTTAAGGTTCAGTTGAGGTGATATTTTAGCTACTTTATGAAGCTCTCACTCAGAACCACCTACTAGATTATCTCTTTCTCTTTCATGCATGGCATTTCCTATACAACTCTTTCTGTAATGACCATAGAATGTACATGTTATCTCTTCTACCATGTTGCAAGCTCTTTAAACAAGAATAAGTCTTACCATTGCAATCATTCAAAATCCTAGTAGGTGCTAAACAAATACCAATATTGATGAATTCTTCAGATCTGGATTCTTAATTACATGTATTTTTATATTTTATATATTTTTATAGCTAGAAGTCATTTTTCAGGAAAAAGAAATTGTTTTAAAATGATTTTTACCAGTGTGCCGGCAGACAAAGGAGCAGAATCATCTGTAGGATACATTCTGGAAACTGGGCACTTGAGAATGTCTAGGCCATTTGGAACGATTTTACAATAATCCTGAATACACTGCAGCCACCACCACACAGCATCCCGGCAATTGTATCTGGCATAAGTTCCTTCTCCCAGGAGATTAGGAATGAGACCGTGTCTCAGGGTACCAGCAAATGCTAAAATAATATTCCTAAAACAACAGAATTAGGTGGATCATTTGACATGAAAACAATCACTTAAAAAAATTTAAGTCCTTTTTTGTTACTACTATTCCAGATGCATTTTACTTCCTGCCCTTTGAATTTTCATGGAGAAGTGGTCATAATATGATAGACTGAGCACTGAATTAAAAGCCAGAAACTTTGATCCTACGCCTGGCTTTTTCTGACAATCTTACCTTCTCTGTAATAGTTTTTTCATCTGTGGACTTAGGGATTGGATGGATGCTTTTTAGGGCCCCTCTAAAGTCTACTTCTAAAATCTGTGGTATTTCAAAATCCAGGTAACTACGAAATGAACTTTATTATTTAAAATAGCAAATATTAAGAGCAAAGCAAATGTATATGAAAATGAGTAAAAGCTGACCTTGAAAATCATGATTTATTTTCAAAACTTGGTAGAGAATACTTTCTATTTTAAAGTATTATTGTATTGTCATTTTTACCAGTGTGCCAACTTCTCACACAGCAAAATGACAACTTCGTAAGATAACATGGCATTACGAGGTAAGAAATAACAAGACTGAGGTTTGAAGCCCAGCACTGCCATCTATATGACCTAGGAAAAGTTATTGTAAACGTCTAGGCCTCAGTGCTTTTTGGCTAAACCATTTAGATACTTAATTAGCTTTGTGTTTCAGTTAATGCCTATCTCTTAAATAATACTGCAATAAAAATCTTTCTTATAATTCTGCAGTACAAAAGTATTAGTATAGATAGTGATACTTCCAATTAATAAAAGGTCAGAATGCAGCAAACTTAGCCATCCAGAACAATGTTACACACTTGAAAATTGAATAAAAAGACTTCTGTCCATGAAGACCTCTGCAGAAGGAGGAAGTAGAACTCTATCTGGTAGAGAGAGCCATTTGCCCACCAAAATGGCTTTCCTACATTTCCCAACCTATGTTAGAGGTGGCTGTGATCAGATTACTGGATTCTAAGGCAAACCTATGACTGGGACTGACGTATGTTACATGCACAGAACAGGTGTATTTTCCCCAAGCTCTTTCCCTCTCTGCCAGCTGATTGGAGAATAGTACTCAGAGGCCCTGGGAGATGGCCGATCCTCAAGACGAAGAAACCTGTATCCTTGAATCACTATTTGGAAAGCTGCCTCCTGAACACCCACTTTGGGACAGAAGCAAGAAATAAATTTCATTTGTGAAAAACCATTGAAATTTAAGAGTTGATATTTGAAAAAATTCTTTTAATGTTTATTTATTTTGGAGAGAGAGAAAGAGACAGAGCGTGAGCAGGGGAGGAGCAGAGAGAAAGGGAGACATAGAATCCAAAGGAGGCTCCAGGCTCTGAGCTGTCAGCACAGAGCCCGACATGGAGCTTGAACTTACAAACCAGGAGATCATGACCTCAGCCGAGCTGGACACTTAACTGACTGCACGACCCAGGCGTCCCAAGAGTTTATAATTTAGGGCAGCTACCCTAACACACACATTAGCCTCTTGGAATCATCTACATCACGTGGGCAAACTTTTTCTGTAAAAGACCAGATAGTAAATATTTTAGGCTTTGTTGGCCATATATATGGTCTCAATCATATATTCTTTTCCTTCTTTAATATGACTCTTTAAAAGGTGAAAACTATTCTTTGCTCCCAGGTCATACAAAATCGGTGATAGGGGCATGATTTCACTGACCCCTGATCTAGGCAGTCATATGTAAAATTGAGAAGGAGAAATTGTTGGTAGTATATAGAAGTGATAATTGAGGGCCCAGATAACAATGAAAATAATAATGATCAAAAAATTAACATTTATCGGGGCGCCTGGGTGGCTTAGTTGGTTAAGCGTCCGACTTTCGCTTAGGTCATGATCTCGCCGTTCGTGGGTTCGAGCCCCACGTCAGGCTCTGTGCTGACTGCCAGCTCAGAGCCTGGAGCCTGTTTCAGTCTGTGACTCCCTCTGTCTGACCCTCCCCTGCTCACGCTGTCTCTCTCTCTCTCTCCTAGAAATAAATAAAACATTAAAAATTTTTTTTTTTAAAAAATTAACATTTATGTAATGAATGTAACAGATACTGTTCTAGACGCTATAACTGTATTAGCTCATTTAATCTTCACAAACCCCTGTAAGTTAAGTACTATCACCATTTCACATAAAGTACAAAGAGGATAAATAATGTGTCAGTTGGTCATTTGGAACCAGGATTAGAACCTGTCAGTCTGGCCCAAACCCAAGTTCTTAGCTACTACATTGTGCTGAATTCTGATGTTCCATTTCCTACTTTTTAATCATGGTAATTTAGGAGCATTTGGGGAAAAAGCAAACACTGTCTCAAATCTCTACAGCCCCACAATGGTCTCTTTAGTAAGTAGGAAATGATCTTATTATATTAGGTTAGCAGGGAAGAATATAATACATTTCAGATGCCTACTTAGAAATTTTCAATTTTAAAGGATTGAAAACAAAACTTTTGTCATTTGAAGAGGCAAATTTCAGTTATTTTCTGAATGACATCAAAACAAGGTATATAAATTTTTTTTTTGCTGAAAGTTTTAACTTGTAGAGCAGTGCTGTCAAACTTTAGCCTTGGGCTGCTGGAAACCACCTGGAAAACACAGATTTCTACCTGGTCCTCTGACCTCTCTATGCCCACATTCGGAGGTCCAGCATAAGGATCAAGAATTTGCATTTCTAACACATTCTCAGATGATGGGGACACTGATGATTTGTGGCACTGATTTGTGCTGATTTGAGTAGCACTGTTATAACAGACTCTCTTTTCTGCCTTTGATAACTTCATTCGTACTCTTGTGATGTAAGAAACATTATTTGAAGTATAAAAACAAAACTGGAGGTTCCAAGGCCTGACAACAGATAGAGGAAAGGTTGATAGTACAATTCTTTCTACAGGACTCCGTGTTCATTATAGAAGGAAAAAATGACAGAATTCAAATTTTACCTAAAGGTGAATCTGAGTTCTTATACTTAATTCAGGCATAGAAATTTTACTCTTTAGTGAGTGATGTTAGTAACATGGTTACATATTTTTTAGTATTACTGAAATCAATTAGCAAATGCCAAAGATAATCTGACCTATAACATGAAGAACCAGAACTTAATAACTTCAAAATTTTTCACTACTTTGAAATTCTGTGATCTTATTAAATGAACATGTATAAAATAAAATAGGGGCACCCAGCTGGCTCAGTCAGTTAAGTGTCTGATTTCGGCTCAGGTCATGATCTTGCAGTCCATGATTTTGAGCCCCACATTGGGCTCTGTGCTGACAGCTCAGAGCCTGAAGCCTGCTTCAGATTCTGTGTGCATGTGTGTGTGTGTGTCTCTCTCTGCCCCCTCACCCCCACTTGTCCTCTGTCTGTCTGTCTCTCTGTCTCAAAAATAAACATTTAAAAAATTTTTAAAAAACACCTAAGGAAAACATACCTTCCAACTGTTACAAACAGATGGTAAGGGTGAAGGTTTGAAGAGCATGTGAAAACCATTTAGACATAAACTTGTGCTCCAACTCTTTAGAGATCTCCTACCTGGCCTCTAAATAGCGTCCAGTAATCAGCAGTAGACCTCTCAGTGCAATAAACGTATCCCTTCCCCAGCAGCGGAAAATACCAGAAGAAAAATGAGGTAAACCTAATAGAAAACAGAACAAAGTAATATGTTAATAATACACACACAAGCCTATGAACTCCATTACTAGAGGCCAGTTGCTTTAAGCCTGGGGGACAAGAATGAGCTGTAGGGAGTCTGCAAACCTTCTAAAATTATATGCCAAATGTGGGATGCATTTATACCTACACCAAGTTTTGTGTGATGAGGTTCCATATTCTTATTACATTCTTAAGAGAATCCATGATTTTGAAGATATTAAGAATCAAGACTGGAGAGGGATACTTACCTGAACTGATTAGAATGTGAGTATTTAGACACAGATAAACTTTCTTTTAATACACTAAAGTTAAAGGTTGAAATCAGAGATCAAGTATTTAACATATAAACAAACAATATTAATAATATATATATTAAGTAACACAAGTGGGAAGTTTAATAAAGTGAAAAGTACACTCTCCAGATATGAGAACAGCCAAGTTCAAGAGAGATAGAGCTGTGCCATATACTAATGATACATTTGAAAAGATTCTACCTGCAATTTAAAGGCAACAAATTAACCTAATTACAAAATGATTATCTTAATGATACATAATTGAACATGTTTATTAATCTATCAGTCTATAGTCAAACTTTAATACCAAATTTCCTATTAATTAAAAACAACTTAAGAAAGTGTTACACTTTGTTAGCCAGTTTTTACAAACGTAGATAAGGATTTCAGGAGCTAAATAACTTGAACATTCTAGGTAACTGTAGTCTTTATGCATGAGAAAGATAGGGTGATTGATGGATAAAGTCTATAAATTTTATACTGAGTTTGGTTTCTTATAAGACATGTAAAAAAATGTACCAAAAATTTTTCAGTAGAAAAGTAAAGGAAATTAGCATTCCACTCAAAAAAGAACTATGCTAAAGTATAAATATAACACATTTTTCAGGAAGGGAAAATTAAGCACATAAATAAAACGTATACAGTGTTCATTCATAACTATCTTCTAAGCACTTAACGCTCTCTGACACTACCTTGTTTGCTTGTTTTCTGGTTTGTTGAATGAATGTGTCTCTACCTAGTGGAAAATAAAATTCAGAACAACAGAAACCTTATCTAGCCTGTTTACCAAACTATACTTATCACTAAAAGTTGTAACTGGTAAAAAAAAAATTATAAAAATTTATTGAATGAATGAAATAGAAGACTAATTATAAAAGATAAGTTGGGGGTGTCTGGGTGGCTCAGTCAATTAAGCATGTGACTCTTGATTTCTGCACAGGTCATGATCACACGATTCGTGAGATTGAGCCCCACACTGTGCTCTGTGCTGACAACTCAGAGCCTGCTTGGGATTCCCTCTGATTTGTCTCTCCATGCTGGTGCATTCTCTTTCTCTGTCTCAAAATAAATAAATAAACATTTTTTTTTAAAAAAGGTAAATTGAGAGGTGAAAGAATTTGACTAAAATAAAAGAAAATTTTGGCCATTCTTAAGTATACTTCACAATTTAAGTTTCTGCTTATTGGATCTTCACCTTCTTGGAGCAGACATTGTTTTCTATTAAGAAGGATCGGAACTAAAGGTAACATTAGACATTTCTTTTCTACGCTGTCTCTAAAATAATGGTACAAAATTTCTCTAAACACGCTGTGTATTATCTACACATGGTTTATATATGGTTGATGATTATGACTTTGATGATGATGAGGACAGTGGTTAACATATATAATACCACTCTATGCCACAGAGACTTTCTGGTACTTTAACCCATTTAACACTTTGTATGAAATATGAGTATAGATAGATTTAAGGGTGAATTTCAGTTACTACGTCCTAAAGTACAGGCAATTTGTCTTTGGTAAGGAGTCAAAACTATAAAATCTCTAGCATTGGTATGGGAAATGTTTGCATTAATCTTTTGACCTCTAAGAGTACAGGACTTACAGATCACATATCTTATGAGTGATTTCTACCTTGTCAATTATTATACAATTTTACAATGATAGTTTTTTGGTATTACTGTCATCCAAGGCCTTGGTATTCATTTTAAAATGAACCCCAAAAAAATCTATCTGCAAAAATGAGCACAGTCCTGTATTTTGTTAGTATGTAGTATACTAGAAGGAAATACCAAAACTTCTATGTATATTTATAAACTTGTCCTTTTAGTTTCTATTTTTGTTTTCACTGTACCATATTATACCAGATATCATACCGATGTATCAGCTATGATACCAGTATATTAGTATATTTATTTTGGGAGTGTTTAACAACAGCAGTGCATAGTCAAGAATGTTGAGATCACTACACTGTGTAATAGGCTTCTAAGCACTAGGCTTTAAAACCAAATTCTGCACATCAATTTTTTTACACAATGACCCAGTTCAGTTTCATAAGCACCTGCATGGATTCACAGGGGAAATTAAGTACCAGGAGGAGATGAAATAGTTGAGTGAAAATCTAAAACATGATTATATAACTAAAACATTCAGAGGCTTCATATGATCATTCTAAATGAAAAAGTTTCTTCTTTAGTTGTCAGGGCTTATGAAGTCTTTTTTTTTTTTTTTTTTTTTTTTTTTTANTTTTTAGGAGAGAGAGAGAGACAGCGTGAGCAGGGGAGGGTCAGAGAGAGAGGGAGTCACAGGCTGAAACAGGCTCCAGGCTCTGAGCTGGCAGTCAGCACAGAGCCTGACGCGGGGCTCGAACCCACGATCCGCGAGATCATGACCTAAGCGAAAGTCGGACGCTTAACCGACTAAGCAACCCAGGCACCCCTGAAGTCTTTTTTTCTGGATCTGAGTAGATGAAAACTTAAGGGTAAACAGAGAAAAATCACATAAATATTATTATTTTCGTCCTGAAATTTGGTATTTTTCAGTTTAGTTTGGAAAGTTCTAAATTCAGTGGGCTTAAATATTAAGCACTTTCTTGAAACAGTTTGAAATATATTAAAAAGAAAATAAAGCCTGTTCTTTAGCCTGTTTTGCTTACTTAGATTTGTTACTTGATATAGGTTTTAATACTACTTGCAGGAAAGGATGCCAATAAATATAGTTGAAAGCATTTTATTGCAATTAGACACATAATAAAAAATTTTTTAACATTTGTTTTGTGTGTTTTTTAATTTGTAGAGGATCTTTCCATTGTCTCTTGGTAATTTACAAGGTTGAATTAATTTTTTTAAATGTTTATTTATTTTTGAGAGAGGGAGAGAGAGAGAGACAGAGAGAGAGACAGAGCACAAGTGGGGAAGGAGCAGAGAGAGAGGGAGACACAGAATCCGAAGCAGATTCCAGCCTCTGAGCTGTCAGCATAGAGCCCGACATGGGAGTCACACTCACAAACTAGCGAGATCATGACCTGAACTGAAGGTGGATGCTTAACTGACTGAGCCACCCAGGTGCCCCTTGAGTTAATTTTTTAAAGTGGGAAAGAAGTGTAATATAATGTAAAAGAGTAGTAAAACAAATCTGAAAAAAAAAATACAAAAGAGTAGGAGTTGGAACAAACAGAAACATGTTGGGGTGCCTGGGTGGCTCAGTTGGTTAGGCATCTGACTTCAGCTCAGGTCATGATCTCACGGTTCGTGGATTTGAGCCCATGTCGAGCTCTGTGCTGACAGCTCAGAGCCTGGGAGCTTGCTTTGGATTCTGTGTCTCCCTCTTTCTCTTACCCTCCTCTGCTCACATACTCTCTATCAGAAATAAATAAAATATTAAAAATTAAAAAAAAAAAACATGTAGAAGGATTAACGAGCCACAATGAAAACACGCGTAAAAAAACACCTGTTGCATACTATTAATTAAATAGTAAGCACAACTGTTAGTCTTACAAGTGAATAGCTATGAAATTTTACTAAGCAGTCACATAAAATCTTGGGTAACATCATGAGTTTTTTTTTTTAATAGTCATTTTCCCATAGCTTTTCCTCTTTGAAAAGTATTGACTGACACATTTTAACCTGTATGTAATTTCTTACCTGCAGCTAGAGACACACAATATTGCTCCTTTTCTTTTGTGATCTCATTTAGTCTATATGGCACATCCATAAGTGAAGGTGAAAGACGTGGCAGAGAAGGGCATTTTCCTACTCCACACATTTGCACTGATCCCAGCGAAAGGTGTTTCACAAAGGTAGAACCATTCTGAACAAAGCTATAACAAAGCGACCGAGTTTAATTTTTTTTAATGTTTATTTAATTTTAGATGAAAGAGAGACAGAGTGCGAGCTGAGAAGAGAGAGGGAGACACAGATCCAAAGCAGGCTCCAGCCTCTGAACTGTCAGCACAGTCTGATGTGGGGCGCAAACCTACAAGCCATGAGATCATGACCTGAGCTGAAGCTGGATGCTTAATTGACTGAGCCACCCAGGTGCCCCCAAAGTGACCGAGTTTAAAATATTATTTGTAAAGGGGCACCTAGGTGGCTTAGTTGTTTAAGTGTCTTACTCTTGATTTTGGCTCAAGTCATGATCTCACGGTTCGTGAGATTGAGCCCTGAGTCAGGCTCTGTGCTGACAGTGCGAGTCTGCTTGGGGTTCTTTCTCTTCCTCTTTCTCTGCTCCTCCCCTGCTTATGCACATTCTCTCTCTCTCTCCCTCTCTCCTGTCAAACAATAAATAAATAAACTTAAAAAAATATTATTTGTAGAAATGAAAAAATGTGGTATGAACACTAACTTGAAATCTACTCTTAACAGAATTAAGGTGTGCAATGTAATACTGCTATTCACAGACACAATGGTACACAGCAGGTCTCTAGAAATCACTTATCTTGCATATCCATTGTTTCAAAATTTTTTAGCAGTATCCTTTAATTTGGTTTCTTTCAAAGTCTCCCTACAAAGATGTGTAACAATGGTAATACTGGTTGAAAACATTTTCAATTTGGTTAGATTTCAGAACTGCTTTCATTTCACACAGTATTACAGCTGGCTTTAAGTCCAAGGCCTTGTTGTGCCAGATGCAAGGATTGAAGTTTTGTTCTTTCTGAAATGAGGCCCAAATCAATTGGGTGGTTCTTCAATGGCACATTAGGTCTGTCATTTCATTTTAGGGAAATTCATCTCTGAGGGCAGATTTCGTTCATAATAACAGCAGAATAATTTTTTTCTTAATTAATGAAAAATTAGAAAGATAATTATATATGCATACTCTAAGCATTATCTCCGTTAACAAGTCAATGAATAAGTAGAAACAAATAACATAAAAACAATTGAATCTTCCCATGAACATTTTTATTTTTTTAGCTTTACCGAACAGATTTTAATACTGATATTTGTTTTTGTATGCTCCAGATTAAAGGATGCAAACACATTTACTATCCACTTCTAGACCCTCAGCTCTATGAGTCTATGACAATTCTTTATGTTTTGGTCTTTCAAGAGTGTGTATAAACTGACTGCATATGGTTTCTGCACAAACATGCCTATTTCCTCAAGCTTTGTTGGGTTTACCTTGACATCTGCTTCCATGCTGTGTCCAGGAGCGTGGTGTACGCACCAATCAGTATAGCATCGAAGTAACACGGGATAAGATAGCGTGGGACCTGCTTCAGGTAGAAGAACATAGCCTGCAACCATTTACCAACCTGTTATAAAATAATATAAAAAGTTGATTTGGTGTGTTTACAGGCTGGATGCATTTTAAAAGGTAAATACAAACATGGAACGCTACTATCTAATAATCTATCAACTAGATTTCCATTTATTAGAATCAGAAGATGATGAGGAAGGGAGGGGAATATTTCAGGTTAGAAAATAGTGTTAACTTTATAGATACCATACTAATATAGTCCTTATTTGTGTCCTTGTCTTCTTCAGCTAGAATACAGCTTTACTTACTTCAGCAATAGTTCCTGATCGTGAAATAAGCCGGTTACTGACATAGTCAATCATCCAATCTCCAGATCTCAGATTATCACAAAAGGGGTGTCCCAAGTCATTCTTTGGTCTTATTTCTGCCAAGACTGACATTAATCCTGAAAATTCATAGAAATATCATGCTGTTAATAGCAGGGGCAACTTGTTCCCATAGCCTGGGCCACCGCGTCCCAGTGATTTGGGGCGAACGCATGTAGACGGAGACACCAGGGCTGCAAAGGGCACGGCTACACTTCCCGTGGCTGGAGACAAGTGTGGCAACCGTGGCTGGACCTAAGACACAATGACATACTGAAGGGGACTACTGTCGCAGGAGCCATGCCAAGCTTGCCAAGATTATTAACTTCTGGGACTCTTTTTGTTCTTTTCAATTTTAATATTTTAATATTCAAAGGCAACTAAATGTCATAGTTTCCCTCCCCTAAGGCACTGGGGGGGAAAACTGGTAAGTCTGTGTCTTCTCATGTTGAAAAGTGATGGATTCATTAATATTCAGGCAATCACAGGACTGGTTTCAGAGAGATCAAGAGCATCTCTGGTTACAATCATAATAAAGCCTCCTTTGGAAAGAATCTTTGAAATATAACAAGAGGTAGCTGGGACTCAACAAACTATCAAAGTGAAAATGTGGTCATATTCTTAAGTAATACTCAACAGAAACACCAGAATTCCTATGCATTCATAGCAGATTCTGTGATTTCAGTGACAAAACAATAGTACTTCTTTCATTGCCCAAACATGTAATAATTTCCACCTTAAAAATATTATACTATTAGCCTCACCAAGTTCACTTTGATTCAATGTCTTTATATATTTAGAATTTAATTTTACTGTATATGTAGCATGTCTTGAGAAAATGAAAAGATAAATATATAAATTTAAGATGCAGTTCTTTCTCTTAAGGGGCTCACAACCTTTTCTCACAACCTTCTTTGGGAAACAAAGCTTAAAATATAAAAAAAAACCCTGAAAAACAAGACAGTGTAAAATAACATTTCACTTTTGCCCTAGCATTTTCAGGGAAGGCAAATATTGCTCAGCAAGTGTGAGCTCCACTTGTCACATAATGGTGACATGATGGAGCAGAGTTTTAGAAAGAGATCTGATACATCAGTGGGCTGGAATGATTTGTGGAAGAGGTAACAAGAGGTTGGAAAACTGGTTACTTGGTTTTGCAGACAGGACTTAGTCTTTGAATAGTGTGCTAACTACGAAAATAAAAGAATATGGTGTATCAAAGAGAACAAAGAAAAAAATCCATAGTCACAATTACTGATTGAATAGTGAAGATAAAAGGGATGGATCCAAAAATAGATTCCAACATGACTGAATATATATTATTATAAGAAGTAGAGAAGAAGAGAAGGGGAATGCTGCTTAGAGGAGAGAAGGTCAATGAAGTTGTTTGGTTTGATGTAACCGGATATTGCTATTAAAAAAAATTTTTTTTAACGTTAACTTATTTTTGAAAGAGAGAGAGAGAGGGCACGAGAGTGTGGGGGAGGGGCAGAGAGAGACGGAGACACAGAATCTGAAGTAGGCTCCAGGCACAGAGCTATGCTACTGGTGAGATCTCACACATAAGTGGTGAGATCATGACCTGAGCTGAAGTCATTAGAGCTCACTAAATTACTAAAATAAGGCAATATATTCCACAGGCCAAGTAAGAGGAATAATAAATTAATGCAATGGTTATCTAGGGGAGAAAGAATAACTGTGAAAATTAACAGTTAAGGAATGCTTTGTGGATGATGTAAGATTTGAATTCATCCTTAAAGATGGTTAGATGGACAAAGAAAATAAGGAGTTGCAAAGGAGGCATGATATATGAGATCCTATATGAACCAGGAACATGTGTGATAAACCAAATTTCCTAGACAAAAATCCAAGAAAAATTTCCAACCAGGTGGGCTAAACTTATAATTAAATATTTAGTTCCAAAGTCTGTCTTACAACTACTCTAACTACATAATATTTTATTATAAGTTCTCTTTGTAGGATAAAACAAATATGCAATGAAACAAGACTTCCAGTTAGATGAAAAAGTAAGAGGAACGTGTTACAGTTACAACCTACTCCCATTTGGGGCCCAAATAAATCTTCTCATTTAGTCTTCAAAAAAGGCCTATGAATTAGACAGTATTAGTCACATTTTACAGAGGCAGAAATTTGAGCACAGAAAAGGGAAGTTACTTGCTGGAGATCATGAATGACTAGGTGGGAGAGCCATAGTTTGAACCTAAGCAGTCAAATTCTGAACCCACACTCTTATTTCCATAAAGAAGATACCATACGACCCTTAAAAAACCCTCCAAAGGCTTAACCCTCCTTGCCTTTGCCTACCTTGAAGGCCTGCATATTTAAGAGATGACCAGTTTGGGATGTCATAACACCCTCCACCATCTTCTTGTTCTTCCGCCTCACATCGGTAAAGCACCTGATTCATCTCAGCCAAAGTTAATTTAGAGGCAATACTATGAAGTGGAAAATTAAGAGAACTGGTTAAATACAGTAAAATTTCACTTGCTGCCAATAAATCTAAAGAGGAAAATCTAAATCATAACCATGAAGTGTCTTAGCAATATATGTTTTAGGAACTTGGCATTATAATATATGTATAAACAATATACATTATAAATATTATTAAAGGATAAAAATTCTAAAATTTTTCTAAAAAATTCTAAAAACTGCTAAAAATTCAGTAAGAAGTAACACTTCTTCCAAGCCAAAAAAAAAAAAAAAATCAATTGTCAAATTTTATTACTTAGAGTATGCTAGAAAAATTTTTTGGTAGCTACAACCTTTTTCTCACAAATATACTTTTTTAATCTTTCTAGTTGGGCTTAGTTTTTTCTTTTCTTTGTATTCTATGTGGGACATCAATAACTTTTTATGATAATTATCTTAAAATCAAAATACTTGTCAAAGACCAGTAAAGGGATAATCACAAGTCATAGTTAACACCTTAGAAATCACATCACATCTCCCTCCTTTTCCTTTTCTCCCTTCCTCAGGTTGCATTACCCTTTAGTTGGGTTATTCAGGAAACCAGGATTTTCTTAGATAAAGATGCTTCTTGAGAGTAGTCGGAAGGAAGTGTCTATCTTTGGCTAACCTTTGTCCAGGTAGCAGTGAGACTGTATAACTGACTACACCTGAATATAACCAAAACTCTTTCTTGTAAGTCATTTCATTTTACCTAACTGAACACACATCCTCCTGAATTGTATGTGAACTCATATCCTCTTGAATGTACTTCCTTCCTTCTCAGTTCCGTCTCAACTTAGAAAATTATAGTTGGCTGCGCTGTGTTCCCCATCTCTGCCTAGACTCTGCCCTCACAGCCAGGACTGACTTTTCCTTTGTCTGCAGTTTGTGAATCAAGTTTGACCAAGTCAGTCAGCAGTCTCAGTACCAACTCCATTCTAGGGCAATATTTTTCAACATGTAGCCTGTGAACTTGAATATGAATGCCCTGGAGCTTATTAAAATGCAGGTTTCTTGGCCTTGCCCCAAGATAACCTGAGTAGGTCTGATTTATAAGCATTCTGCAGAAACACAAAATTGCTTCATCACAGGTTTTTTTTAGAATGCAACTAATTTTCTAAGAATAGTCTGAAGAGTTAATATCCTTAATGATAAAGACAAAAAGTTGAACACAACAAAAAACGGACTGGTACATAAAATGATATTTCACTGATAACCAAGGAACAACAACAAAAAATTTAGCTTGGGGGCTCCTGGCTGGCTCAGTTGGAAGAGTCTGCAACTCACTTGATATTAGGGTCAGGAGTTCAGGACCAAGGTTGGGTGTAGAGATTGCTAAAAAAATAAACTTAAAAAAATTTAGCTTAACTAATATTTAAAACAAATTAAGATGCCACTTTAAAGTAGTTTATGTTTACCAATTTGATCAGTAATAGCTAACACTCATCGATCACTTACAATCACCTTACAATCACTGTTCCAAGTGTTTTACCTAAAGAATCTTCGTAACTGTTTAAAAGAGGCACTATGATGATATCTATTAGGTTGCTTGCACAAGGTCTTACTTCTTACAGCTATGAGAGTCTGAAATTAGATTCAAATGCAGGTTGGTTCTATACTCTATGCGCTTAACATTACATTGTTAACAATATATTAACAAATGGTAATGTATTGAATTGGTAACAATGTTAGGTAATGGACACCCTTACATAGAGCTGAAACTATTAATTAATCAAATCTTTCTTGAGGATATTTGGCAGTTTTAAAAGCTTCAAATATATGGCTGTAGCCATATGAAGAAATTCACTTCTGGAAATTTATTCTAGTACTTATGAGAGCAAACATATATTTGAACATTTATTATGTGCCATTAACTGCTAAGTGCTTTCTATGCATTATCCTATTTAATCCTCACAACATTTAAGAGGTAGGGACTATTATCAGTCCAGTTCTTCAGGTGGAAACACCGAGATGAAGAAAACCTAAATATATTGTCTAAGATTATATTAGGAATGGTGAAGCTGGAGTTAAACCCATCTAAATTTCAAAACCCAAATTCTTTGATATTATGTGGTACCACCCAGTAAGGGAATAGTTAGTAAGGGAATGACTAAGAATCTATGCAAAGATGAATGTAAAAAAAAAAAAAATACATAATAGGGAATTCTTGGAAGTAGTTTAGATGTCCAAAAACTAGAGGCTGAGTAAATAGATTTTGGCATAGCCAAATAATAGAATAATAGGCTCTCCCCTTTATTTGGTGTTTCAAGTTTTTATTTAAATTCTAGCCAGTTAGGGGGTGCCTGGGTGGCTCAGTCGGTTAAGCGTCCGACTTTGGCTCAGGTCAGATCTCACAGATTGTGGGTTCGAGCCCCGCATCAGGCTCTATGCTGACAGCTCAGAGCCTGGAGCCTGTTTCAGATTCTGTGTCTCCCTCTCTCTCTGCCCCTCCCCCACTCATGCTCTGTCTCTCTGTCTCAAAATAAATAAACTATAATAAAAATTTAATAAATAAATAAACAAATAAATAAATTCTAGCCAGTTAGCATACAGTGTATGTTAACTCTAGCAGGGATAGAGTTTAGTGATTCATCACTTACATAAAATACCCAGTGCTCATCACAACAAATGCCCTTCTTAATCCATCACCCATTTAGCCCACCCTATCCCCAGACCACCTTCCCAGTACATTTAAAAAACGATGTGGTACGGAATATGATGTATGCAACTCAGCCTCAAATAGTTCAGAAAAATTGTGTGCATGTGCGTGTGTGTGTATATAGAGCTGTATGTGTGTATCTGTTTGCATGTATCCACCTACTGCTATGTACAGAGAGTGCATGAGTGAGAGAGTGCACATGCAAGCATACACACAAAGGATAAAACATTAGGACAAAATGTTAATAATAGATGATGCTGATACTACTAGTCCTTGGACCACCGTCTGAGTAGCAAGGATATAGGGGACTCTTAAAACTGCTTAAATCAGGCTTGTGGTAACTGATCAGTTATTAAAATGGCAAATCTCCATACACTACTTACACAGCAAAAGGAATTTTTAAAATAGGATCTGCGTTGTCAACAGCAAGGCTTCCAGATTTAAAGTGAGGACTGAATTGTGTCAGGTGATTTCGAAGAATTCCAACAGCAACTTGTGCATGTGGATCAAGACTAACTCTGAAAATGTTAATTAAAAAATGGTTACTTTTCAGGAATGATTTATTCCAAATTAACAGGTATGCAACCTATTTTACAAAGAAAGGGGCACCTGGGTGGCTCAGCTGGTTATGGTCTGACTTCGGCTCAGGTCATGATCTTGCATTCACGAGTTAGTTCACTGAGCCCCATGTTGGGCTCTGTGCTGACGGCTCAAGCCTGCAGCCTATTTTGGATTCTGCATCTCCCTTTCCCTCTGACCCTCCCCTGCTCGCACTCTTTCTCTCTCAAAAATAAATCAACATTAAAAAAATTAAAAAATAAACTCCCCCCAAAAACAAACAAAGTCAACAGTTTGAACTCCAACATACCTGAATATAATAACACTTCCTGGAGACAAGTTTTCAAATTCTATTTCTTGAATATATTCGTTGGGTCCTTTTGTGGCAACTCCAGCTTGTTTCACAATTTTACTTTCACTAAGCTTGAAAAAAATATTGTATAAAACCATTTAACAAATAATTCTAATGGCCTTAAAATGGTTAACACACTAGTAAGATGAGAGTTCCAAATACCTGAATATGTTCTCTAATTTCTACTGTGATATTCGGCATTCCATTGATGAAATGCTCATCCTTCTGATAAGGTTCTGTATTTCTCTCAATAGTTCTAGCTTCAAGAACTACTTCTTCAATTTTGCCTAGGGATACATAAAATGTTAATGAAATTTCATATTAAACCACCTGAAGTTAGGAATTGCTAAAGGGATTTTAAAATCACTTAAAGTTGAGTATGAAATATCAGTCTGAGAGTAGATGATTCTACCCAAGATACATTTTTCACACAATGTTGTTTTTAAAATCATAAATCAACAAAAATTTATTTGAAAACAGATCCTATTCAAGTAATAATGGCTTAGTACTTAGGAACAATATATAACCTTCTTAATTTTGAGCAGAGAGAAAATAAATCACTTAAAAGACATATTAAAAAATGGAAAATTTCAGAAATACAAAAAGTAGGGAAAAATTTAAAAAACCCAGGTCCTTACTTCCTAGTTTAAGAAAACATTACAAATGTGTACCTTTTCTCCCCCTTCCGAGGTAATCACTACCTACATTTTGGCATTCATTGATCCGGTGCACTTTTACTACATATGTCTGTTTTCCAAAACAATATATTTTCCTATTTCCAAGTTTCATTAAAGTGGATTCAGATAATATACATAGTTCTGCAACTTGCTTTCTATTAAACAACACTGTATATTTTAGATTTGTTCACACTGCTACATTAGCTGCAGCTCATTTGTTTCAAACGACAAATAGTACTCCACTGTATGAATATACCAAATATATTCCAGTATTCGTCTTCTAATAAAATACCTGAGAGTTTTTCAGAGATATACCTAGGGCATAAGTGCTGCTGAGTCAAAGGATATATAAAACTTGAATTTTATTATTTATTATTTTATTATTTATTATAAAATATTTTAAGCTTTAAGCTATTAATCTGACAATAGTAACAGTACCCTTTGGATCCAGAAAGTCTACTTCTTGAAATATATACTAAAAAGTTATTCAAAAGAAAAAATTATTCCTAATGTATATTCAAAACTTAAATAAGAATACTGCTAAACATATAAAGAATATTAAAAAAGAATACTAACATAATAAAATATGAAATACTGAACATAATGAAAATCACAATTTTGTGGACAAAATGGGGATGTTTTAGTAATGATTGGTGACCAAAACAAAACCTGAGACAATACTGTACACACTGATTACAGCCATGCAAAACTATATATGTACATTAGCAATAATTAGACAAGATTACTGAATAAACACTTGTAAACAGTTAAAAATAACTACTGAACATTTAGTCCTAAAACTATTCAGGTTGATAATTTTTAAAAATTGGAGTCATACATATTTAACAACTAGCAACCAATATAGAATACGATTGTTTTTATAAGAATCTTCATCTACCCTTATAAGTGATAGATTGGGACAGCTGTTAATATGCACAGGAGAATGTTTTGCTAGAATGTATGCTATATAACAGTAAGTAAGGAGATAAAATACACACATTTAGAAAAAGAAATCTAGCAATAATAAGGGTATCTCAGGGATACATTTTATAATTGTCAAAGAAGATATATGGAAAGACTATAATTGCCATATGTTCACAAAAGAGAGAAATTATTCAGTACTTAGAAAAGGTTTTTCGGGGCGCCTGGGTGGCTTAGTCGGTTAAGCGTCTGACTTTCGCTTAGGTCATGATCTCGCAGTTAGTGGGTTCGAGCCCCGCGTCGGGCTCTGTGCTGACAGCCAGCTCAGAGCCTGGAGCCTGTTTCAGTCTGTGACTCCCTCTCTCTCTGACCCTCCCTTGCTCATGCTGTCTCTCTCTCTCTCTCTCTCCTAGAAATAAATAAAATATTAAAAAAAAAAAGGAAAGGTTTTTCAAGGGAGGTGGAACTTTAGTTCTTGAAATATGTGAAAAATACATATATACAGATATATAAGTGTTAATAAGACTACTTGAGGACCAATGAAAATACCTATTTGGTTGAAATAGCGGAGTGACAGAGGGCTAGGAAGGTAGCTGAGGATAGATTATGAAGAGACTTAAATATTAAATTATTTTTCACTTTGGTTTATATATGTGTGTATGTATATACAAGCACATACACAAATACACACTTAGACACACTTACAAATATACAAACACATGAATATACACATATATTTCCTGGGTATAAAAGAAATATATGTAGGTTTCATATAAGTTAGGAAATATGGGAATGTATTAAGATGAAAATAAAGCTATTTCACAACTCAAAAAATATTAATATTTGAGCATATTTCTGTCCAGGTTTTGTTCCATGTAGTAAAAATGTAAGTTCCCCCAAATTAATTCCTTTCTTCTTTTCTTTAAGGTAAGCTCTATACCCAACATGGGGCTTGAACTCATGACCCTGAGATCAAGAGTCACATGTTCTACTAACTGAGCCAGCCAGGTACCCCAAGAAACCCAAAATTTCAAATTCTTTTTCTCGACTACAGCTATACTTGCAATGTGTTATAATATATGCTATATAATGACAATATAATATGACATAGTACATTAATATAACAAAGTAATATAATCATAATAATGTTTTTAGATTGCATTACCAGGGATGCACATTTGAGGCACTTCCTTGCTGTAAAATGAAGTCTTAGGATTCCTAAAAGCAGTTCTAGACACAGACACGACAGACTGATGAATACTGGGTGAATGTCTTGTTACTGCCACTATGTCTTCATCAACCTGATCCACATACACCTGAGAAACAGAAAGATATAAAACATCAGCACTCAAACTGGGAAGACTTAACTCTGAAATTAAACCTTAAGAAACCGACAAAAATTTAGTTTCTTGCCTGAATGAAACCCTTGGCCCCAAGCTCTTGATGAAGTTTATTGATAGCACATCTGGCTGCAATAATTCCACTTTGGAAATTAACTTCACTTGTATTTGATGGAGACGCTCCGGGGTTCCACTTAGTATAAAACCGTTCTTCAGAAACCACTGAAATCTAAACAAAGTTAAAACTTAGCCATGTATACATTTTAATCATAATGAAAACTTTCGGTAAAAATGCTCAATGTTGTTGGCCATTGTGGATTAAAAAAACAACAACATGGGCGCCTGGGTGGTTTAGTCGGTTAAGCGTCCGACTTTCGCTTAGGTCATGATCTCGCGGTTCATGGGTTCGAGCCCCGCATTGGGCTCTGTGCTGACTGCCAGCCCAGAGCCTGGAGCCTGTTTCAGAGTCTGTGACTCCCTCTCTCTCTGACCCTCCTCTGCTCACTCTCTCTCTCTCTCTCTCTCCTAGAAATAAATAAAACATTAAAAAAAAAAAACACATAAACATACCTGATGAGGCACTAATTCATCATAGCCTTTAGTACTTCCACTAGCACAACATGCCATAGAAACAATTGTGGTACTTGGGAGAGAATCATATTCTGACCTATGCTAGAACACAACAAAAAAAAATCCAAAGTTTATTTTCTTTTAAATGCAAAGTGAAGTAAAGGATACATAGTTATATATTATAAGACATCGATATGCTTTAAAGCAAATAAAACATTAAAAAGCTATGTACCATAATCACTTATAAATCTAAGATATGATTTTGAGGTATGTGGATATTATTGCCACTAAATATCAGAGAACTAAATATCAAAACATTTACTTATTTATTTTTCCTTTTTCAAGTTTTTGTTTAAATTCCAGTTAGTTAACATACAGTGTGTAACATCAGTTTCAGGTGTAGAATTGAGTGATTCATCACTTACATACAAGACCCAGTGCTCATCCACAAGTCCCCTCCTTAATACTCATCACCCATTTCATTTAGCCCATGCCCCCACTTACCTCCCCTCCAGCAACCCTCAGTTTGTTCTCTATACTTGAGTCTGTTTTATGGTTAGCCTCTCTTTTTTTCCCCTCCTATGTTCATCCATTACATTTCTTAAATTCCACATGAGTTCAGCAAAATAAATAAATACAAGAAAGAGATTAGATGCTTACCACTATAGGACACTCATTATCATGGGTAATATCCATAAACAGGGCATGTGCAATAGCTGGCATTAAAGGCCTCAGACAGGGCTGAACAAAGGATCCGACAGGTTCTCCTCCATACCTATAAACTAATCTGCCTTCTTCATGGCTATTATATGCACTCATTGCCTCTGCAAAGTATTACAGAATATTTTAACAATCTTCATTATTATTGTCCAAGAAGAGGTTAGGTTTCTTATAACTAACTTTCCAAAAAAGGCCACATATATATTATAGAAAATAAAACTATAAACATTTATTTTTTTTTTAATTTTTTTTTAATGTTTTTTATTTATTTCTAGGAGAGAGAGAGAGAGAGACAGCGTGAGCAGGAGAGGGTCAGAGAGAGAGGGAGTCACAGACTGAAACAGGCTCCAGGCTCTGAGCTGGCAGTCAGCACAGAGCCCGACGCGGGGCTCGAACCCACGAACTGCGAGATCATGACCTAAAACTATAAACATTTAAACAAATGTCTATTTGTTTAAGTGACAAAAAAGTCTTCTCTGTAATGTAGCTGAAGAAAAGGCTTATGTAGGTAAAAGGAACATATGTTGTTTATTAGGATGTTGGTTATATAAATCTATGCAAAAAAAACCTAAAATTATATCATCTGTCCAAGTAGGAGATGAAAAACAGATTCATATATTTTCAAAACTGAAAAATACTTTTATTCATGAGTCATCAGTTCACCCTACTGGTCTTTCAATTTAAAATGAGATATTTTGGGGACACCTGGGTGGCTCAGTTGGCTAAGCCTCCAACTTGGGCTCAGCTCATGATCTCGTGGTTCCTGAGTTCAAGCCCCGCGTTGGGCTCTGTGCTGACAGCTCAGAGTCTGGAGCCTGCTTCAGATTCTGTGTCTCCCTCTCTCTCTGACCCTCCCCTGCTTGCACTCTGCCTCTCTCTCTCAAAATAAGTAAATAAACATTGAAAAAAATGTTTAATGAGATATTTTGCCCCAAAGTGGAAATTTTCCCTAATAAAAACAGACTGAGTTACAGAAAATTTTGTGTAGAGTATTTAAAAGAACATTAACTATGTTTAAAGTTACTAAACATTGTATGTAGAGCTATTAAATGGTCTTAATCTACTTAAAGAAAAACTAAAGTTTTAGATGGGAAATACACTTCAAGAAGCCTACCTCTTATTAGGGAACTAATGCCCAGTCTAGTGACAAACACATTGTCCAGTTCTTCGCTTCCTGTGAACAGTTCGGCTACTACATACAAATTGGGTTGCAATTTCCTAGCAGCATCCAACATGTACTGCAAAAAGCACAGTCACAAATGTAACACAATGAGAAAAGCAAGTAGGGGGAAGGAAAGGAGGCAGGACTAGGCATGGAGTTGACATAGGAAAATATCGTGGAGCAAGACAGAATGGAAATCCAAGAGGAATTTCCAAATAAGTTTAATTGTACATATGTAAGAAAACATAAAACAGACCAGTACACACAGGAAACATGAGAATTTATAAAGAGAATAAAACAGTTAAAAAGGAAGATTAGAGTTTGCAAAGATATAGAGACACAAAGGGGGGGGAGGAAGAAGAAAAATGTTAGTGTCACATTAAAAAATGTAAACCATACTGCTATGATTCTGTTAGGCTTTCCCCCTGCTTTATGTGTGTTTTGTTTTTAATACTCTAACCAGACTATTAATTTGCAGGCAGTTGACTAAGCCATTAATGGGAAACTCCCTGCTGGTGAATCATTTAGCTAATGCAAAGATTAGGTCTGACCAAACTAAAGCTAGCTTTCCCTACAGATGGTAATAACTCTTAATCAGAAATTAAATCAGTTCCAATTTTTTTCATATAACATTTTTAAAAAGGTTAATAAAATAATTGAAATTCTATCAGCTAACAAGTAGAATCCTAGATGATTTTGTAACTCAAAATTAAGCAAACTGAGTTTTAATTTTCTGTCTTGTCATAATAACAATCTTAGAAATACACATATTTTGCTGTTGCTAAATGTACAATTAAAAAAAACCCTTTGCTAGTTCTTCTTGTTAAAAAATGTGCTACCACATTAACTAATGTTCACTAAATGTTTCCAAACCAAATCAATTTTTCATGATAGGACTTGAAACATATTCATTATAATATGGCTTTAAAATAATAGATATTTTCCAGATAATCACACCTTCTGAAAGAATAGTAAGTTGTCACTAGGAAGTTATCAAAGGTCTTATAAACAGGATGAAAATTGTGTTTTCAAAACTGTATTAGGTAGATGATAATGCTATAAATTTTGGCACTGTTTCAGTTTCTGTAAAAAAGCCCAAAGAGGAATAAACAACCTTTATGTTTACACTTATATTTTTTATAAATAATCAATAATTGAATCAAAGAGGCTAAAACTAACTTCACTATCCTGTAGTTAGTGCTTAAATAATAACATAATGTGTAACAAGTGACTTCACAGTATCAATATATTAAAAGCAACCTAAGAATAACAAGAATAAGACAAATTGAAATTTATATACCATTGAAATATTAATATTTAAAAGTTAATAGTAAAATAGTAATAATATTTTAATACTATATATGACACTATGGTTATGTATACATTATCAGAGACAATAAGATCTACTTCCCTAATTTAAATAAAAATATTAACCTGTCAAACATTTTATAGCCCAGTATTCCATAACAACTGCATCAAAAGATTCTGTTACAATTGTGAAATTGTGCCAAAGTGTTAAATACTCCTACCAAATCAATGCCAGTGTCCATTTGGACTAGTATTTGTATGTTTTATTTAAGGAAAGTGATGAAAGAACACTACATTTCTTTTCTTAACGCAGATGAATTGTTTTTCTGTACCTCGGCTACATGAAGGGGTGTCGAGTGGCAGTTATCCAGACGCACTCCCTGGAAATAAGTCGCAGTTATTTCAGTGTATTTTCTCATGTGTGCCCAGAGATAAGGACAGTCGTCTGGTTTATTCCCATAGCGCAATTTGACGCTGTCTCCCCAACAAATAAGTTCTCTCCTTAGATAAACATCTGAACCTGTTAAGAAAGGAGTTGGCTTTCAGTGGTTCAAGAAATAGAATAAAATCAATTACTCCAAGGAAACACTGCTTTTATTTTTTATTTTATTAAAATTTTTTTTTATTGTTTTATTTATTTCTGAGAGAGAGACACACAGCGTGAGCAGGGGAGGGTCAGAGAGAGGAGATACAGAAACGGAAACAGGTTCCAGGCTCTGAGCTGGCCGTCAGCAGAGTCCGACGCAGGGCTCGAACCCATGAACCATCTGATCATGACCTGAGCCGAAGTCGGACGCTTAACTGACTGAGCCACCCAGGCGCCCCTAGGAAACACTTTTTAAATCACACTGACTATTTCTACCACAAACCATATACTGGTAAAAATTATGTCTAAAATTATGTCTAAAATGGTATCAGTATCTAAATTTATGAAGTTTCAAAAAGTTAACATTAATTTATATCTCATATCTATTTCACTAAAATTCTAGCTTTATAGTCTCTTCCAGAAATGTATGCCTGATGTCAAAAATTCAAGTTGCTTCCAAAAGGGAAACAGTAATAGTAGCATCATAGGTCCTTTGAAGACAGAGTTCTACCAAAAACATTTAAGCCTGCCTTTCTACCTTGTTACTCATTCTTGGCAATAGGTTACATTACACCCACAGCATACAGCAAATGCCTTTTTCATTTAGAATAACTAGAAAGGAGAAAACAGAGATGATTAAACCCAAAGTATGTTCTTGTTTAAAAAATGAGATTTTTTTTTTAAAATATTTTTATTTATTTCTAGGAGAGAGAGAGAGACAGCGTGAGCAGGGGAGGGTCAGAGAGAGAGGGAGACACAGACTCTGAAATAGGCTCCAGGCTCCAAGCTGGCAGTCAGCACAGAGCCCGACGCAGGGCTCGAACCCACAAACCGCGAGATCATGACCTAAGCGAAAGTCAGACGCTTAACCGACTAAGCCACCCAGGCGCCCCTAAAAAAATGAGATTTTTAAATTAAATTTAATGTCATTAAAATAGACTTCTGAAATGTTAAGAAACAAATATATTGATGGGTTCCCAGCAAAATTCTTCCTGGCAGAGAAACAGCTGTAGAAAAATAAAATGCTAGGAGAGAGAGGGAACCTAAAAGCTGATTCTAGTGTAACTACTGTTCAAAATACCTTAATACACCTCTGGCTACTGAGTGAAAAATCTCTCTTAAGGCAATATAATTGTAATAGCAATAGTTTCAAAGGTATTTTAAAAATGTAATAGATTACATTTTTAACCCAATAAAATCTTACACAGAACCACAATATAAATTAGATAAAAGCCATTCTAGTTGAGCATATGAGGAGAAGGAGGGGAAAGAAGAGGGAGAGGAAAAGATGACTCCCATCTTTTTGTCAATCCCTTCTCTTCTCCTTCAAAGTATATGGCACCTCTGTGATGAAATAGTTTAAGAACCATTAGCCTAGTGAGGAAAAAAAGTCAAAGAAACCGTTTATATTCTGAGCTTGCCATAAACTTTTCTTTCCCTGTCCACAGAGAAGTTAACAAAAATGATGTACCTGGTTCAGCAAAGTTTCGAAGGGGATCATCTCCCATTACCCACCCATTATGTGCCATCAGAAAACAAGCTTTATTTGGGAGATGCATCATAGATTCTTCTGTAGAGGGGGTCATTTCTTCAAATGGGAAAGTAAAGTATCTATGGAGATACAATTAAATATTAAGTCCACAAAGAGAAACTCTTTGGAAATAACGTAAATTAGCACTATTAAAATATAACTTCCTTGCTAACAAATAAAATAAGATTAGTTTGACACTATTTATAGAAAATAAGCTTCATTATAGATCAAAACTCTTCAGAAGATTTTTTTTTTATTAAAAAATTTTTTAATGTTTATTTAGTTTTGAGAGAGAGAGAGAGAGGGGAGGGCCAGGGCAGAGAGAGAGAGAGGGAGGCACAGAATCTGAAACAAGCTCCAGGCTCTGAGCTGTCAGCAAAGGGCCTGACACAGGACTTGAACTTGGGAACGGCAAGATCATGACCTGAGCTGAAGTCAGACGCTTAATGGACTGAGCCACCCAGGTGTCCCCAGAAGATTTTCTGAGTAAATCTACTAAGATTTGAGAAATGGATAGTTAGCATTATAGCTTTCTCTGGTTAATATCTTAAATAATACCTTAAAAGAATCTCATAAAATTACTAAGAAAATCGCTGGGGTACTGATGTTACTTTGCAAAAGCTGTTACTACACTTCAGTTGGCCTAATCTGTGCTGCACAAGACCTACAAGATAAGGAGCTAAATGCTGGCTCAATTTGATGGGGATTGAATTTACCATAGTAAGTGCACAGTCTTCCAGAAACATTACTGTAAATGATTATAAATTGGTTCACAGTGATGACAGTTTCTCTAAAGATTGGCCTAACAAAATTAATTAATATTAAGCCCAGTTACCACATCAAAACTTCCATTTCAATTAAAAAATGTACTGGAGTCACACATTAAAGGAAACATTCTCATTAACTTGAGAAGTTAAATACAATTTTCAATTTTTAACCTTTAATGAGAAGAAAACAAAAATGGAATACCTGGTAACTAAAGGACGTTTTCTAGTGACAGGTCCTAGTTTAGGACCATGGCCAGCCAGTCTTTCATAAAACACATTTCCCAAAAGGCAATTAACTGCCTAAAATACATCAAATGAGGTTATGTCAGTAAAACCAACAACAACACACAGTATGAAGACCTAACGAGAAACAGAAGTTCAAAAGTAGGTGAAAACCTGTTCCTGATGATAGTTCACGAGTTGATGCTTCTCTGAATTTAATTCCTCAATTCTCTTACGGAACCAGTTACAGCATTCATCAATTGCGGCTGGCCCGTTGCTAGAGCAGAGAGAGCAATACACACTTAATATTGAATGGTTTTAAAATTCTACCTTTAAACATTTTCTTACAAGGGTCATAGAAACTTTAAATATATGCATCAGGATCTTAATTATAGCTGAGGAAGTTTTCCAATTGTAAAAATTTTTTATATACATATATAGGAACATGGAGCAGTACATAAAAAATAGAGGAAAGCATCATACATTTGAAGTAGGAGAATTATGGTGAATTAATTAAATTTTCTATTCATGATTCTAATAAACAGCATGATACTAATACTTGCCATGAAGTATTAATATCCTCCTTTATTTCATAAGAAAAATACATAACATACTCATGTGGTATGAAAGTTGCTAGTGCAATGTTCATATCTACAGTACAGCCAAGCCTTCTGTATTCAGGATCCTGAATAATCTTAAGGTGTTGCTTTGGATCAGGTCTGGTTGTTATTTTCCTATTTTCTGAAAGCAAGAAAAGATGATATATTAAAGGTAAATATCCACAAGGAGATAATAACCACTACTGATTCCAAACTTTTAATTTATAATTTTTTCACAGAAAATAAAGTATTTATTTCACAAGCATCCTTTCTACTCCCATCTTCCTGCACACCACCTAACACACACACACTCACACATGTATATCCACAGAGAGGGAGGGGAAGGGGAGAAGAGAGAGAGAGAGACAAGAACATTATAGAAGAAAAACACAGGGATTCCTATCAGTTCAAACACTTCCCCACTTTTCTGCCTCAGTCAGCATTCACTTATTCTACTATACATTTTTAGGGCAGTAAGGATGTTGGTGGCATAAATTTTCTTTTTAGGTGTTAACATATACACTAATAGCAGGAGGTCTTTTTCTTCAAAGACTGCTTTCTATTCAAAAGTGTTTCTTTACGTTTTCTGAAAGAAGCACACAGGGGTATTTTTATACTTTTTCCTTTTTCATCAACAAGCATAATCCTTTCATTAAAAGAAATGAAAAAGTAAATAAATGCTTTGTGGGAGGAATTTTCATCCTTTTTCTGGATCTTGTTCTTAGGTGTTGTGCAGGACTGTCCCTACTGGGCTTGATTTTATAATTACTAATTAATATCTGGCTTATTCTAAAGAGACCTTGAAGTGGCTTGTAAAAGCATAAAATAAGATAAAATATATATAAATTCTTAAAGTCTAATTTCTGAGGTTCATCTGGAAGAGTAACCATATGAAAAGTGCTAAGAAGTGTTTGGAAAAAAAAAAGAAAAATCTACACAATTAGTGTAAATGATAAAATGATCTTCAGTATTGACAGAGTGAATAAAAGATCACTGGAATAGTGCAGATAACAAATCCATGTTAATTTAATATGACTATACTATGAAGTATTTATGAGGGTACTATAAATTGGTAAAAAAAAGGATGGATTATCAATTCAATATCATTTTTTGAATAAAAATAAATACCTTACTTATATAATACACAAAAATAAATTATGGGTGTATTGAACATTTAAATATAAAATACAAGTAAGATTATTAGAAGAAAACAATGTTGATGGAAGGATTTTTCTCAGCATGATGTGAAATCAGGAGCCATAGAAGATAAGACTGACAAATTTGACTACATGGAAAAAAATATCTCCGTAATCAAGGGTTAAAGGATCAATAGCATACTAGGAGGACATATGTGAAGCCAGTATAATAAGGTAAAATCAATAATAAGAAGTCAATGTGAAAAAGAAAAAAACAACTCAACCCAATAGAAAAATAGGGAAAGAACACTCATATACAATTAACGGAAAAATGGTAAAGTAACATGTGAAAAGACACTTCACTAATAAGCAAATAGCTGCAAGTTAAAATAAGGACTGTTTTGTCCAACTGACAAAGATTATAAAGATTAATGGTATCTAATGTTGGTGATGATATATTTAGTGATAATGTAAATTGGTAAAACTTGTGTTGAAAAGCAACTGGACAATATCTATTGTAAATTTATCATTAAATTTGTATACTCTTTGACCCAGAAATTCTATGTCTAACAATTTATCCTGCAGATTTTATTCACATTAAAGATAATGCATACAAGGATATATTTTCTATAATACTGCTTATAAGGATATAAGTTCTACTAAAGTAAGGGCTTGCTATATTTACCACTGAATCCTCATGCTGGGAAAAGTGCCTAGTACATAGTAAGTAGGTGGTACAAAAGATATGTATTAAATCAATGAATGAATGATGAAAAAACTGGGGAAATAAGCTATCAAAACGGCTAAAGAAGTTCAAGTACTTTAAAGCAGTGTGTTGCTCTCTAGAGGTTAAAAGAACTAATAATATCTATAATAAAATCATACTGTCAACTAAAAGAACAAGTTGTTCAACAGTCTGTAAGCTGTAGTCTTCTCTGTGTATATAAAAGATATAAAACATACTTAATTTATATATACACAATTATAAAAAATATATATAAAATTTTAATTTCTTTCAAATTGAGTCTGAAAAGAAACACAAAAACTATTAATTGGTATTAACTGGTTCCCTCTAAGAATTAAGTTTTGAGGGAGAGGAAGCCACACATTTTTTTAATTGTATTTTTGTACTGTTTTTTTTCTTTACTATGAGTACATACTGATGCATTTAAATAACAGCTTATAAATATCAGAGGGAAGAGAAGATAGAGGCCTTTTAGTAAAATGAAACATGAAGAAAAGTTAATATAAAAAATTCATGTATCAAGATGTTACACAATTGGGAAAGCTGAAGTGTGAATCTGACCCTAAGTTCCTAGACTTCAAGTCATACTGACTTTTCCTTTCTTCTTGTTGTTTTAAGAGGAAATGGTTTTTATTTTATTTTATTTTATTTTTTGAATTTTATTTATTTTATTTTTTGAGAGAGAGAGAGAATGAGATGGAATGAGGAGCAGAGGTAGAGAGAGAGAGACAGAATCCCAAGCAAGCTCCACTCTCAGTGCAGAGCCTGACACAGGGCCTGATTTCATGACCTGGGGGTCATGGCCTGAGCTGAAATCAAGAATCAGCCCCTCAACCAACTGAGCCACCCAGGTACCCACCAACTTCTCCTCTGAATGCAGTATTTCTCGGTATTATTATTCTAGTTTCTAGATGAGGAAGAGAATTCGTTATTGTAAGAGCCAGCAATATCCTTGCTGTTGGGTTGTCCTACACTAATTGTAGATACATCTTTATGATTCTAATTTGTCTCCTGAAAACACTTTGAGCATGGCGTTTCCTCCCCACCTTTGTCAGGGACACAATGTATTAACTTCTTCAGTTTAATTATGTCCTGAACTGAAGATTTGCTTCTTGCTGGTATCTAGGTCAGTCTCACTAGTGGGGAGGTGGCCTTAACAGTGGGCCCCGTCAGCTGGAAGTGCTTCTACCTCATTTAAGATTCCTACTTGAGCCAACAGAATAACACTACATTTCTCTGTTTCAAAGCCTGCTTTGGGCAAAAAAACAAAAACAAAAACAAAAACAAAAACAAACAAACAAACAGAAAAACAAAAAACAAAGCCTGCTTTGGGCATTTGGCAGCTGAAATAATCTGCTCTGCTTCCCTCCCATTCATGTATTTAACAAACATATATTGAGCTCTATTATATTCTGAGCATTGTGCTAAGGAACCAATACTAAGAAACAGTCCCCAAGGGAAATACTTATGTATTATGACATACCTCTTTGATGTCTCTGCTAACTCTCAGCCTTCCAGAATCAGTTTATAGTAACACAAATATCATATAATAACAATATAATAATAACGGATTTAATAATGCCTTAACAGGAGATAAGAAGAGCTATCCCTTTAAGAGTAATAATAACTTTCTTAAAATTGTTAAGAACATTCTAATATATATGATTTACCTTGTGTAAGAAGTCTTCTAAATTGCTCAACTGCTTGGTGAACGTCCACTTGGAAAAATTCCCAGAGGTGAATCTTTGGAAAAATATCCTCCCAAATTATTTTTCGAATGCACTGAAAAATTTCAATAGTTGAAAAAAAAATATTTAAAATCTTTTCACTAAACATATTTATCATAATAAAGACAGACTCTAAGTAATTTTCAACCATACATTTAATTTGTATTTTAAGAATTCTGTTATTCTGAGAGAGGGAGGGAGGCAAACCACAAGAGACTCTTAAATACAGAGAATAAACTGAGGGTGGACGGGAGAGTGGAGTGGGGTAGACGGAAAATGGGTGATGGACATGGAGGAGGGCACTTGAGATAAGCACTGGGTGTTGTATGTAAGCCAATTTGACAATAAACTATATTTAAAAAAGAAATTCTGTTATTCTGTTTTAGTGTGGTATTCTTCTATACATACTGACATTCATGTGATGATCATTTTCAATCAAAGCAGGAACGCCTCTTTCTTTGTATTTCCCTTCCGCAACATCACAGGATAAATGCCACAGAGCTCTGTCTAAGACCCAGGCAGGTTTTAGGTGTGGAGAGTTTACAAGGTTATATGCACTTTCTGGATGTTCCTGGATCCATTTACTATTAGCAGCTTAAAGAAAAAGGAAACACAAAGGAATATCTTGTAATTAAACTCAAGTTAGTATCTATGTTAAATTTTAAGATGAAATAAAATATCAACATCACCATTCATTTGCTTGCTTGCTTCCTTCCTTCCTCTTTCTTTTCTTTTCTCTCTCTCTTTCCTTCAAGTAGGCTTCACGCCTAGCATGGAGCTCAATGTGGGGTTTGAACTCACAACCCTGAGATCAAGACCTGAGCTGTGATTAAGAGCTGGATGCTTAACAGACTGAGCCATCCAAGTGCTCCCACCACTAATTGTCTTATATATTAGAATCAATATTTAAATATTACAGAAATTATATATTTCATATTAATGTGACATTTTATATTAAATATTTGATATTAATTTAAAATGTTTAGAGTAATTTATGAAACTGCAATTTGAGAAACTTTTTTGGCCGTGGTATCCTGTCATCCACTTCACCATACCTTTTTTTTACTGTTGTAGGAATTTTTAAAAAACAATTTTATTATGTTTATTTTTGAGAGATAGAACTCAAGTGGGGGAGGGGCAGAGAGAGAGGGAGACAGAATCTGAAGCAGGCTCCAGGCTCTGAGTTGTCAGCACAGAGTCCGATGTGGGGCTCGAACCCATAAACCATGAGATCATGACCTGAGCCAAAGTCGCATGCTTAACTGACTGAGCCACCCAGGTGCCCCTCTTCTCATTTCCCTTAAACCTCATGGGAAGCTTGTTACATCTTAGTCCCTCTCTTTTCTCTAAACATGCCCTTCCTCATCACAGCCACTCTTCTTAGCAGCCACGTCTCAAACTTGTCCAGCTCCAGCCAAGGCCCAGGCACATCTACCCAGGCACTTGATGGGTAGCACTGCCTGAGGACAGCATGTTACGTCAAAATCCATTTGTATCTCTGCATGTATCTACACTTAAAATGTGTTATATCCCAGACACTGCTCTGGCAGATGGATATTCTGCAGCAAAAGTGAGCAGGACTCCTGTCATCATGGAGCTTTTTCATTCTAGAGAGGTGGGGCTTTTTATCTGTTTATTTGTTTGTTTGATTTTATTGTGCTTAGACAATCCTGACAGTTCTCTCACATGCAATCTCTTTGTATAGCTAATCTTGAATGGTTAATAAGATTTGTTGTTTTGGTAAGACTGATAAAAGCCAGGCTCAGAAATTGCTAAAAAGAAACATACTTGGAGAATAAGGGTGTAGTTTACATTTTATAGTACATTTGTATCAGTAAGTTTAGAATCAGAACCAGAGTTCTGCAAGGTATTCTAAGTATTTGCAACATTAAAGAACATTTGTTTTAATTTTTACATAAACAAATAAAAGTTATACATCTTTTGTTTCATCTTTAAAATAGAGTAATGACCCTGAATTCACACAGAGGAGCATGAGTGGTTAATGTACATGGAAGAAAAAGTAATAACAACTATTGAATGCCTACCATATGCCAGGAACTCACCTAAGCAGTTAAATACATTAATTTATTAATCCTTATGTCCTATCGCATAATGTAGGGCATACAGTTATGTTCCTTTACCAGGGGAGGGACTGAGGTACAGAGAGATAAGTAGAACTCAGTCAAAGTCATACAGCCAGGAAAGTACTTGAGCAAATTGCTTCAAACCCTGCGATCTTAACCACTCTGTTCTACTGAGATGAATGTGTTCCTGCCTTATTCACTCAGTTGAGCACCATTACAATCCTTATACAGTTTAAAAATCATTATTATTTTTAGTTTCATTTATTTAGTAAATAATGTAGTACTCAATTTATTTACTTATCACTTATTCACATCCATAATAAACACTTGGATGAAGACAGGATATATAAGAAGCACAGATGTTATAATAAGTTAAATTAATAATTCTTCAATTCTGAATCAAGCTGTGTTTCCCTAGATTCATCATCATAGTTATTAGAATTCAAGATGTAGGAGAAAAAGGTAATGACGATTACATCTAGTTAGGATTTTCATTTATTAAGAATACTAAGACAACTCAAGGGGCGCCTGGGTGGCTTAGTCGGTTAAGCGTCCGACTTTCGCTTAGGTCATGATCTCGCGGTTCGTGGGTTCGAGCCCCGCGTTGGGCTCTGTGCTGGCTGCCAGCTCAGAGTCTGGAGCCTGTTTCAGTCTGTGACTCCCTCTCTCTCTGACCCTCCCCTGCTCACGCTGTCTCTCTCTCTCTCTCTCCTAGAAATAAATAAAACATTAAAAAAAAAATTTAAAAAAAAAAGAATACTAAGACAACTCTTATTTTTTAAATGGTAAAATCCTGAAGCTTTGTAACATCTCAATTTTTTTGAACAAAATCAAGTGTAAAATTATAGCATTCTAATCATTAACTAGTATTTTATATAATTCTACCTGAAAGAGAAGTCAAACCAAACTGTATCTTTACATCAAAATTAAAAATGAAACATGGGGGGCGCCTGGGTGGCTTAGTCGGTTGAGCATCCGACTTTCGCTTAGGTCATGATCTCGCGGTTCGTGGGTTCGAGCCCCGCGTCGGGCTCTGTGCTGACTACCAGCTCAGATCCTGGAGCCTGTTTCAGTCTGTGACTCCCTCTCTCTCTGACCCCCCCCCTCACTCTGTCTCTCTCTCTCTCCTAGAAATAATAAATTAAAAAAAAAAATTTAAAAAAAAATGAAACATGGATTTCTAGCGTGGTGTAGTGTGGGACTTAGTAGACATTCTCCCCATCAAAACCACAGTTTAAACAGCAAAAATTATAAAATACAATCATTTACAGTCTCTGGAAATTGTCCTAATGGCTTTCAGCATATGAAGTTACATGTACAAAACATGTAACTCTTGGCAAGAATAACAAGAATCTGTGGCATTTGAACTACAGCCTGCTCCCTTAACTCTCGCAACCAGCCATGTGTTATGGAAGCTCTATGCCGGGTGCTCTCCTCCAGGAAGGTATGGCCAACATGGAGACTCCCCCTTTCCATAACTTCCAGTCTGGGGTCACAGTTTCTTGCTGGGGGAGGCAGGTTGCCTGGATTTCTCACTCCCTCCAGCCTCATTTTGTAGAAGCTCTATTCTAAATAGGCAGGCAGAGAGAATCTCGGCTCCCTTCCTCCACCTAGTCCCCACTTGCAGGGTAGATGTTCTACCCAGCTGCAGGAGGCCAAGAATACGGGGACTCCAATCATCCCTGAGAGCTGGAGCTCACCTGGAGGGTGAAAGTTCTACATGGGGAGGGCAACTGAAAAGACCAGGGGCAGCCACCTCCTGCTTCAAGTGTCCTCCAGAATGAGATGGTACTTGGGGAGAAGTGGGCTCATCGCCAGCTCTGGAGCAGTGGCACAAGTGTTCTGCTCAGGGAGAGAGAGAGTTCATGAGGATGAAGGGCTCTGCCTGAAAGGACTGACTTTATTTGGAACAGTGAGTGAAGAACTTCATGCCAAAGGTGTTGTTGGAAATAACGATGACCTTGGGGGGGAGCAGTTAAGAGAATGCTGGTAGCTCCATGATATAACAAAAACATCGTAGCAAACAGAACAGAAATTTAATAGAGAACTAGGCAACGAGAAAGCAGAGGACAGCCCTCCTGGGATCACAGGCAACAAAGGAGGTTGAGAAGGCTGGGTGTGTGCACACAAATGTATCCACTCAGGAGAAATTCTAACAGGACATGGGAAAGACTTGAAAACATTCCCCAAATGCCATACAGAGCCATCACCACGGGTCAACTCCCTGGCAAAGGGACTTAAACACAACCTGTAACCAAACATGGAGTGAACACTAAACTACTGTGATCCAGGAAATCCCAGGAAGCCAGGCTTAAAAATACACATTCACCTCTGGCAGTCTGGAATACCATATGTATGCCCAAGGCTGAGCTGTCTCCGGAACAAGCAGAAAGGGAACTTCCAAGCTCCCAGCCCTTGATAAGTCTATTCATCCTTTTACTGTCAACCTATTTGTACCTTTGAATCTAAAGTATGTTGCCTGTAGGCAGCATATAGTTGGGTCTTGTTTTTTCAAATACTTTTGACAACCTCTGTCTATCAAGATACAGGCACACCTCAGAGATACTGTGGATTTGGGCCCAGACCATTGCAAGAAAGTGAAAATCACAACAAAGTGAGTCAAACTTTTTTTTTTTTGGTTTCCTAGTACATATAAAAGTTACTTTTTTTTTTTTTTTAACAGATGGAGAGAGAGAGAGGGAGGGAGAGTGAGTGGGGGAGAAAGGTAGAGGGAAAGAGAATCTCAAGCAGGCTCCACACTCAGCATGGAGCCTGACACAGAGCTTGATCCCATGACTCTGGGATCATGACCTGAGCTGAAATCAAGAGTCAGATGCTCAACTGACTGAGCTGCTCAGATGCCCCCAAAAGTTATGCTTATACCATACTGTAGTCTGTTACGTGAACAATAGCATTATATATTAAAAAAAAAAAAGTAAATCCCTTAAATAAAAAATACTTTGATGCTGAAAAGTGTTAACTATCATCTGAGCTTTCAGTAAGTCAGAATCACGAATTACACATCACCATAACAAATATAATAAGGAAAAGTTTGAAATATTGCAAAAATTACCAAAATGTGACACACAGACATGAGAAGTGAGCAAATGCTGTTAGAAAAATGGCCTCAATAGACTTGCTCAATGCAGGCTGCCACAAAACCTTCAATGTGTAAAAAAAAAAAAAAAGCAGTAACTGAGAAGTGCAATAAAGTGAAGCACAATAAAACAAGGTCTGCATTACTTTCAGAATTCCCTGGATCTCTGACTTCAAGGAATTTTACTATGAAGTGCCTGGGTATGTCTATCTTTGTGTTTATGTTACTTAAAGTTCACTGAGCTTTAGGATGTGTAGATTAATGTTTGTTTGTTTTTTAATCAAATTTTAAAGGTGGGGAAGTTTTCAGCCATTACTTAAGGTGTTTTTTCTATTCTTTCTTTTCCTTCTGGTATTTCATTTCTATGATGTGTATTGGTGTGCATGACATCTAGGACTTTTCAAGGTGATTTTTGTTGCTTGCTTTTTTCTTGCATATGGGTCACGTTTGTGGGTTTTTTGCATGACTCAAATTTTTGTTGCAAATTGGGCAATTTAGATAATGTATTATAGCAACTCTGGATATTGAGCTCATTCCTTCCAGTTCTCATTGGTTGCTTGTTTTTAACTTGGCCATACAATTTCAGTGAAGTCTATTTCCCTGACAATGTGCAGTCACTGATGTTGCCACTCAGAGGCTGTAGAGTGGGCCATCAGCAGTCAGTCTGGGATGACTGTGGTTTTTAGCAGGGCTCTCACAACTGTCTCCTTCCCTGAACTCCGTTAAGCTTCTTGCATCTGCCGGAATCACATTTAGCTGTTATTCTTTTGTGCTATTATTTCTGATAATATGCTGAAGCATACATTGCTCCACAATATGATCCAATTAAATTTGCGCCCTTCAGCAAGGCTGGTCTCTGAGGCCAGTCTTTGAGACTTGTCTGACTCCAGGAGGGCTGTTCTTAGCTGTCTCTTTCTCTGATTCTTCGGTTTAACGACTAGCTGGCTTGTGGTGTAGTATGTTGCTCTCAAGGTGATAGCAGCCTTCTCTTGTTTACCACCAAAGCCTCCATCGTTTTCAACAGTGTCCCATGCTATGTATCAATAAAGTCAATTTCATTCTTACTCTGTTCTTACCGCACATCTCTTCCCCTGGCCAGAACACCTGTGTCACTGCTGCACAGCTGGTGTTCTTGGCTTACGTCTCTAGGTGTGGAAGCTCCCCCGCACCAGCAAGCGGGGACAAGGGCATCTAGGGCCCAGAAGTCTTGCTCTGCCACACATGGAGTAGAGCTTTCCCTCTATGAGTAGGGCCTGGATGAAGCAAGGGAGTCCCAGACATCTAAGGTGCTCTTGCCCACAACAGAGTTTCTACAACAGAGTGCTGGAGTTGGGAGGGACATGTTGGTAGGGAGAAATGTTGGAAGCCTCCCCATTCAACTGAAAGCTGGGGAGAAAAGGAACCTATTGTTCCCACCTGTACATGCCAGGAATAGACCTATCATCACTCTGAACTGGGGCAGGGAGAAGTAGGTCCTGGTTTGAATGTCACAGATTATCACTGCTCTTATTGAGAGTCAGGAGATTATCTTGCATAAATTCTTTTCCATATGCTGAATTCTCTTAGACCAGTTTTCAAAGACTTTAAACAGTTCTTTTAAAAAATAATTTTTACCAGTTGTTTTGCTGGGTAGAAAACTCTGTAAGGCCCTCACCCTCACACTGCCAATCTGGAAGTTGACTCTCCCTGGACAGTAACTTTTTAGTGAAAACCTGTTTCACAGAAAGCACATAGTTTGCAACATTTTCCAATTTAAGGCTGAAGCAAAGTTTACTCCTTTTATATTGCACAGAATCTCTCAAATGCTTCAGAAATAAAGTCTCTGATAGAAACTGTTTCTGTACCTCAGTTTTTTTCTCCCTTTGTTTCTTTAGTAACAGAATTCCCAAGGTTCAGCTGTACACATGGCTGACTGACTACATTACAAGGTGTGACAACAGACAGAATCCTACCTGATAAAATATGAGAAGTGATATATATATATATCACATATATTTATTGTGGAGTTACACATATATATCTTATATATATCACATATACACACATACTAGATCATGCCCTTAAAGGCATGACTTCTCTTCTACCTTTCCACTGGGTAGAAGGTGATATTGGGACGTGGAGTGGCCATATTTGATTGACAGTTGGAAGCAAAGTATTGGAGATAGAGCAGCATGAGAGAAAGAACCTCGTTCCCTATCACCACTGAGCTACCACAGCAGTCTTGGGATGCCCGTCTAATCTTTTATAAGAAATAAATAACAGTTTCAGTCTTTAAGTCACTGTATTTTTGTTTCTGTTACAGCTGCCTATGCCATATCCTAAACTCCTTTAATGTCATTATGTAGTTTGATAAACTTGATGTGAATAATATTATAGATATTACAGCAATTATCAATAATGTCAAATTTTCAAGTGAAAAATAATGAGTTCTAAGATATTAGGAAGTTTTCACTGTGGCACACAGGGAAGATAATGTTTGCAAGGTACATTGGGTTAAACTGAAAGCTGATCATGGCCAGTGGCTTCTCCAGGCCCAGTTGTTCTGACAGGCGAGACGAGCAATCATCTCCCTGAGGATCACCAGTGGGAGGTTCTGACACTTTTTATGGAACTGTATATTGGTAAAGGATCTTGGGATCCAAACAGGTTAACTTTAAGAAGCCCTTCTAACATGTAAAAGATATAATTTTTAGATTTAACTTCTAAGAGTTTACCAATAGTTTTCTCTCTAAATAATACTCAGTTTTTTCAAATAGATACTACAGTACCAGAGCTGCTGCTATATGCGATTCACAGGTTGGTCTGCAAAGTACTAATTCTGCAAGTTGAATTATGTGATCAAATGTCCCTTCTATGATTGTCTCCTGTTTTTATAATCATCACAGGCAAAATAATTACATATTGATATATCTTCAACTAACACTTATTTTCTTTGAAAGAAAAAAGTGGTACTATATAAAGTGATTTTTAAATTGAAGGACACCTACACATCATTGTTTTCAAATTTTATATTATATAAAACAGCAAGAAATAAAGTAATCAGAATATAATATTCTCATCAAAATGAATGGAAGTGGTTAATTAAGCTCATACCAGTATGGTTGTAGACAACATCAGTAATACAAAGAACATTCCATTCCTTTTTCAATTTTTCCACCAGCTGTCCAACATCATTCCAGGTATACTTTTTATTAGGTCTTGAAAAGTCAGGACTGAATTCTAACTGGTTAGCTAGGGAGTAGCATGACCTAGATAGTCCAAGAGTCTGTAATGGGGTAAAATGAATCATGTTGTAGCCTGCAATGCAAGAAAATAACAAAGACAACTGTAAGAAAACTAACTAAAACTAAGGAAAATATAATTTTAAACTTCCTTAAGTAGTTTCACATAGCAAGGTAACCATGTAACTAGAAAAGGAATCAAAGACTAGGGTTCAAATCCTAGCTGTACCACAAGTGACTTCAAGCAAGTCTACTTAAATCTTTCAGGATATCACTGTCCTCAAAAATCAGACAGAGATAATGAAATAATGCATTTGAAAAAATCGTACACAGTGCCTAGTTACTACTGTTGAATTTATATTTGTTGGATGGATATATTTACATGTAGAGAAATACAAGTATATCAGCATGTCTTGCTCCTACTTTAATGTTCCACTGTCTTGTGTTCTGTTTCAATTATGTCAATACATTCATCTCTTTCTTCATATTATATTCAGTTTGAAACTAGAAAATATTACCTTTTGGTAGGTACGGCGTCACACACCTTCCACATGGAAGACAGTTGATCAATGTTTAACCATTTTAATAGTTTACTACTAATTTTTTTGTGTCAAAGTAAAGCCTTAGATATAATAATGATCTCATTTATTAACAGAGTTCCTTAATTTTCTAAGTTGGACCATATAATTTGCTATTTTTGCAGGTTAAAAATGGTTATGTCTTAACAGCTTTATTTGATTCTACTTCTATTACTAAATATACTAAGAAACAAAATTAAAAGAATCAAAGCTCTTAAAACCTATATCACAGAGGATAATTACATTTATTTTAAGAAAGAAAGAAAAGATAGCTGACATTACCTGATTCTTTTGCAACCCTAAGTCTGCTTTCCCATTCATCAAAGGGTCCCAGACACTTAGCTAAAAATGTCTGGAGAGTAACACAGTCCAAGGGTAACACATGATTGTCAGCACCAACATGTAAAATAGGATCCACAACTATGTAACCCCCACCACTTTTTTCATTTCTAAGGAAAAAACAAAACAAGAACTTCTCTCAATTAATGACAGAAAAAAAAATCCTCATCTAATAGTCTGACTCTCTAATGGGAAAGTGAATTGTCCCATTTTAAAATATATTTCTAAACACATAAAATCATATAAAAAGTTGCAATGAAACTCAATGGAAAAGCCCCATTTTATCCTTTTCCAATCTCTACATAATGATATAATATGTATAACATCTAATAATGTTGCTTTAAGGAAAAACAAGCATACCTATCAGTAATAACAAGGGCACTCAAGCAAATAGCGTCTTACAATGAAGTTATGTGAAAAGACTATTCAAGTGGTTACTTAAAAAAAAAAAATGAATCTGCAATGAGTCTTACAATTAATTGCTCCCTAGGAACTTAAGAACCATATTCTATTTGATCTCAAAAACCCTGTAAAAAATTGCACTGCCATGGTTTATATAGCAACTTTTCTTAGAAGCTAGATAATTTAACTAGATAGAATAAATTAACTTTCCTCCCACACATATAGAACACCTGACTTACCCTTGAAGGAAGTAATACTGAAATGATCCAGCTTGCTGAAGATTAAGTTTACAGTATTTATCAGAATCATCTTCTCTTTCTGTTGGATTTTCCCATTCCAGGGAACGGAATTTTTCTCGATTAAATGATTCTCCAGGAAATGGGTAATTTGTATATACAGTAACTGCTTTTCCCTGTAAAGTGGGGCCTAATCGGAACTGTAGTTCAAACCCTAAACAAAAAACACATTTCAATAAACTTCTTGTAAGAACTTAAATTACCACATTAGTAAATAAAAGATTTATTTAAGGTTTTATAAAAACTATGGCTTCTCAACTGTTTAAAATAACTCCTAATATACAATGCTGTTGGTTTTGGAACTACTTTGCATTCTAATTTAGTTGAATTTTATATTTTAACATAAAGTATACAACACAGAACTGCCTGCTCTGTATCTTCCCTCTCCTCTCCTTCTGGAAGCTGATTCTGATTTGTATGGCTACTTGGGATATGAAAGTTCTTTTTTTTCCTCTTTAATAAGATGTCTTCAAGTTTATTGAGAGTACTTTTAGAAAACTAGGATAGCACTAAAGTAAAAAAACAAAATGAAATTTTACTGAACTTGAAACCTTTCTTTTTAATTCCAGTATAGTTAACATACAGGGTCATATTATTTTCACATGTACAATATAGTGATTCAGCAATTCTAGGGGTGCCTGGGTGGCTCAGTCGGTTAAATACCCAGCTTCAGCTCAGGTCATGATCTTGTGGTTCATGGATTTGAGCCCTGCATCGGGCTCTGTGCTGACAGCCAGCTCAGAGTCTGGAGCCCATTTCAGATTCTGTGTCTCCCTCTCTCTCTGACCCTCACCTGCTCATGCTGTCTCTCTCTCTTTCTCTCAGAAATAAATAAAAACATCAAAAAAACCAATTATATATATTACTCTGTACTCATAATGATAAGTGTATTCATTTTTAATACATTTTTAAAAGTTTATTTACTTTGAGAGAGAGAGAGTAAGTGGGGAAAGGGCAGAGAGAGAGGGAGACAGAGAATCAAGCAAGCACCACGCTTAACATGGAGCCCGATGTAGGGCTTGATACGATGACTGTGAGATTATGACCTGAACCAGAACCAATAGCTGGATGCTTAACCAACTGAGCTATCCAGGTACCCTGTGTATTCTTAATCCCCTTCACCTATTTCATCCATCTCCCTACCCACCTCCACTCTGATAACCATCAATTTGTTCTCTGTAGTTAAGAATCTGTTTTTGGTTTGTCTCTTTTCTTCTTTTGTTTTATTTCTTAAATACCACATATGAGTGCAATCATACGGTATTTGTCTTTCTCTGACTGACTCATTTCACTTAGGATTATATTCTCTAGATTCATCCATGTTGTTGCAAATGGGCATCTAAGTAGAGACCTTTGCTAATATTTTCCAAATAGTAACAGAGAAAGTGAGTTTCTCTGTGGTGTCAGAGTATGTGATAGTATGTAAAGCTTGGGAGGTATTATGGAACAACTATCTCACCATATAGAGAAAGCCAGTCTTCCTGAGAGAAGACAACCTCTAGAGAGGCAGGATTCAGATTTCTAAAAGGAGTTCTAGAGACATGTGAGCCCCTGACACCAGTTGTTTTTGATGTGTGCTCAAATCCAGAAGTGTGGTAATAAAGACTTAACATGTGACTGTGTGAGGCTGAGGTTGGGGGTTGGAGGGTACTGAGCCCTGATTTACAGTGTTTGCTTTTTTCCTAGTAGAAATAAGCTCACTATGTTCAACCTCAAGCTACCAACATGACATCACTGAACATGGAACTGGGAAAAGATATGCACCATGAACTCTTGGGAGCCAACACAAGCAGTTCCAGCATACTACTGCTTATTTCCCTACTCTTCATGTTTTATTATTTAAGCCCTTTTTGGAATTCTGAGGGTCAAAACATTCCTACTTTTGCCTAAGTTAGGCTATTTCTATTAAAATGTATCTGAGACTTCTAGAATGTACCACAAGCATTTTTCCATGGGAGGCAAAAAAAGAAAATTAACATATTATAGTTAAAATTTAACTGTAAAATAAAATTATGGTTGGTTCAGGGAAGATTTTAAATTTTGATACAATGATTACAATGTGAAAATTCTGACTACAGTCCATTAGAAATATAAAGTGACTAAGAGTATACTCATGATGAGCATTGAGTAATTTATATTGTTGCATTACTATATTGTACACCTGAAACTAATATAACATTGTGTATTAACTATACAGAATTAAAATTAAAAAATAAATAAAATAAAAAAAGAAATATAAGGCCTAGAAATTTTAATCATGAAGGTAACAACACTTTAATCAATGATGGGCAATAATAACCAATGAAGGCAGGAAAATTTAGTTCTGCTGATTATAATCTTTAAACTTAAGGAAATTTTAAAATTTTATTTTATTTTACTTTTTATTTATTATTAATGCACAGGGTAACATTACTTTCAGGTGTACAACATAGTGATTCAACAATTCTACACATTACCCAATGTCTACCACAATAAATGGTCACCATACAGCATTAGTACAGTATTATTGATTCTATTTACTGTGCTGTACTTTTCATCTCTGATTTATTTTAAAACTGGAAATTTTTCCGTCTTAAGAAACTTTTTGAGAAGAAGCATACTATTATCTATACTTTTAGTGTTCAACTTACGAAACATCTAACAAAGTATAATAATTATGTAATGAGTGCATACCATGTATAGGAAACAAAACAGACAATGATCTCTTCCTTGTGGGGCTTGAGTTCTAACAGGCGAAGGCAGTCATTGAACAACGAAGATGATAAGTAAATAAGAAAAAACAGTATATCAGGGAGGGATAAATGCTAAGAGAAAAAAGAAAAATCAGAGCAGTGTGAGGAAAATCGGGATAAAGGAGAGGTGGGGAGGTGGTAGTAATTTTACTTTTTTTCTTTATTTTTTTTTAAATTTCTTTTTTTATTTATTTCTAGGAGAGAGAGAGAGAGAGACAGTGTGAGCAGGGGAGCGAAAGTTGGACGCTTAACGGACCAAGCCACCCAGGCGCCCCAGTAATTTTAAATATTAAGAAGCTGAAGAGCTTGAGGGAAGTGAGAGAGCTAGCCACATGGCTATGCATGGCCGTCTATGGAATGCATTGACCAAGCAAAGGAAACCAAGAGGACTTAGGGTAGAAGCAAGTCTGGTGATTCCAGAAATAATAAGAAACTCAGTGTGTGTGGACTGGAATAAGCTTGAAGAGAAGTGGTAGAATATGAGGAAAGAAAGGTAACGGGGGTGCCAGATCATGGTCTTGTAGCCCACTGTAAGTATTTTGGATTCTTCTCTGACTTAAACAAGGAGCCAGTGAACAGTTTTGATCAGAGAAGTCACATGACCTAACTTGTATATTAAATCACTTTGTATATTAGATCACTCTGATTATGTCTGCTTCTGGCCATCATGGAGTAACTGGTATTAGACTTGTCCTCTGCTGAGAAACTAGAAGAAATATATGAGACAACTGTTTTCAGAAATAAGGAATGAGGACTGTGATGCCCAAGAGAATGGTGATTCCTACAAACCCTCTAGCTTTCAGACTAGGGGAACTTTCTTTCTGTGCTGTGACAAAGGAAGCAGGAATAGTAGTCTGACTTCAGGAGACAGATATTAGAATTTGAGGAGGGTGAAGAAACTGTAATTTTCAGGGCAGAGTATGGCACAGAAGAAACTATGCAAAGAAAGAGCTCTAGAAAATTACTGAGGGTCATGGGGCGCCTGGGTGGCTTAGTTGGTTGGGCGTCCGACTTTCGCTTAGGTCATGATCTCGCGGGTCGTGGGTTCGAGCCCCGCGTCGGGCTCTGTGCTGACTGCCAGCTCAGAGCCTGGAGCCTGTTTCAGTCTGTGACTCCCTCTCTCTATGACCCTACCCTGCTCACGCTGTCTCTCTCTCTCCTAGAAATAAATAAAACATAAAAAAAAAATTAAAAAAAAAAAAAAGAAAAAGAAAATTACTGAGGGTCATCTTGAGTCTGCCTGAAGACCAGGCTGACCCAAGTGGTGTTTGAATCCATGAGGCTGGGCAAAGAATGACCACTAGGAGCTATCAACTGACCAATTCCCAGAGCTCACTCAGGCTTGGGAGGCATTATAATTTTCAGAGTGAACAGACTTCATTGAACACCTGTTGCATTCAAGAGTCATGTCTTATGTAGTAAGGTTAACCTGGCCCTACAGTGAAAACTACTATACCTATCCTGTCAAAGATTAGAACAGCCTCAAAAGGAGGGAGGTTGGGTGGCTCAGTTGGTTGGGCATTCCACTCTTGATTTTGGCTCAGGTCATGATCTCACAATTCGTGGGACTGAGCCCCATGTTGGGCTCTCTGCCAATCTTAATCCTCATAAGGATTAGATGATCCACAGATAATGTAAATGGCTGCCAAAATAAAAGACACTACTATTTTATTTTATTTTTTTTTGGTGCAAAAAAGGTGGTTTTGTTAAAGCACAGGGACAGGACATGTGGGCAGAAAGAGCTGTCAGGGTATCACTGCTTTAAAGGAAGACAAAAAAATACATAGATACAGCAACAGAACATTTACATTGTCCAGCATCCAATATAAAACTGCTAACCAGAAACAGGAGGTAAGAGCCCTGATGACACAGATACCTACAGTAGAGCATTCCACACAGAGCAAACAGAAGATGTAAAGGACTTGAGACCTCTGCTTCTGGCAAAGATGGAATGAATAACAGGGACTGGATTTATGCTCTTCCTTGAAACTTGAAAGAAAGAAACCAAGAAAAACCAGACAAAATATATGAAATCATAGTTTTCAAGCCTAGACATCAGGCAACAAAGTACAGTGATCTATAAGAGACAGAAAATAAACAATTGTGAAGCCTACATCTGCCCCTTCTTACTACCTCGAAAGAATGTCCAGGTTGAGGCACAAGGAGGAGAAACCCAGGCAGAGCTTAGCTAACTTCTAAGCTGAGATGATAGAATTAAGAATCTATTAAGACCAAAGCAGCTAATTTGTAGATGACAGTAGTTAGTGAGGAGGAGAAAAGTGCCCAAAGACAGAATTCCAGAGATTTGCAGAAGGTCTCCCTTCTGTACTTTGCAGAGTACTGATCAGTGCATGTCTGTGACCAGGAATAGTGTTTGATTTGAAAAATCAAGTGCCTGATTGGGAAAACTCATAATTCAGGAAGGATTGGGTTGAAAGTTCAGAGGATATTGCTTCAGAAGTAAAGAACAAAGAGCCCTAGACAGGGCATAGACTAGACTGTTTAGCAAATCATAAAAGCAAAACTCAAAAATATTATAACATTTCCAAGTAACTTAACTTCATTCCAAAGAAAAGATAAAAAATTTATAAGAATCCAAAACACCCAGTATTTTTGGTAAAACTCAATGAGGTAAAACTCATAATGCATGGCATCCAAAATAAGATTACAAGACACACAAAGAAACAAGAAAACCCAACCCATAACAAAGAAAATAATCAATTAATGAAAACTGACTCAGGAATGACATAGATATTGAACTAGCAGATAAGGAAGGACATCATTTACCATAAGTGTATTCCATATGTTCAAAAAGTTATCTCAAGACATGGAAAATATCAAAAAACAAAACAGAACAAAGATCCAAATCAAATTTTTAAAATGAAAACTACAAGGTCTGAGACGAAAAATCTGCAAGATGGAATTAATGGATGGTGAGACATGGCAGAAAAAAAGATTTGTAAATTTCAAGACACAGGAATAGAAATATGCAAAATGAGGGGTGCCTAGGTGGCTCAGTCAGTTAAGCCTCCAACTTTGGCTCAGGTCATGATCTTGCGGTTTGTGAATTTGAGGCCCACATCAGGCTATGTGCTGGCAGCTCCGAGCCTGGAGCCTGCTTCAGATTCTGTCTCTCCCTCTCTCTGCAACCTCTCCCACTCGCAGTCTGTCTCTCTCTCAAAAATAAATAAACATTAAAAAAAAAAAAAAAAGAAATATGCAAAAGGAAACCAAGAGAAGAAAAATCTAAAAATTGAAAAAGCATCACTGATCTGTGGAACAATTCAAGTGGCCTAAGATATAGGCAATTTGAGTCCTCAAAAAAGAAGAAACGGGAGATCAAGTATTTAAAAAAATAATGGGCAAAAAAATTCCCAAATTTGATAAAAACAACAAATTTACAGATCCAAAGAAGTTCAATAAATCCCCACTCAAGAAACATCACACTATGAAACATCAAAGTCAAATTGCTCAAAACCAGTGACAAAGAGAATATCTCAAAAGTAGCTGGGGCTGGGTGGGGGGGAAATGTCATAGTAAGTTCAGAGGAACAATGATAAGGATGATAAATTTCTCATGGAAAACAAAAACAAGAAGACAGTGGAGAAGCATCTTTAATGGTATAGTTAATTGTTGGACAATATGGGTTTGAACTGTGCAGGTCTATTTACACGTGTTGTTGTTTTTGTTGTTGTAGTTGTTGTTTACAGTACAGTCCCATAAATGTAAATCTTCTTTTCCTTATGATTTTTAAAAAATGTTTATTTATTTTTTGAGAGAGAGAACATGAGCAAGGGAGGGGTAGAGAGAGGGGGACAGAACCCAAAGTGGTCTCTGTGCTGATAGCAGTGAGCTCAACGTGGGGCTTGAACTCACAAACCATGAGATCATCACCTGAGATGAAGCTGGATGCTTAACCAACTGAGCCACCCAGGTGCCTCTCCTTTTGATTTTAATAACATTCTCTTTTTGCTAGCTTACTTACTGTAAGATTGTAGCATATAATACATAGAATATGTTGTATCTGGAAAGCTTCTGGTTAACAGTAGGCTATTGGCAGTAAAGTTTTGGGGGAGTCTAAAGTTACACTTGGATTTCTGGCTGCATGAGGGGTCAGTGCCCCTACTCTCTCCATTGTTTAAGGTCAACTGTAACTTAAAGATTAAAACTGTCAGCCTAGAATTCTATACCTGGTGAAAATATCTTTCAAAAACAAAAGTGATGAGGGCCAGGTTTTTCTTTTTTTTCTTTCTTTCTTTTTTTTTTTTTTTAAAGTTTTATTTATTTAAGTAATCTGTACACTCACTGTGGGGTTTGAACTCACATTCCTGGGACCAAGAGTCATGCATGTGTTCCTCCAACTGAACCAGCCAAGTGTCCAAGACTTTTCAGTGTTAGAGAAAGATGTTACAAATAAGGGGGAAAGCTACAACAAACCCTGTTGTGGTGGATATGAAGCATAGATATCATTATGAACTGCTATTTATATGTATATAAAGAATGTCAGTTTGATTCCAAGCAAATCCTGAAATGCAGAACATGCAGATATGTCATGTCATGTCTAAAATTGTTCTTGTAGAAGTAAATCCCTCACGATGATGTTCAACAGATGGTAAATTCGACACCACAATATTAAACACTGGGAAGCTGGTCTTTATGAGCAAAGTATTTCAATAAAAGACATTAAAAGAATGCTGGATTCTTTCAATTTACTGTAATCCAATCAAACACCTCTACCTTTGCCTAGATATATACAAATACTCTGTTTTGCACACTGCAGTATGGATAATGTGAGGGATGGAAGTTTTAGGCATTCCTGCAAAAAATTATAATTTAGTGATAAGTACTGCTAACCATATTCTTGGATTATACTAAATAACGAATATAAATTTTTCACAGCAAATGACTTTAGCAGGTAAAACAAATGATCCAAATGGTATTATTAAGTAACTGTAAAAATCCAGGGACTCACTTCTATTTCTCACACTGTATAATGAAAACTGATACTTTCTTTTCGAAGTAGCTATACACACAAATTTTTCTATAAGTAATTGGCATAAATATTTTAATAGTATTAATAAGACTTATGTTGACTTAATAATTTCATATGGAGATATATTTTCTGAAAAATTAATCAGTGATGTAAACACAGACTATATTCATAACAGCTTCATTTACTATAATTAAATTGCAAACAAACTAAATATCTAATGATTGGGAATGATTAGATAAATTGTGGTACAAAATGGTCTTATGTAAGCTAGAATATTATAAAACCATTATAAGTTGTGTTATCTAAAGATATTTAATAACATGGTTACTTTTATCCTGTTTTGTTCATTTTATGCATCTATAAATCTTTTGAAATCCTTCCTAGATGGCTCCCCAGGGGAATTCTACCAGACATTTAAAGAAGAGTTAATAGCTTTTCTTCACAAATTGTTCCAAAAAAAGAAATAGAAAGAAAACTTCCAAATTCATTCTATGAAGCATTACCTTGTTTCCAAAACCAGAAAAAGACCTCACTAAAAAGGAGAATTACAGGCCAATATCCCTGATAAACATGAATGCAAAAATTGTCAAAAAGATATCAGCAAATCAAATCCAATGGTACATTAAACTATTTACCATGATCAAGTGGGATTCATTCCTGGGTTGCAGGACTGGTTCAATATTTGCAAATCAATCAACATGATAAACCACATTAATAGAAGAAAGAATAAGCACCGTAAGATTCTGTCAATAGATGCGGAAAAAGCATGACAAAATACAGCATCCATTCTTTTTTTTTTTTTTAATTTTTTTTAATGTTTTTTTTTTATTTATTTCTAGGAGAGAGAGAGAGAGAGACAGCATGAGCAGGGGAGGGTCAGAGAGAGAGGGAGTCACAGACTGAAACAGGCTCCAGGCTCTGAGCTGGCAGTCAGTACAGAGCCCGACGCGGGGCTCGAACCCACGAACCGCGAGATCATGACCTAAGTGAAAGTCGGACGCTTAACCGACTAAGCCACCCAGGCGCCCCTACAGCATCCATTCTTGATAAAAACCCTCAACAAAGTAGGGATAGATGGAATATACCTCAACATTATGAAGGTCATATAAAAAAGGCTCATAGCTAATATCATCCTCACTGGGGAAAAATTGAGAGCATTTTCCCTATGGTCAGGAATAAGACAAGGATGTCCACTCTCACCATTACTATCTAACATAGTACTGGAAGTCTTAGCCTCGCAATCAGACAACAAAAAGAAATAAAAGGCATCCATCTTAGCAAGGAAGACGTCAAACTTTCACTATTTGCAGATGACATGATACTCTGTAGAAAACCCGGAAGACTCCACCAAATAATCGCTAGAATTAATACAAGAATTCAGCAAAGTATAGATATAAAGTCAACATGCAGAAATCCATTGCATTTCTATACACCAATAATGAAGCAGCAGAAAAAGAAATGAAGGAATCTATCCCATTTGCAATTGCACCAAAAACAATAAGGTACCTAGGAATAAACCTAACTAAGGAGGTAAAAAATCTTGGGGCGCCTGGGTGGCTCAGTCAATTAAGCGTCTGACTTCAGCTCAGGTCATGATCTCACGGTTTGTGGGTTCAAGCCCTGCACTGGGCTCTGTGCTGACAGCTAGCTCAGAGCTTGGAGCCTGCTTCAGATTCTTTATCTCCCTCTCTCTCTTACCCTCCCCTGCTCACTCTGTGTCTTTCTCAGAAATAAATAAAACATTAAACAATAAAATTAAAAAATATAAAGAGGTAAAAAATCTGTACTCTGAAAACTATAGAACACTTATGAAAGAAATTGAAGAGGACACAAAGAAATGGGAAACATTCCATGTTCATGGACCAGAAAGAACACTTTTAACATGTCTATGGTACCCAAAGTAATCTACACATTTAAAGCAATACCTACATCAGCACTTTTCAGAGCTACAACACCCTAAAATTTGTAGGGAACCACAAAAGACCCCGAATAGCCAAAGCAATCCTGAAAAAGCAAAACAAAACTGGATGCATCATGATTCTGGATTTCAAGCTATATTACAAAGCTGTAGTTATCAAGACAGTATGGCACAAATACAGACACATACATCAATGGAAAAGAATAGAAAACCCAGAAATGGAACCACAAGAATATGGTCAACTGATCTTTGACAAAGCAGGAAAGAATATCCAATGGAAAACAGTCTCTTCAACAAATGGTGTTGGGAAAACTGGATGGCAACATGCAGAAAAATGAAACTGGACCACTCTCTTACACTATACATAAAAATAAATTCAAAATCAATGAAACACCTAAATATGAGTGTTTCATATTTATGAGATGGGAAGCCATCAAAACCGAAAAGGAGAATACAGGCAGCAACCTATTGGACACTGGTTGGAGCAACATATCCTTGAATGCAAGGGACACAAAAGCAAACATGAACTACTGGGACTTCATCAAGATAAAAAGCTTCTGCACAGAGAAGGAAATAATCAACAAAACAAAAAGGCAGCCTACAAAATGAGAGAAGATATTTGCAAATGACATATCTGATAAAGGGTTAATATTCAAAATCTATAAAGCACTTATCAAACTCAACACCCAAAAAACAAATAACCCAGTTAAGAAATGGGTAAAAGACACGAATAGACACTTCCAAAGAAGACATAGATGGCTAACAGACACATGAAAAGATGCTCAAAATCACTCATCATCAGGGAAATACAAGCCAAGGCCATGATGAGATACCACCTCACACCTGTCAGAATGGCTAAAATTAACAACACAAGAAACAACAGGTGTTGGCAAAGATGTAGAGAAAGGGGAAGCCTCTTGCACTGTTGGTGGGAATGTAAACTGGTGCAGCCACTCTAGAGAGCAGTATGGAGGTTCCTCAAGAAACTAGAAATAGAACTACCCTATGATCCAACAATTGCACTATTATGTACCCAAAGGATACAAAAATATAGATTCAAAGGGGTACATGTACCTCATTGTCTACAGCAGTATTATCAACAATAGCCAAACTATGGAGAGAGCCCAAATGTCCATCAACTGATGAACGGATAAAGAAGATGCGGTGTATATATATATATGTATATACACACACACCATGGAATATTACTCAGTGATTAAATAGAACAAAATCTTGCTATTTGCAACAATGTGGTTGTAACTAGAGTGTATTATGCCAAGTGAAATAAGTCAGTCAGAGAAAGACAAATACCATATGATTTCACTCATATGTGTAATTTAAGAAACAAAACAGATGAACATATGGGAAGGGAGAGAGAAAAAGAGAAGAGAGGGAAACAAACCACAAGAGACTCTTACTGACAGAGAACAAACTATGGATTGATGTAGGGAGGTGGGTGGGAGATGGGCTAGATGAGGAATGGGTAGTAAGGAGGGCACTTGTGATGAGCATGGGATTTTGTATCCAAGTGATAAATCACTGAATTCTACTCCTGAAACCAATATTGCACTGTATGTTAACTAACTTAAATTTAAAAAAAAAAAAAAACACCCCATTAAAAAAAAAGGAAATCTTTTCTAGAAAAAAGTATGGCTGAAATGTGGCAGTAATCCAGAATGTGGAATTCAGAAACTATTATACTATAAGCAGATTTCACCTTGCTTGGTTAGTATAAACCCAATTTTGTTTTGAAACAAAGAGCATATAAAAAAGGCTTTTTCTACACATGTATAATTTAATTAATGTATTTATTTTAAAAATATTTTTATTTTTAAGTAATCTCTACACCCAATGTGGGCCTTGAACTCACAACCGTGAGATCCAGAGTAGCATGCTCTACTGACTGAGCCAGCCAGGTGCTCCTACACACTTGTGTAATTTTATAATTGGAGAAACATAATTTAAAGTTAGAAGTTGTGAAGAGACAGATGGAGAAATAATTGTTCAAAGAATTAAAACATGAAATTTTAATACTCAGTGATTGTGAGAATCCTAAATATCTACATCTCTAAAATAATGATTAAAATTATTACAGAAGACATAGTATCATTTTAAGCAGGTACAAACATCAGAGATTAGCTGGATGAGCATATTTAAACAACCTGCCTGTTGTTCAGTTTATACAAATATTGTTTTTATCATTACACAAGGATTCTGAGAACTTGTAGTACAAAGGTTAAAACTTATCCAAAATCTCAAAACAGTATTTGGGTCAGTGGTATACCCTGAGAAAAAAAAATTGACAAGCATTCTCTAAATACAAATGTTTATTTATTTATAGAATATACATGTATGATGATTTAACAGATTATATAAGTTACAAAATGCAAAAATGGGATAAGATGTAAATAAAATAAATCATATTTTAAATAACCTAATTTTACCTATTAATGGATGGAAAATATCTTTTAGCTCTCACTAAAAATTAATATTGATAATACCTGTCAGTGAAAGCAATGCAGCTAATAAATTTCATTAACTTTAAGTCTTGGTTTAATATTTTATGATAAAGTCATTTAAATATTCTATTATTGATACTGAGTTTAATGGCATCAGACTTGAAAAAATACCACACAAAGATACCCAAATTCAAATGGAAGAAGCTCTTAGTGACCATGTTTACTAATTCATGACATTAACTTTTCAATCCCATTCACCAATTATGTAAAGATTTTTGTTGAAATGTGCTAGTAAATATATTTTTTCTCTGTTATCATCAATTGTTTTTGTAAGCTGATAAGATATTCTAGATTTACATATTAAATAGACGATTTGAAAAATAACCGAAATCCTTCATTTGAAAGATTTTAAACAGATTGTAAAATATTGTTATCAAATTTTTAAAAAGGGTAGGTATTTATTTTTATGGCTAAAATCATATGATGGAAGTGTTACTAAAATACATATTAAAAATGCTCTTGCTATAGTAAGGGTCAGCAAACTATATCCAGCCTGTTTCTATAAATAAAGTTTTATTGGAACATATTCATTTATGTGTTGTTTATGTTTGCTTTCATGATATAATGGCAGAGTTGAGTAACTGCAAAAGAAATGCCCCGCAAAGCTGAAATATTTGCTATCTGAACCTTTAGAGGAAAAAATGTGCTCACCTCTGCTCTATGGTATCAATTTTCATCAAAAAGCAGTTAACTTTCTCACTCATGTTTACATCACAGTTAAATTGTGTTTCCTCTTTCAGAAAATATTTTCTAAATATCATACTATTGAAAGCTACATCATTCCTGAAAAGGACAAATCTCAAACAGCAAATTTCAAACACATTCTAATTCATCTTTAAGTTTGACAATATCCTGAGGTAAAAGAGGCATTTATGGTTATTGTATCTTTTGTTATGAAATATTGAAAGACTCTACTATTTAAGGTATTATAACTTGCATATCTACTTGACCTGGATTAGGTAAAACTATAACCCAATGCAACATATCTCAAACAAACCAGTGATGGTATGTATGACTGTCAACCCCTTCCAGACTTACAACCTCTACTATTTTCTCAGAATATGTCTTTTTTGTTTCTAATTTATCTGACACACAAACTGAAAGCATCAATGTCAATTTATACATTAGCAAAATTTAACTGATTTTTTTGAGTTATTTATTTATTTTTTAATAGTCTCTACACCAAATGTGGGGCTCGAACTCACAACCCTGAGGCCAAGAGTTACATGCTCTTCTGAATGAGCCAGCAACGTGTCCCAAAATGTAATTACTTTTTGAAAACAAAAACAGATGAAAGAAAAAAAAAAGAGAAAAGAAAAATCCTGTACTTTCTTTCTTTGTTCTACTAGATAGATCAGAGCATAACCCCAAGAGTACACACCTACTCTGTAGATGTCCAGTACAAGTCCCCAAAACTAAAATTTTTATATACAGTAAATGAAACATTAGAATACCTAGAGTATGTCAGATTCCATAATGACTCACTCAGTTTGCTAAAATTAGTTTAGGGCATAGCAGTACATAGTGTGGCTATCTTATTCCTCAGAGAACACGAGGAAAACTTTACTCAGATTAGCCATATCCCTCTCGTAGGCAACTAGTAAACGATTAAAATTACTGTAAACTAAATTTTTCCATCTTGTTCCCTCCACTAAATTTATAGAAACTCAAATTCCTAATCAAGAAACTTTTAAAGTATTTTCTTCCAAAAAAAGAAAAATTAAAAGTTGAAATTTGACCAACCTATATGAAAACAGAAGAACTCCAGGTTCAGCCAAAACTGATTTTGTTCATTATTCTGCCACTGAATGAAACAGGAAATACAGGGAAAGGCTATGATTTGGCTAGAAAAAATATTATTTGATCTTCTTGAGTTAGAAGAGTCTATAGAGATATTAGCCTTGAAAATAAGGAGGAATCCTTTCTTAGGGAAAAGTGAAAAGAAAAATGAAGAAACTTGATGACCAACTAAATATGAAAGAACCAAAGTTTTTCTTCACATCTAATTGGTCACTAAGTCCTATGAATTTAAAATGTCTCATACTCTGGGACACTTGGATGGCTCAGTTGGTTAAGTGTCCCACTCTTGGTTACTGCTCAGGTCATGATCTCATGGTTTGCAATATCCTGGCAACTCAGAGCCTGCTTGGCTCTCTCTTTCCCTCTCTCTGTCCCTCTCTCTGCCCCTCTCACTCTCTCTCACAAATAAATATTTAAAAAAATATTTTAAAAAGGGGTGCCTGGGGGGCTCAGTCAGTTGAGCGTCCGACTTGACTCAGGTTGTGATCTTGCAGTCTGTGAGTCTGAGCCCCACATCAGGCTCTTGTGCTGACAGCTCAGAGCCTGGAGCCTGCTTTGGATTCTGTGTCTCCTCCTCTCTCTGCCCCTCCCCCGCTCAAGCTCTGTTTCTCTCTCTCTCTCTCTCAAAAATAAACATTAAAATAATAATAAATAAAATAAAATGTGTTGAATTCTAACTCTGAACATCTTGATTCTGATGTAGTTAAACCCTTATTTTTAACCAGATGTGTTTTCAAAATAGCCTTCTCAAGGATTCATTTCTTGTCTCCAATGTCCCTTCATCTTTCACGTTATAATTATCTTCTATAGTAATATTAATCACCTCATTACTGCACACACAAAAAACTGACATGTTCCCACTTATATCAGTTGGTTGGATTTACTGATTTTAACTAGTTACAGACTCAACCACATCATTCTTATTTTATAAGCCCTTCAGAGCTTTCTCTTCAAATAGTTTGGCTGAATTTAACACTTTTTGTTAGCTTTAACTGGTGTTTTAGCAATCAATCAGCAAGGATTTAATGGCTGTTGTACACTGCACTAGGTTTATAATACTTTCCCTATCCTCACAGATCTTAAACTAGTTGGATGCTATGAGACCAATAAGCTTTTAGACACTGCTATATTGTTCAGTACTTAATTGTTCTGTGCCTATTGTATGACTGGAAATCAAAGAAAGGAGATAACAAAAAAATTAAGAAAAGATCTCATAGAGGAGGTAGAGTTTTAGCTGAAAGTTGAGAGGTAGACAATACACAGAATGATAGTAAAGGAATTTAATGGATATAGAGGAATCTGATGGGGGTGAAGGTGTCAGGAGAGCTATGAGAAAAGCCAGGAGAGAGGGATTGACAGGGAAACTGTAAAGATGTAGGACACTAATAATGGGGAACAATGAGATACAATCTTGGCTAATGAAGGTGGATTCCATTAGAGAATGTCTTTTTTTTTTTTAATATTTTTATTTCTAGGAGAGAGAGAAAGAGAGAGACAGTGTGAGCAGGGGAGGGTCAGAGAGAGAGGGAGTCACAGACTCTGAAACAGGCTCCAGGCTCCGAGCTGGCAGTCAGCACAGAGCCCAACGCGGGGCTCGAACCCACGAACTTCACGAGATCATGACCTAAGTGAAAGTCGGACGCTTAACCAACTAAGCCACCCAGGTGCCCCTAGAGAATGTCTTGAAAACCCTCCAGAGGCATTTATATTTGACTAGTTATATAGACACCAATTAATGAAAAGGGAAGAGATGGCATTGAAGATTATTCTAGCATCCATGTTCAGGCATACGGAGGAGACAGGAAAACAGAGACATTTGGAAAGAAATTACAGGGCTTCAAGAGAGATTGCAGTTAAAGAGAAGAAACTGTCAAAGAAGAGTACAAAGTTTCTGGCCTTAGAAACTATGAAAATGGAGATATCACTAAAATAAACAGGATGGGAAACAAAGAAGGTTTAAGAATGGGGAGTAGGAGATGGTTTTGGACATGTCAGTTGTAAGTCTACCAAGTGGAGAGCTACCCTAAGGCTATTTATTCTGTAGTGTAATACTGGACGAAGCCAAGAATCCACTGCAAAAATAGATAGGTATAGTGATCTATCAAGGCCTGATACCTGTTTAGGACTTTAAAGCCTTTTATTACTAATTTTGAGCCTCAACAACCAGGAAGATAGAAGAACAAAAATTAACACCTTCATTTCACAAACTAATTAATGTTTAGAATTCATGTGACTTGCCCAAAGTCAAAGAAGTTGTTAGCAGGAGAGCCAAGAAAATTCTAGTTCCTTACTCTCACCATTATACTCCTGGCTTTCAAGAATCAAGCAAAATTCAAGGTTCTTCTTCCAAAAAGAGACATCAGCATGGAGGCAACAAATGAGGCCGTGAGAATGTAGAATTCTTTGAGGGCAGAGGAGAAAAAGAAAAGATCTCTTGCAGATAGATACAATTAATTAAAATAAGGAAGGGAGACAGCTCAGCAAGAGACACCACCACGTTGACAGGAGTACTCAAGAGGGCAGGAAAAAAATCAAACCCATGAAAGTGCCGAGTCAGGAAAGCCAAAAATGGAGTAAGTACTCAGTGATCTTAAATGCCAAAGTTGGAAGAAGGTGATTTGGCATGGAGGTTAACACATTTGACGGTCGATTTGTTTTTCTTCAAAAACTTAACTCCTGAGATATTGGGGTGGGGGGAATCCTTCAATGTTTACCATCAATGTGTATCTGTCACACTATTAAAGGGGGGCTGCATTTTATTTTTCATACACTAAACTTCTACTTCACAAGTTATACTAACATAAAACAGTGTAAGATGTTTTTCAATGTTGAAAAATTATGAAGTCTAAAGAGAAAGCTCAAATATAATTCAACATAACCTGATTAGTTTTCTTTTTAATTTTTATTCAGCAAAAAAGTATTTTCAGCTTTTATCTTCTCTACATTCGAAAGGCTTTTGATAAATATAAGTAATAGTTCGCTTTTTTCTGTTATATATTTTACTAAATCAAAGTTTCAGTAAAGGAAAAAAACGAGGGCTATGAAAAAGCAAAACTGTAGATATCCTCCAAATAAAATTACATAGGAAGTAATTTACCACATTTTATAATAATCAATAGCAATAATATGATAAATTTCTTGATCATATATGAAACTTCTGTCTTAAGTGGAAGCACGGAAACAAAAGTGAACTATTTTATCCTGACATGACAGATATAACGTTTTCAACTTTATAACTAAAATCAACTTTCATTAGTTATATTTTTAAAATACAGCACTGTCTTTGCACTAGTCGAGTTTAGAAAGGTCCTTGGAAATTATATGTCCTAAAGTTTAAAAAATTAGAATGGGTTTTAACCTGTTAGAATAGGTTAAAAATGTAAAAAGACACAGAGATAATCAAACAACTTGCTACTGACCTTGTTCAAGTCTGAAGAGGGTCTTTTCCAGCTTTTCCATTTCGTTCAGAAGTAAAATTCTAATTTGTTTACTGTGTCCCATTTTGGCTTCTAGAAGATTTGAAATCTTTCAGAAGAATTAAAAGAACTCCGAAATCGAATGAGTTACCCCTATGAAACAAAAAGGAATTAAGATAAAGAAAATAACTATTACCTTAAATTCTTCAAGGCTGACAGTCGCACTTACATGTTCTAAATATGTTTTAACCCTAGCAGAGCAAAGAGGAAGAATGAGTCCTATAAGGACGACCTGAGAAGGTAAATTAATAGCTGTTTCCTCCCTTCGAGCACTATAGGACCAAAGCAAAACAACTGTATTATAGACTCTTACAATTAAAACAAAAACCAAAACTAAATTTTTCTCAGAGAAAAGCAGTACGTTTTGGAAAGCCTGGATTTGGGTAGGGGGGAAATTCCCGGTCCCAGGCCAAAAGGTTTTGAAGACTACAAATGGCACTTCTGCTTACAAGAGATTAGTCCGCTCAAAGATAACAGGTGGGAGAGCTCCCCATTCCCAAATTCGGGTTGGAAGCCACCAATGGGGAGATGAGAACAGAGGGAAGCAGTTGTTGCCCCTGGAATAGCTGTTGCAGACATAGGATGCACAGACGGAGCTATAGATAGAAAGAACCCATTTCCCTGAGACGCCAGAGGCATTCCTAGCACTTACACGGAGCAAGTTATACGCGCAGCCTCTGGGACACTGCAGGACCCGCGACTCTGGTGTTGGAGTCGGGGGAGGAGACGGGAAAGAAGGCAAACGGGGAAAGGCAGGCTGCCCAGGCGCGAGAGGCAGCCCCACACACGGAGGGCCGGGCGCCGTGAAGGGCAAAGGGCGGGGCGGCGGCAGCCGGGCCAGGGCGAAAGCTGCTGTGTGAAAGAGCGCTTCTCCGTGGCTCCGCCTCGCGCTGGTCCCCGAGGAGACCCTCGACCCACCCGGCCTCGAGTTCACACCCCCGGGTGGGAGCTGACAGGTCCCCTCGCCCACTTCCGGGAGGCTCCACACCCTGCACGCCGCGATCGCTAGTCTCGCGAGACTGTGGTCAGCGGGGCCGGGGTCTCGGAGGCGGCTGCGGCCCAGGTAGTGGGCTGCCTTTTTTTTTTTTTCTCCTGTCGGCGCTAGGAGGTGCGAGGTCTGGAGGGTGCATGCACCTCCTTTACCCGCTGCGAGCTCGTAGTTGAACACTGAAATGCTCCAGTAGAAGGCTGCCAGCTAGGTTGAGCTGCGTAGGTTACAGGGTCGTTTTGTGAAGTGACTGATGGTGGGAGGCGAGAGACCTGGCTTCCTGTGCTTTTTCTACCAAGATGTGTTTTGTGTCTTTGTTTTGATTTTTTTAAATATATTTTTATTTATTTCTCGGAGAGAGAGAGAGACAGCGTGAGCAGCGAAGGGTCAGAGAGAGAGGGAGTCACAGACTCTGAAACAAGCTCCAGGCTCCGAGCTGGCAGTCAGCACAGAGCCCGACGCGGGGCTCGAACCCATGAACCGCGAGATCATGACCTAAGCGAAAGTCGGACGCTCAACCGACTAAGCCACCCAGGCGCCCCTGATTATTATTATTATTTTTTTTTAATGTGGCCTAAGTTTACGTGGCCTAAACTCTCTGAATCTTGATTTCCTCATGTTTAAAGTAAGGGGCCGCCTGCAATCTCAGACATTCCATCCTTCCTGTGTCTGCCATCTCTAGTGCTAACATAGGGCACATCTTGAATGCAGCCACGGAATTACTAGGTAGGTGAAATGTGGCCAGTTTGCAAACAATTGAGTGTGCAAATACCACTTGTACAACGTCTGGTTGTATGTGATGTATACTGCATAGACGTGAAGATCATATGGGATTAAGGATCTGTATTGGCTGCACATATTGTAGGCCAGAAATTTAGGATCTGGTACAGATGTCTGAGATTTTATGCCTGAGGAAAAGAAAACCCTTCTAGAGCTTTTTGAGGACACCTGTGGATCATGAGAAAAAAGACAAAGGGTTTGGAGTGCAGAGAAAGATCTTGCTTTGTTTACTATGGAAAAATTATAGGCCCAAAACAATAATGGTTAAAAACTAAAGACACTGAAATGTTTGTTTCAGTAGATTTCTGAGAATGGCTAATTGCACGTGGTCTAAAACTGAGTTTGGGAATCTGTAGTTCATTTATTCATTCAACTAGAATTTATTGAGCACCTAGTGGTTGCCAGGCGTGAAGGTGAATCAAAGTTACTGCCCTCATGAAACTCTTATATTTTGTTGGTGGGAGGCAGATAAATAAATAAAATAAATAAATAAAATAAATAAATTATATAAGATAATTAAAGGTTGTAAGAAAAAGAGAAGTGGGAAAGCGTAGAAGAGTCAGGAAAAGGAAGTTTGCAATTGTAAATACAATAGCCAGTAAAGGACTTGCTGGTGAGTTGACTTTTGATACCAATCAGAGAAAGAGCGAAGAAGATACCCAGGGCAGAGGGTTACATGCAGAGGTACAGAAAGTACAAAGGCTGTGAGGTAGGAGCACAGTTGGGGGACAGGGAGACCAATGTAGCTGAGTGAAGAGAGTGGTAAGAAATTAGGACAGATAATGGGGTGGGTTTGTCAGCCATCTCTTGTAAGGCTTTGTAGGCCATTGCAAGGATTTGGACTTTTAATCTGGGCAAAAGAGGCATTGGAGGATTTTGAACAGAGGAGTGATATAATCTGATAGACCTTTAAAAAAATTTTTTTTAAGGTTTATTTACTTTTCAGAGGCAGTGAGAGACGGAGCGTGAGGGGGGAGGGGCAGAGAGAGAGGGACACACAGAATCTGAAGCAGGCTCCAGGCTCTGAGCTAGCTGTCAGCACAGAGCCTGATGCGGGACCCGAACTCACAGACCATGAGATCATGACCTGAGCCGAAGTTGGATGCTTATGGGACTGAGCCACCCAAGTGCTCCCTCTGATAGACCTTTTAAAGGATTACTCTGCAACTTTATGGAGAATAGCTAGCTAAACTGTAGGGTGTGGTGAGGAAGGAAGTGAGACCAGTTAAGAAGTTATTTCAATTAACCAACATATAGTGATGTGTATATGTGTGTGTAAAGAAGGTATAGCAGTGAAGGTTGTAAGAAGTTATTGAATTATGGATTTATTTTGAAAGTAGAGCTTATACTGATGATGAGAAAGGAGTCATGGATTATTCCAAGATTTTTTTAGCCTGAGCAACCAGAACATTACTGTCCAAATGAAGTATAATAATAAAAAAAAAGAAAAAACAAAGCTAATGTGTCACATAGGCAGTAAAAATCTTTCAAGTAACCATATCAAAATAAATAAATAAATAAAAAGAAACAAGTAAAATTAATTTAAAAAATGTTTAATGTTTATTTATTTTTGAGAGAGAGAGAGAGACACAATACGAGCAGGGGAGGAGCAAAGAGAGGGAGACACAGAATCTCAAGCAGGCTCCAGGCTCTGAGCTGTCAGCACAGAGCCCAGTGCAGGGCTTGAACTCAGGAGCCCTGAGATCATGACCTGAGCTGAAGTCAGATGCTTAATTGACTGAGCCACCCAGGTGCCCCAGGTAATAATATATTTTATTTAACTCTATATCTTAAACATTATTTGAACATGCAATCAATATAAAAAGTTATTGATGAGATATTTTAGGTTCTTTTTTCCTACTAAGTCTTTGAAGCTTGGTGTGTATTTTACACTTCTAGCATGTGTCAGTTACAATAGATACATTTCAAGCCTTCTATAGCTTTGTATGACTAGTGGCTACTATATGGACAGTGCAGAAGAATCTGCCATTTAATGAAAGGAAGAAAAGGGAAGGAGCATGATTGAAGTGTGAAATTCAGGAGTTTGGTTGTAGACTGTCAATGACCAAGTGAAGATGACTGTTCATTTTTTTGATATGACTGTCAAACATCCAAGTGAAGATATCAAATGATCACTTACAGCCCTGGTCTCTAAAGCAGTGTTCTTCAAATTGTAAGTCATACCCATTGAGGGCTATAAAAGTAATTTATTAATTGCAACCAACAATTAAAGAAAATTTTAATGTTATTTATTTTTTTTATTTTTTGAGAGAGAGAGAGAATGCAAGCAGGGGAAGGGTGGAGAGAGAAGGAGGCAGAATCCAAACCAGGCTCCAGGCTCCAAGCTGTCAGCACAGAGCCTGATGCAGGACACAAACCACTAACCTGAGATCATGACCTGAGCCAAAGTCGACTGCTTAACCCAGGCGTTCTGCAACCAATATTTTTTAAAGTAAAATAGGAAAGATCTGAGGGCACTGCATCTGATAAGACTATTATTTCAAGAAACTTCTGTTTCTTTGCTGTAGTGGGTCCTGAATTCCTACTGGGAATCATAGTCAAAAACATGTTTGACCACCGCTCTCAAAAATTATGCTATGTAAAAGCATAATCATTCATGATTATGAAATGTGCCTGCATTTTAATCCCAGCTCTGCCACTAACTAGCTGTGCAGCTTTGCAAGATACTTGACCTTGTGTACCTGCATGGCTCAGTCCGTTAAGTGTCCGACTTGGGCTCAGCATGATCTTGAAGTTCGTGAGTTTGAGCCCCACATCGGACTCTTTGCTGTCAGTGCAGAGCCTGCTTCAGATTCTCTGTCCCTCTCTCTGGCCCCGCTTGGGTGCTCTCTCTCCCTCTCTCTCAAAAATAAATAAAGATTAAAAATAAATGGGAGATACTCAACTTTTTTGTGCTTTGGTTTTTACAACTGTAAAACGGGGATAAAAATAGTACCTTCTACTAATTAAATGAGGACTTAGAACTGACCCTGAGACATACCAGGTACTATAAAAGTACAAGTATTCGGATGGGACCCTGACTGATGTGAAATACAGTTTATGTTTATGTTTATCTTCAGACTCTCCTTCCCATATCCTTCTCCTCGAGTCCCTCTTATGACTCGCTCATCACACTGCCCACCTGTTGATCAGTCTTCTCCAGCGCTCCAAAATTATCTTTTCCTGCTCTCCCTCCGCCAGCAAAACTGTCACTTTAGGGGCCAATATTCCAGCTAAAATAAGGAGTAAAATAGACTGACGAAATGAATTCCTTTCTTGGTGAGCTATTTTTACACAAATGTTGCATTTTAAAAGATTCCTCAATCCAAATGATCTTAATTTTGGAGATTTCATAGTGTGAAAGAATGTTAAGTAATGAAAATATTATGATTCAATGTGATGCATCTCAACAATTACATTTACAAGCCACATAGTGTCCTTTTAAAAAAAGAAAAGTCACGCTAAGTGTGCTGTTTGTGAAGTTCTTGGAATGCCAGTGAATCTGCAGTCTAGGGCTACAGTGGTGCCATGTGCTGCCTTCACTTTGCCGAACATTTGTCATGTGCCTGTCCTGTGCATAGCAGGGATCTAGGGATCTATATATACACAATAATCTCATGCTGGAGTTGTCAGGAGAAGAATCTCCTTGGAGAACATCGGATGGATAATCTCAGCTATTTGGCAGTGACTGTAGTATGTTCTAAAACATTGATATTAATGTATTTGGAGAATGAGAGAAGGGCTGTGGTCAGAAGGGCCAGAAAATACGAGAGTGTTTCATAAGGTCTGTGTATGTGTATATTGAAAGGAGTTATGTGGGGTATTATGTATAGTTTGTTCCCAGTCCTGTGAGATCTTGGATCTGAAGTGGTTGGGTCTGCCTTATTTGGCTCTTATATTCATCCACATTTTATGTGTATCTTATTTGGTAGTGATAACATACTGACATTATTAATAATATTATTTTGTAAAATTTGGAATTGTGTTTTCAAAATCTCTTCTAAGTGGAACAATTTATTCTGCACTTTTGGGAAATATCCAGATTTAACCAGGGAAGAGAAAGGAAGATAGAAAAGGAGATAAGAGTTGAAGTCAGACAAGAAGGACCTCATATGATGATAGAGGTACAGAAACCAGAGATTTTTCAAGAAAGGATGGTACAACAAAGAAAATGAGCTTTGTAAACAAACCAGGGATTTGTTTTAATCTCTCTGAATTACAGTTGATTCATCTGTAAATTGGAGAGAATAAGGCTTCACTTGGAGGGTTGTTGTGAAGATTAGATGAAATAATGAAAGTATTCAAGGCATTGATTTTGTAGGTCTTGGTAAAAATCAGGCTTTTAATAAATGATAGCCTAAAAAGAGAAGGGCTGATGGCCAGTTGTTTTTTCTGGGTCCGTGATGGCAATTAGACCAAGCAGATGGAGAGGAGGCTCCCAGAGCCTGGCAAACAAAAGAACAAAAGGTCTCTTATCTTACTCTGTGAAGACGGAATAAAAAAGGTGAACTCAGAAAGTGAGTAGGAGCCCAAGGTTTTAGCCTAAATCATACAGAACAGAGGAAGCACATAAAAAAGAAGTAAGGTTTTGTTTCTGTATAATTAATATTTGTTAGAACAATTATTGAGATGTACATGTATTAGAGGTAAAGATATATTTTATTTTAAAAAAAGCAAAAAAAAAAAAAAAGCCAAAACTTGCATAGGAAAAGTCCTTTAAAAGGTCCTAAGCATTGATATAACAAATTGACCACAAAGAGTGTACGGAATGCTTCGAAACCGTAATAGGAAGAAACTCTAGAAGGTTTTTTAGTGGTGATGTTTTCTTTTTTCTAAAGATGGGTCCTTTAAAATGTTCCTTGGCCCCAAATTTAAAGCTAAATCATTTTACCCTTGCAAACAAATTTAACTTCCTGTTGAAATCCTGCCTCCAGAGTCTCCCTGTAGAAGGGTGTAAAGTTGGCAGTCTGATTGGGGAAAAAGGATGAGGGAAGGAGGACTTGAACTGATTTTCTATATTTCTCAGGACGACTTCAGCTGCATATGACAGAGGGCAAAAAAAAAAAAAAAAAAAGAAACAGTGGCTTAAACAAGAGATAAATGTGTTTCTTTCTCACCTAAAAGTTTAGAGGTGAGCAATTCAAAGCTGGTTTGGCAGCTCTGTAAAGTCAATAGGAAGCCAGGCTCTCTCTAGCTCACAGTTTCCTCCCTCTTATGATGTGTATTACCATAGTACAGTAAGGCTGCCAGAGCTCCAGCTATCATATCCACGTTCAGGCAGTATGATGGAGGAAGAAGAAAAGAAGGGTGCACCTCTTCCCTTTAAGTGTTCCTGGAAATACCAGACAGCATTTCTGCTTCTATCTCATTAGCCAAAACTTGGTCACAAGGTACACACAAATGTGACTTGTATCTGGGCAGCAATGAAACGAGCCAAAACACCAGTTTTGTTATTAAGGAAAGAGAATGAATAGCTAGTAATGTCTGCCACAGTTTGTGTGGTACTTTATTTTCCATTTTAATTGCTATCAAAGCAATGCAGTTTGGAGCAAGAAGATGGAAGGCCCAGGAAGAAAAAAATGGAACTGTTTAATGCACTTGACCTCATGGACAGATGTTTCACAAACACCTTAGTTTTCTCTCAGGAAGTGTGGGGGTGATTAAGCAAACAGACTTCCCCCAAACTTTAAAAAGTGCAGTTGGAGACTGCAGCTATAGATCTAGTAGCCAAGGGAGCTGGTTACAGCTGAACTCGAGAACCAGCCAGCTCACTTTTCCCATCATGGACAGACTGGGGAAATCATGCTCACTGCATGTTTATTCTCAGAAAAGGACAGAGGTGGGACGCCTGTGGGGCTCAATGGGTTGAGCATTCAGCTTCAGCTCAGGTCACGATCTCAGGGTTCCTGAGTTTGAGCCCCACATCAGGCTCTCTGCTATCAACATAGAGCCCACTTCCTATCTTCTGTCCTTCTCTTTCTCTTCTCCTTCTACACTAGCTCTCTCTCCAAAATAAATAAGCTTAAAAAAAAAAAAAAAGACAGAGGTAAACCAAGCTTACCAGTTATTTTCCCTAAATTTATCAGCCAGGTAAATCACTCCTCCCTCCCCAGAAATGGAGTGAGTTAACTAGAGCAAAGAGAGGCCAGAGGTTTGTTTAGGGAAGCTCTTTCTTTAAAAAAAAAAAAAAAAAAAAAGGAATTAGGGGAAAGCATTCTTCTTCAGGGATTACTTAAGTCCCTTAAATTCTTTTGTGTTCTAATTCCTAAGCTGTAATTTATCTTTCAAGGATATACAAAAGTAAAATGTCTGAAATGTTTCAAAAATTAATATATACCCTATAAATAGTTAATAACAATGAATGTTTAATGAGCATCTAGGAGGTGCCAGGCGCTGTTCTAAGCCCATTACATGAAGTAACTCAATTCCCAAGACACTATTGTTACCCTTGATTTAAAGATATGTAAACTGAGTCCCCAAGGGTAAGTAGTTTGTTTAAGGTCACAAAGGGATTGAGTGGAAGAGTGGGATTTCAGTTGTATTCTCAGTGATTCTGTTCAGTAAACTCTAAATCTGAGAGCATCGATGTCATCCCCGTGGACTGGAAATCAATCAAGGTTTTATAAATACAAGTTGGATATTGCTGACTTTATGGCTATGACAAGAGTGAGTTTGTTTTCTTCTAGGAATATTCTGGCTAATCTAATACTCAGTCATCTCAGGACAGCTCCTTCAGGAAATCTTTCCCTGCCTTGCCTTCCTCCTTAGGTGTTCCTTCTTCATGTCCTCTGTTGGTGTGATGTATCATATCATGTTGAGTAAAAACTGCCTTTTCTTTCTTTCTCACTAGAGTCTTTGAGGCAGGGATTGTGTTTCCTGTCTCTGGATGACAGAGTTGGAAAATTACTTACACTTCTTAGGTATACTAAGAAAACTATACTTCTTTTTTAGAAAATTTAAATAAGCCTTTTATTTATTTTTTTTTAATTTTTTTTAATGTTTTATTTATTTCTAGGAGAGAGAGAGAGAGACAGCGTGAGCAGGGGAGGGTCAGAGAGAGAGGGAGACACAGACTCTGAAACAGGCCCCAGGCTCTGAGCTGGCAGTCAGCACAGAGCCCGACGCGGGGCTCGAACCCACGACCCGCAAGATCATGACCTAAGCGAAAGTCGGACGCTTAACCGACTAAGCCACCCAGGCGCCCCCCACATATTCTTTTTTAAAAAACATTTGTTTATTTACTTTGAGAGAGAGAGGGAGAGGGAGCACAAGCCAGGGGAGGAACGGAAAGATGGAGAAAGAATCCCAGGCAGTCTCCAAGCTGTCAGCATGGAGCCCAACTCGGGGCTTAGTTTTAGAACCATGACATCATGACCTGAGTGGAAATTAAGAGCTGGACACTTAACCGACTGAACCTCAGGAACCCCAAACATTCACGTATTCAATCTCAGCATTTGTAATAATGATTTAGAAAGTCCATGGAGTTTCCATTACTTATAATTGACTTTCATTCTTTTCATGGGACTTTTTAAAAATTTATTTATTTATTTAGGAGC
>NW_024080663.1:817902-900292 GCF_003009895.1 Hyaena hyaena
TTTCTAGGAGAGAGAGAGAGAGACAGCGTGAGCAGGGGAGGGTCAGAGAGAGAGGGAGTGACAGACTCTGAAACAGGCTCCAGGCTCTGAGCTGGCAGTCAGCACAGAGCCCGACGCGGGGCTCGAACCCACAATCCGCAAGATCATGACCTGAGCGAAAGTCGGACGCTTAACCGACTAAGCCACCCAGGCGCCCCACAACTGCCCTCCTTAATGCCCATCACACTAGGTTGTTTCCATCTCTACTTTTAAAAACTGCTCTGAATCCTCTTTACTGTTCCCCAACTTCTGGACATGGGAAAGCAAAAATAATTTTAGTCTGTTTTAAAACTAATTCTGATCCAATTATTTAAATAATTTCATTGGGACACGTGGGTGGCTCAGTAGGTTCAGTGTATCACTCTTGATTTCAGCTCAGGTCATGATCTTATGGTCCATGGGATCAAGCCCCACATTGGGCTCTGTAGTGTCAGCACAGATTCTCTCTCTCCCTCTCCCTCTGCCCCCTCCTGCTTGCATTCTCTCTTTCAAATATATAAACATTAAAAAATAATAATCTCTTTAAACTTGTCTCTGAAATAGTCTTTTTATGGTTTCCATCCCCCTTCCTCTCCTTCTAAGTTGGTGTCTGACATACAGAGCAGGGTCTCATATGAAATCATTGCTTTAGAGGAGTTGAACTCTGTTGGCTTGAACTGGGCATTGTGCAGGGGCTGGTGTTACCTAAGGTATATCTGTATAGTCCTATTCCTGGTTAACCTGTTGACGTAAGCTACTGATGTCTATAGCTGATAACTTCCTGGCCATTCTTTCTTGAGGTCCTATTTCCACTGCAGACCACCCTAGGTCTGTAACTGTCCTTGGTTCACCCTCCTAACCATGCTGGGGCTCCCCTTTTTGGACACACACCCCCACTTTTTTTTTTTTTTTTTTTTTTGCCTAGCATAACACTATTCATCCAGAGTTCAAACTAGGGAGCAGAACAAAAAGTCCTCTATGCATTTGACCAACATTGTACCTACTGTGTGGTAAGCACCTTTCAGAAACTGGAGGAGCAGTAATGAACGAAGCAGACATAAATCCTTGCCTATGTAGAGATTATATTCTTTAAAAATTTTTTTTAATGTTTATTTATTTTTGAGAGAGAGAGACAGACAGAGCATGAGCAGGGGCGGGGCAGAGAGAGAGGGAGACATAGAATCCCAAGCAGACTCCAGGCTCTGAGCTGTCAGCACAGAGCCCAATGTGGGGCTCGAACCCACAAACTGTGAGATTATGACCTGAGTCAAAGTCAGATGCTTAAACAACTGAGCCACCCAGGCTCCCCTGGAGTTTATATTCTAATAATGCCCTGAACCTGTGTGACTTGTTCCCACCAGGACGTATCACACTGTTTCTCTTACCTCCCTCTCTTTAGGTGAGAGAATTACTCACCAATTAGAATTACTCAAGCCCAGAAGGAATGGATTTCTCTTCCTTCCTACCAGGAACTAGTTTATTAGTCCCCGCCTCTAATGTTAAATGAAAGATAAAAGAACTTAGAGAAAAAATTCTCTGTCAAAAATCCCTATAGTCTTGCTGCAAAATCATATTTTGAATGAAAGCTGTTTAATATTAACTCTTCTTTCTCTTTATATTAATTCTTTAGCATTCCAAGACCCTTACTGTGGCAGTTGGGTATCTTAGGCCAAATGGGAGAAAGTGTTGTATGTTGCAAAGGCAAATGAGAAAGGTACATTTATATCTTTAAAATATTATCCTGTATTACATCAGGATCTCCATTGCCTGGTGTGGTACCTGACACTGAAGGGCATTCAATAACGGCTATGAGAATGAATGAAGATGGAAGGAATGGATAACTTAATGGATTATATTATAATATTTATACTTTTATTTCTGATTTAATGAATAATTTACTTTAGGCTAACATTTTCGACATTTACTTTAGATTAACATTTCTGGCTTATTTCAGTTACCATCACCTCCTTAGGGTTCACTCATGTTGTCATGTGTCAGAATTTCCTTCCTTTTTAAGGCTGAATAATATTCCATTCCATGTATATACTACATTTTGTTTATCCATGTATCTGTCAGTGGACATTTAGGCTGTTTATGTCTTAGCTACTGTGAATATTGCTGCTGTGAACATAAGTGTTCATATAAGTTTCTCTTTGAGACCCCACTTTAAGTTCTTTTGGAATTACACTCAGAAGTGGAATTGCCGGATCATATGGTAATTCAATTTTTAATCTTTTCAGGGTCTGTCATGCTGTTTTTCATAGCAGCTATACCATTTTAGATTCCCATCAACAATGCACAGGGTTTCAATTTCTCCACATCATTGCCAACACTTGTTTTTTTCTGTCTTTTCTTTGTTTAAAATTATTTCTTAAATGTTTATTTTTGAGAGAAAGAGAGAGAGAGACAGAGTGCCACTGACTGAGCTCTGACCAGCTTAACTGACTGAGCCATTCAGGTGCCCCTCTTCCCTCCCTTCCTTTTCCCTTGCCTCCCCTCCCCTCCCTTCCCTTCCCCTCTTCTCTCCCTTTCTTTCTTTCCTTCTTTCTTTCTTCCATTCATTCTTTCTCTCCCTTCCCTCCTCCTTTTCTCCCTTTCTGTCCTCATACAGAGCATCGCATAGTACATTGTATAAAAATTACATGAAGTACAATCTATGAGTGTTATCTGCTACATAGATTCTCAGTTTGATGACCAACACAGCCTAATTTACCAGAACACTTGACTGAAGTATTTCACTGCCAATCAAGTAAACTAAGAGGAAAGGTCAATGGTATAAGACAGAGGCTAATCTATTTTAACTGCCTAAGGTTTAAAAAAAGCCCTCTTCTCAATTTACAGTGACTGTGGGAGTCATTTTCCTGCTTACACAGTGATTAAAGGGGTTGTATATCATGAATGCAGCATAGTGGATAATCAGAAAAACTTTAAGTTTAAATTAAATTAATCAGCACTTTGGAAAGTTTATTGCATGAACATAGGCTACATGTCCTGTCAAGGCAAATGATTGCTTCTTTATTTACATACAAAAATATTAATAAGCTTTCATTTTCTTTTTTTAAAGTATTTTATTGGAAAGAATTTATTCAGAGATTCAAGGATAGTAAAGTTACATTTTTTAAAAAAATATTTTTATTTATTTCTAGGAGAGACAGAGACAGCGTGAGCAGGGGAGGGTCAGAGAGAGAGGGAGTCACAGACCGAAACAGGCTCCAGGCTCTGAGCTGGCAGTCAGCACAGAGCCCTACGCGGGGCTCGAACCCACGAACCGCGAGATCATGACCCAAGCGAAAGTCGGACGCTTAACTGACTAAGCCACCCAGGCGCCCCACATTTTAAAAATATATGCAGCTTATGGGGCACCTGGGTGGCTTAGGTGGTTAAGCATCTGACTTTGGCTCAGGTCATGATCTTGCATTTGCGATTTCAAGCCCCGCTTTGGGCTCTGTGCTGACAGCTCAGAGCCTAGAGGCTGCTTTGAATTCTGTCTCTCCCTCTCTCTCTCTGCCCCTCTTCTCTCTCTCTTTCTCTCTGTCTCTCAGAAATATATAAACATTAATTTAAAAAATATATATATGTATATCTGACAAATTTGACAATAATAGTATTTTTGAAATACAAATATATGTAATGTACACTAAATTTAGAACAGATTCAGTATTTTAGTCTTTGAACTGATTTTGTGACTCATTCCATACTCATTTAGTATAGTCTCTAGGATTCGTCTTGACTTTTCTTTCTTTCCTTCCTCGGGCTTATTGATTCTTTGATATTTTCAAATATTTTTTAAAAATCATGAAAATTTGAGGTTATTTCTGGGGCACCTGGGTGGCTCAGTTGGTTAAGCGGCCAACTTCAGCTCAGATTATGATTTCATGGTTCGTGGGTTCAAGCCCCGTGTCAGGCTCTGTGCTGACAGCTAGCTCAGAGCCTGGAGCCTGTTTCGGATTCTGTATCTCCCTCTCTCTCTGGCCCTCCCCTGCTCGTGCTGTCTCTCTCTCTCAGAAATAAATAAAACATTTAAAAAAAAAAAAAGAAAATTTGAGGTGATTTCTAATTCCTTTGTGTTATATCTTAATAATAACATTAAAATTAAGATAAACAACATTCTTGTGCTTATAATTCTGGAAGGCTTAGGAGGCAAGATGACACAAAAGGTGATTAGTAAGCATATTCATGTTTGAGAGGCACCATTTTGTCTTTGTGCTTCAAGTTCAGGCCTTCCTAACCTCCATTTTTAGGGACCTCTACCCTCTAGTTTTCTGAAATCTGCTGGCCATCAGTTAACCAATTCAGCTGGATGATCTTGAACCAAAATGGAATTTCTCAGCAATACTGACAAATATTTAATGAAATAATGTGATGATTTTTTGTATGAATACTGTTGAATCAATGTATCCTTTTTATTTGTATTTTAAAAATTGTCTACATTAGAAAACGAATATAGACTCTATGAATAGTGTACAGTCAGTTTTTACCATAGGTCACATCACCTCTGTGCTGACAAAAGTTCTTTGGCACTTTAATTATTTAGTGTAATAAGTGTTGCGTACCTACACAGCATTGTGTTGCAATATAATGATGAAATTGGCTTATAACCTCAAAAATAGAAAAAAGTAAAAATTTCACAATTAATTTTCCTACAAAGACTAAATTAACCACAGAATGTTGTGACAACGTCAGTAGCCGTGTTTTGTCAGCTAGTACCTAGAGGAGTACTTAAACCCATGTAAATTCGTTGTATTTTATCTGGTAGCATAACCACAGCTAAGGTTGTCTGCTTAATCCCTGGATTAGTTGAAGAGGCCAACTGTGATGTTACCTATCACTTCATTGCTCCAGACTTGGAGAAGTTGCTTCTAAAAGTAGTTTATTCATCTGCTAAATTAAACTTGCAATGTCAGTGATAATATTTGATGCTTATGTAGTACTTTACGATTTTCAAAGTGTTGCAATATCCATAATCCCATTTAATCTTCACAATTTTGTGAAGGAAACAAGATAGTTACTAACTCCACATCTCAAAGTTATAGATAAGAAAAATGAGGTCCTGGACTGTAAAGTGATTTCAGAAATAGAATCTGGGTAGTCTGTGGTAGTGGGGGATTAATTTCTAGGTTTCTAAAATTTCCAAGTATGGCCACAAGGTTATGGGTTACATAGAGACAAAATGAATAGAGTAGCTTATATAAGTAATTTATTTTTTAATGTTTATTAATTTTGAGAGAGAGAGAGAGAGAGCGAGCATGCCTATAAGTGGGGGAGGTAGCAGAGAGATACACAAGGACAGAGGATCAGAAGTGGGTGCTACCCTGACAGCACAGAGCCTGATGCCAGGCTCTAACCTCCAAAGGCGAGATCACAGCCTGAGCTGAAGTTGGACACTCAACCAACTGAGCCACCCAGGCATCTGCCCCCGTCCCCCACTTTTTTTTTTTTTTAAATAAAACAGCACAGTTTCAGGCTGGTAGAAGTAGGAAAGGATTCAATCTGATTGGGTGGGACATGGTAACAATAGTTTCATTACTTTTAGTCAAATAACAACAGCTTCATTCTTGGGGAGTTGGGCCTCAGGTCATAGAGGACTACAGGTACCGAGCATAATATCCTGGCCCCCGAAGCCATATTGTCTAGGATTCTTTGCCAGTCCCCAGTCTTAGTTGCTGGGGCCTAAGCAAATCAGGACCTGGGTAGCTGCTCAGTCTGAAAGACTGGAGAAACACAGTGAGAATCGGGCAATGAGTTTGGGCAGGAGGCTGCTGCTATTTAACAGGCTGTGAATGTCACCCCAGAAGTGGCACAGGGAAAGCAGGCTAATTCTAGACCCTTTGACATATTCCATGCATGATCCTCACTGACAAGGCTCAGTCTGCTGATCAGATGTCCCGAGTCTTCCTAGCTGGGCAGAGTGCAAGTGGGCAGGGGCAAGAAGCACTGCTCTTTAGGCACTTGAGCACCTGGTTCAAGTTCTAGGGCAAGTGGGCTTCCTGAGACTTATATGAGGTGCTGTGCTCATTGAAGTCCACAGATTTACAACTTTGAGGTTTCCATACATCACTTATGTAAAATGGGTGCCACTACAATTTTGTAGTATTCCCCATGTGTATGTTCATGGACTGTTACCAGGTGAGCGTATACTGCTCTATCAGTGTTTCTAGGACTGTCTGAAAAATAGCACAGGTATTTTTATGATAGGGTTATGTTCATAACCTATGTTTGATTAGCATAAAGCAAAAATTAATTCAATGATTCATAGGCACAGGTAATAAACCCTGTTTCCCCATGCCACCAATTTCCTAATCTTGTGAAGGTCTGAACATTTCAATCTATGGCTGAATGAATATGTGGAGAATTTCTATTGGTTTCCTGGATGCTATGTTCAAGTTGGGAGTCACTAGTACTTTGCTGTTCAGAGTGTGAGCTGGGGCCAGCAGTATTCACATCACCTAAAAACTTGCTAGAAATTCAGAATCCCAGACTGAACACTAGACTAACTAAATTGGAGTGCATTTTAACACTATATGCAAGTAATTTGTAAGCACATTCAAGTTTGAGAAACACCAGTAATGCCTTTGTGCCTCAAGTTCATATCTTCCCAAACATCCATTTTTAGAGACTCCTTAACTTTTCTGAAATGTGCAAGCCATTAGGCAGCCAATTCAGTTGGATGCTTTTTAAATTCTAAAATCTATAACATTGTGTGCCCTATGTTGTCCTTCCTTATTTGTCAGAAAAGGGGGACTTTTTTCTTTTGAGTTCTTTATATTTTTTACTTCTTTCCTCTTGATTTTTGCCTTTGGAGGCAAAGCATCACCTCTGGCTTTCAGACAACATATTTTCTCTTTGATCAACCTGAGGACTTTTTTCTATGACATCTCCCTCAACAACATTGAGGTACGGGGTTTCTGTTTACTGTTGAATTCTATCAGAAAGGTGAGCTGCCATTAATTTCAATATTGTGTATATATATCTATATCTATATATGTATATATATATGCATTTTTTTTTTCTAGAGAGAGAGGGTGCAGTGAGCGAGGGACAGAGAGAGAGAGAGAGAAAGAGAATTCCAGGTAGGGCAGAAGAAAGAGAGAGGGAGGGAGAGAAAGAGAAAAAGAGAGATAGAAGCGGGGCTCACCCAAACCAGGCTCTTGCTCACCCATTGTGGGACTTGAACTCACAAACTGTGAGATCATTACCTGAGCTGAACTCAGATGCTCAATGACTGAGCCACCCAGGTGCCCTCAATATTGTATATTTTCAAGCTTTATAGTGTGTTTATTTTATTTTTTTTCTGAGAGTTGGCCTCCTTATTTATTTATTTTTTTTTACAAATAGTTTATTGTCAAATTAGTTTCCACATAACACTCAGTGCTCATCCCCACAAGTGTCCTCCTCCATGCCCATCCCTCCTCCCCCCCACATCCATCAGTCCTCAGTTTTTGTCAGCATTCAAGAGTCTCTCATGGTTTGCCTCTCTCCCTTTCCCCCACCATTTCCGCCCTTCTTCTCCCCCTTGGTCCTCTGTTAAGTTCCTCCTAATCCTCCTATACGTGCACACATGATATTTGTCCTTCTCTGCCTGACTTATTTCGCTCAGAATAACACCCTCAAGGTCCATCCATGTTGCTACACATGGCCAGATTTCACTGTTTCTCATTGCCATGTAGTATTCCATGGTATAGATAAACCACATCTTCTTGATCCATTCGTCTGTTGATGGACACTTAGACTCTTTCCATGTTTTAGCTATTGTGGAGAGTGCTGCTATGAACATCAGGGTACATGTGCTCCTATGCCTCAGCATTTCTGTATCCCTTGGGTAAATTCCTAGCAGTGCTATTGCTGGGTCATAGGGGAGTTCTAGTGTTAGTTTCCTGAGGAACCTCCACACTGTTTTCCAGAGGGGCTGCACCAGTTTACATTCCCACCAACAGTGTAGGAGGGTGCCCGTTTCTCCACATCCTCGCCAGCATCTAGAGTTCTCTGATTTGCTCATTTTAGCCACTCTGACTGGCGTGAGGTGGTATCTCAGTGTGGTTTTGATTTGTATTTCCCTGATGAGGAGGGATGCTGAGCATTGTTATAGTGCCTTTAAAAATAAACTACCAGAGGCGCCTGGGTGTCTCAGTTGGTTAAGTGTCTGACATCAGCTCAGGTCATGATCTTGCAGTTCCCTGGTTTGAGCCCTGAATTGGGCTCTGTGCTGATAGCTCAGAGCCTGGAGCCTACTTCAAATTCTATCTTCATGTCTCTCTGTCTTCCCTTTACTTTCACTTTCTCTCTCTCTCAAAAACATTTTTAAAAAACCACCAAAAGGACTACTTGGGAGCTTAATATGTCATGTTAAGCTTTTATTTTTTGTTTAACTTTTCACCATATTGTAGAAATCTTTAATGACCCAGTAATTCCACTGTTGGGTATTTACCCAGGGGAAATAAAGACACTAACTCAAAAAGATATATGTACCCCATGTTTATTGCAACATTATTTGGAATAGCCAAGACAGGAAAGCAACCTAATTGTCCATCAGTAGACAAATGGATAAGGAAAGTGGTGTGTGTGTGTGTGTGTGTGTGTGTGTGTGATGGAATATTACACAGCCATAAAAAGAATGCGATCTTACCATTCAAAACATCATGGAGGGACCTGGAGGGTATTATGCTAAGTGAAATAAGTCAGACTGAGAAAGACAAATGCCATATGATTCCACTCATAATGGAATCTAAAATATGAATAAGCAAGCAAAAAGCAGAATCAGAGCTATAAATACAGAGAACAAATTGATGGTTGCCAGTGAGGGGCTGGACAACATCAGTGAAGGGAAGAGGGAGATCCAGGCCTCCAGTTATGTAAGTCATGGGAATAAAAGCAGAGCATAAGGAATAGTCCGTGGTATTGTAACTGATGCAATGGGATGGAACATAGCTATACTGGTGGTGAACATAGCATGGTATACAAACTTGTCAAATCACTAACTTATACATCTGAAACTCCTATAATATTGTGTGTCAACTATACTCAAATAATAATTAAAAAAAAAAGAATCTTAGCCATAAGTCTTCTGTTATTTTATTCTAGAACTTTGAAGTAATTAGGGGCAAAATCTTTACTGAACATTTTCTCTTCTCTGCACCTTTAGCTTTGTTTTCTTTATTTCCCCCCATCTTTGTTATAAAAGGAAAAAAAATCTTCATGGGACATCTTACCAGTTTGAAATTTAGGTATGTGTGTATATACTATTTTTGCGTGTGCATCAGAAGTCACATTTAGAAACATTCCCTGTCACACTTAAACCGTTTTAGTTGGTAAAGAGCAACATTATGGTTTGTTTCATAAGACCTCTCTTTACTTTGAAACCATATCCTCTGTTTTTCCGTTTTCTCTGAAAACCACACAGGATGATGAAGAAATAAAGTGAGAGAGGTCTGTTGAATTATACGTACATCATACTACACTAAGTATCATTTATTAAATGATACATGGAATTTCATGGTACAAGGAGTAGGATCGTCTGAAAGTGACCCCAAGAGCTCGCTCTTGGTTACCAGAATCACTGGGCCATTTGGAACTTGGAATACCCTTCAGTCAGTGGGAGAAACCACAGTTGAACCCAGCGTCCTAGGAGACTTACGGCTTTATTTTACCCTCTTGTATGAACTACAACTTTGTATGGTCTCTGCTGTCCTTGGGTGCTGGGAAGCTAGCTTTCACAGCTCCTTCCTCTAAATAAATAATATGCAATCCAGACTGCCTCACATTCAAGTTGTCTGCTTATGTCTTCCGAGACGGTTGCTATCACACTTGTCCTGTAGGAAAGAAGAACAGCAGTATGGAGGGGACTTTTTCCTGGAATACTGGGCTGACGTGGCCTGGGTCCCTGTATACTTCTTCATGGGAAAAATGGGAGAATCAAAGGACCTGTGACTTTTCTTTCTGCTGACTTCTTGAGCATTCTCAATAAAACCTATTTTTTTAACCCTTACAATACGATACTGTAAAATTTACCCTGAGTTCTGGTGGCCACCACAAAGGACCCATCTTGTACAACACATTTATGGGTGATAATCAAAGCCCTGTCCTGCATGCCTCATTTTGGGCAGTTCATATCTCAGTTTGTATAATCCCATGATTATACAAACACTGGCCGTGTTCACATTTTGCCCTGGAGAAAATGTCTTCCTATTTAAGTCTATTAACTCATGTAACTTCTTCTCAGCCATCTACCTCCCTTATTCACATCTCTCCTTGCTCAGCTGAGATTCCGTGATGTATTGTTTGATAATACTGTTGCTAATTTCCTAAACTCCCTTCCCCTTCTGTCTTCTTTGTGGCATCTGCCAAAGCTGCAACTGTGGAAAAATCAACTCATTTCTCTACATCTGTCCCTGAGCAGCCAATCACTACTGGAGAGAGCTACACAATAGGGCATGTTGATTTCACAGAAGATAAGTTAAAATAACTTCAAACTATACAGCAACCCTGAAATGATTTTTAGTCTCTCTCCCATTTTCTATAATGATTATTACAAGCCTCTTCAATCTTCTTCCTCTCATCTGCTATGATTCGCAGAATGGGGTCTTGACTTTCCTTTTATTGAGAAGATAGGAGCCATTAAATGGGAACTCCATCGCCTCTCCTATTTCCAGCACACACAACCCTAACAGCATCTCTATCCATAATACTCTATTTCCCTTCACAATATGGGTATAATTATTTTCCTAAGGCTAAATCGTCCTCTAGTGCTTTTATTTTACCCCCTCTACCTTTTAAGTTTCCTGAAGTTGTAGATTATCTTTTCTCTAATCTGAATATTCAAACTCTTTCTCAGTTGAAGCTCTTAAAAAGGCTCAAGTTTTTCCCCATTAAAAGAAAGATAGAGGTGCCTCTAGATGGCTCAGTCGGTTAAGCATCTGATGTTGGCTCAGGTCATGATCTCATGAGTCGTGAGTTCGAGCCCCATGTCAGGCTCTGTGCTGGCAGCTCAGAGCCTGGAACCTGCTTTGGATTCTGTGTCTCCCTCTCTCTGTCCCTCCCCTGCTCGCGCTCTGTCTCTTTCTCTCTCAAAAATGAATAAACATTCAAAAACATTTTTATTTGTTTATTTTTTTAAAATGTTTTATTTATTTCTAGGAGAGAGAGGGACAGCATGAGCAGGGGAGGGGCAGAGAGAGAGGGAGTCACAGACTGAAACAGGCTCCAGGCTCTGAGCTGGCAGTCAGCACAGAGCCCGACGCGGGGCTCGAACCCACGAACCGCGAGATCATGACCTAAGCGAAAGTCGGACGCTTAACCGACTAAGCCACCCAGGCGCCCCTCAAAAACATTTAAAAAAAAAAAAAAAGGAGAAAGACAGAGAGAAGAAAAGAGAAAATCTTCACTTGATTCCTTCATTCCCTTCTAGCTACTGCCCTAGTTCCTCTTTACAGACACATTAAAAAAATTGTTTCTATGTACTATTTCTATTTCTCTCCTGCTAGCAATTTATAAACCCTCTCCAAGCTAATTTCGGCCTGTATTACTCTATCTCAGGATTTCTTAAACTTGGCACTATTGGCATTTTAGGTTGAATCAATCTTTTATGTGTGCAGTACCATCCCGTACATTTTTGGATGTTTAAGAGCTTCTGTGGTTTTTATTCACTAGACGCTGGTAACAGCCCTTCTCCCTCCAGCTGAGACAACCAAAAATGTCTTTAGACATTGCCAAATGACACTCGCGAGGCAAAATTGCCTCTGGTTAGGAATCATTCCTCTATGACTTTGATGATGCTAAATTTCATTTTTTATGTGACTTGAAATCACAGTGGCATCCGACATTGTTAACCTCTCCCTTCTTGAGACATTTTTCTCTCACCTCCAATGACTTAATATTCTCTTTATTTTCCTTTTGCCTCTCAAACTGTTTCCCTCCCTTTCCTTTCCTTTCCTTTCCTTTCCTTTCCTTTCCTTTCCTTTATTTTCCTCCCTCTCTTTCCCCCTCCTCCTTTCTCTCTCTCTTTCTCTAAATCTCCTTTGCAGGTTCACACTTTGCCAACTGATAATTAAGTGTTGGCATTCTCTTCTTACTCAACTCTCTTTCTGGGGAGTCTCATCCCAGTCCAAGGCTTTAATTTCCATATATATACTTCTGCTTCCAGCTACGAGGATCTAGCTTCAGTATGATGGGCTTATCTTCCTACCATCAGCAACAAAAAAAGCTGGATACTATAGTTTACCCATACCTTGTGAGTCTTACCTCTATGTGATAGGCTTATCCTTTAGAGAAAGAAAAAAAAAAAACTAGTTCTACCTTTTAAAAATTAAGAAAATTAGTTCTTAATAGGAATAATACAGATATGGGGCGCCTGGGTGGCTCAGTAGGTTAAGCGTCCCACTTCGGCTCAGGTCATGATCTCACGGTTCGTGGGTTTGAGCCCCGCGTCAGGCTCTGTGCTGACAGCCAGCTCAGAGGCTGGAGCCTGTTTCAGATTCTGTGTCTCCCTTTCTCTGACCCTCCCCTGCTCACGCTGTCTCTCTCTCTCTCTCAGAAATAAATAAAACATTAAAAAAAAAAAAAAAAGAAGAATACAGATAAAGATGGAAATGATGGGACACCTGGCTGGCTCAGTCAATTGAGTGTCCAACACTTGATTTCAGCTCAGGTCTATGCTGAGTGTGGAGCCTGCTTAAGATTTTCTCCCTCTCCCTCTGCCACTTTCCCCTGCTTGTGCTCTCGCTTTCTCTCTCTCTCTCTCTTAAAAAAAAATAAAAAAGATGGAAATGATATTTCTTAAATTGGCCTAGAAGGGCCTACATAATTGGCCTTCACCCCTGCCTCTCACCTCTGTACCCTTCCTAGCCTCCCTCATTGTCCACCACCATACCTCTTCCTTCTCGAAGCAGCTGGCCGTGGTTCAGTCCTTTGCTCATTCATGTGCCATCACAGGGCTCTTTTTCCTAGAATGCTTCTCTTGCCCACATCTGCCTATTTAACTCATCATTCAGGTCTTACATCAAGCAGACTTCCTCAAGCAGCCTCCCCTGACCTTCCTGACCAATGTCAACCCCTCGTATTATGGAGGCCTTTTGTGGTCCCCAAACTTCTCCTTATGGCATAGCACAGTAGCAGCTTTACATTTACATGTGGGGTTAATAAGGCAGCAGAATACAGTCGAGAGGTTAAGAGTAGGGATTTTGGACCCAAGAATTCCCTCATCTTTAAAATGGGGACAGTAATAGAACCTACCTTTAAGGGTTGTTGCGAGTCTTGAAAGATTTAGCATATGCACAATGCTTAGAATGGAGCCTGGAACATAGTAAGCATATGTAAATATCTGCTATAATTAAAAAAAATTAATTATCATCTGTCCTTCCCACTATTTTTGCTCATCATTTTTTTCTCTGTGACAACACAGTTTATGACACATAGCAGGTCTGTGGTAACTGCCAGAGTAACATATAAATTAAAGCATTCAGAAAAAGAAATGCTATATAAATGCAAAACACGTTTGTATAGATGAACAAATAGAGATTTGCATTGTATTTTTAAAATGATTCTGCTGTTGGGGTGCCCCGGTGGCTCAGTTGGTTGAGCATCTGACTCTTGATCAAGCTCAGGTCTTGATCTCAGGGTCGTGAGTTCAAGCCCCACATTAGGCTCTGTGCTGAGTGTGAAGCCTATTGAAAAAAAAAACACAAAAAATAAAAATAAAATGATTATACCATATTCATTCACTGTTTTCATTTGGACAGTCTAAACTGAGAGAAAAATAGGTGATTTCTTAATTTTGGAGAATTTAAATAATATTTTATGCTGGTTGAGTTCATTATAACAAAATCAGTGTAGTTAGAGTCATTGAGTTAAAATAGTATAAATTTGAAATTTATATCCAAATTAAAATTCCTGTATTAAATACATTAGAAGTAGCTATAACTTTCCATAACAGTCAATGAAAATAAACATTTTAGTCTTAGAGCTTAAGGCTTACATAACAACGAACCATTTTAGCTTTTAAATGATCACACAAGATTTTGTAAACAAACTCTCAAAGGCTCAGTGTTTTGATGGCAAGACATTAAATAAATATGAATCTGACAAGAAAATTGGGCTCTGTATGCATACATATGAGATTATGTATCTGGCACAGAGATCAATGGATTCTTTGAATCATTATGAATTATTAGATATTAACAATTTAAGAAATAATCATGCCACATGAGCAATGATATTCAATGCAAAAAATCTAAAGCCATGAAGAGGTATTGCTAAAGTAGTGTATTGTTATTTGTATTAGTCAACTCAGGCTGCCATAACAAAATAACTATAGATTGGGTGGCGTAAACAACAGAAATATATTTCTCACAGTTCTGGAGGCTGAGAAGTCCAAGACCAAGGTGCCTACTGTTTTTATTCCTGGTGAGGCTTTTGGGATTGACTTCAAAGGATTTGGACTTGCAGAGTTGGAAGGGAAATTATACCATGATCTGATTATTATATGTGGAAAGAAGAAGGAATATAGGATCTGTGTGTAGCTAGTGAGAATTTCAATTTGACTGGTCTCCTAGTACATGAGGGAAATGAGTGGAAAGTAGGTGAATTCTAAGTCACTGAGAAATTTGAGTGATGGGCTGTGGAGTTTGTACTTTATTTCATGAGCAATAGGGAGCCACACTTTTAAAAAGGAATGATATTGTCAGGGTGCCTGGGTGGCTCAGTTTGGTTAAGCTTCCAATTCTTGGTTTCCACTCAGTTCATGATCTTGCAGTTTGTGGCATTGAGCCTGACATTGGGCTCTGCACTGATAGTTCACAGCCTGCTTGGGATTCTCTCTCTGCCCCTCCTCTGCTCTCTTTCTCAAAATAAATAAATAAACTTAAAACAAATTTTTTTTTTTTTTCTAGGAGAGAGAGAGAGACAGCATGAGGGGAGGGTCAGAGAGAGAGGGAGTCACAGACTGTAACAGGCTCCAGGCTCTGAGCTGGCAGTCAGCACAGAGCCCGACGTGGAGCCCGAACCCACGAACCGTGAGATCATGACCCAAGCGAAAGTTGGACGCTTAACTGACTAAGCCACCCAGGCGCCCCAAAACAAAATTTTTTTAATTAAAAAGGAATATTATCAGAGCTGTTCTCACAGAATATTAATCTGAGAGAGATTTTAAGGGGTTGAAACTGGTAGCTTAGTACTGATCTGGTTAGGAGGTTGGATCACTAGTCAGGAAAGAGGTAATGAGAACCTCATCTATAATAGTGGCATCAGGTACTCAGCCATGAGTAAAACATTGATTCTTCCTCAACAAGCCAGCTTTCTAGTGGTGAATCATACAAATAAACTAATAATTACAATATAATGGGATAAGTGCTAGGATAAGATTCAATCCACTAGTAATATCTCATAATTCTAAACTCGAATATACCTAATTAAAATGCTCAATAGTTACAAGGCTAAAAGGGGTAAAACTACAAGGAGAGATTGACAAATCTGCAATCACAGTGGAATATTTCAGTTCATATCTCAAAATTAATGATAGGATAAGTAAAGATATAGAAGCTTTGAATAATGCAAGTAACTGTACTAATGTTGGCTTAAGTCAGAGAATAGCACAGGCCCAGAGAATAATGTATGCAACAAGTAGAGAATATACCTTGATGCTGGTTTCCTTTCCCCAATTCTCTTTCACAGTCCACATTTTCCCACTTAAAAAAAAAAGTAATACCTCTTATCCATCCCAAATCTTCCATGATGCATCATCTTGGGGAATACAAACATTGGATGTACAATATTGGCATTGGAGAATTCTCTCTCTTTTTTTTATTTTAAAGAGAGAGAGCATGCATAGGAGAGGGGCAGAAGAAGAGAGAGAGAACATGTGTGTATGTGTGTATGTATTATTTGCAGAGAGAGAGAGAATCCCAGGCAGGCCCCATGCTGCCAGCGCAAAGCCCGAAAGGAAGCTTGATCTCATGACCCTGGGATCATGACCTGAGTGGAAATCAAGAGTCAGATGCTCAACTGACTGAGCCACTCAGGTGCCCTGGAGAATTCTCTTTTAATCCTAAACCTTCCATAGGCCATTGTCTTTGCCTATCTTATATGAATATCTGTTTAGGGGGAGTCATGGCATGTGACAAGCAGTAATTTGGCCTGTGCTGGGATGTTCCAAAGTCAATAGTATGGCGCAGTTGGAGTGATGGCGTATTTTGTCTACCAATTTATTTGACCTCTTTCACATTCATATTTTGTCAAAACAGTGAATTACACCTGAGGAAGTCACATCAGAGCAGCACACTCAGGTAGGTCAGAAAGGCAGGCAGCAGAGATGCGGCCCCCATGCTTTAGCTGTAGCCTTGCCAGTCAGAGCTGGAGTCTCCAAGGGCTTACCCTGGCAAGAAGCACATCCTGAATAAGAAACTGGGAGAAAATGATAGATGTGGCTTAACCATATTTACTAATAATGATGAAACAGTAAGAGGCTTTTCTTAACTATTAATAACAAAAAGAAAATGTATTAATTATATTGAAGAAAAGTCTTGATTATCTTTCTGTTTTTCCCATAGAAAATGATATAAAAAGCCATTGTCATTTGAAGGAGTGATTAAAAGTATCAGCTCAGAGGCGCCTGGGTGACTCAGTCAGTTAAGGGCCTGACTCTTTATTTCAATTCAGGTCATGATCTCATTTTTGTGGGATCAAGCCCATGTTGAGCTCTGTGCTCACAGCGTGGAACCTGCTTGGAGATTCTCTCAATCTCTCTCTCTCTCTCTCTCACTCTCTCTGCCCCTTCCACCCCCTGTCTCAAAATAAATAAATAAACCTAAAAAAAAAAGTATCAGCCTAAAATTGTAGAACAAGTGAGATATGTTTACGATATTTTCTGGTTTTTTTAGGTTATATGATGCTTGTGGAGCTTATCATCCTTTAAATTTATACTTTGTTGTGATTTTATTCCTGTATTACATAAATATTTACTTTTAACCATTTTTGTTAATAATGTGTTCTTTTTATTTTTAAATTTTTAATATTTTTTGTTGTATTCTTTTTTTAAATGAGGTCTGTACCTCAAGTTATATTTGAACAAAATCTGAATCCATCCCCAGACCTGATCTTTTTCTGTCTGTTTCTCTCATCATTGCTTTTCATGTTCTTAAAAACAGGACCTATACTAATATATATGGAATACAGAACAAAATATTCCAAAAATACCACCTATGATTTAGTGCCCTAATTTTAGAAAAACAGCTTTATTAAATTAATTCCTCCCTCTCCAATGTTAATATGTTGTTCCAGTTACTAGATGCAAAATAAATACTTAACATATTTTTTGTTAACAGGACTTCTATTCTCATGTACTTATATATAAGAATGAGATTTTTTTAAGTACTGAAAGTGTGAATAAAAAATAAAAGTAGCTAAATCTTGACTTATTCTCACAATAAAGTAGTATTAACCCAACCCATGGATAAATAAACTTTTTAAACACATTTAAAAATACTAGGCGGTCAACTTAAAAAATCGTGAAGGATACATGGCTTTTCCCATTTCTTTGCAGGGCATGCAAGCAAAACCATTTGGAGACAACTGATCTAAACAAATAGCTATGAAAGGCTACATAAATTACTCATGCAACTCCTTTAAGGGAGCCACCATCTATTTTTAACTGTTCTGTTGGCAGATTTCAGCCGACAGCTGTATCAGATGGATGGAGGCTCCCTGACCGTGTGGAAGAGCACAGCGTTGGCCCACTTAATTTCAGTTGTGAGGCCTTCCTTTCAAATCCTAACACTTAAAATATGTAGTTGAGGCAAATATTTTTATCATTTGGGGTGGAAATAACTCCCATTCATACTGCATAACAGAGAGCATGGGGGTCTACAGGGCTCAACAGGCAACAGCTCTGATGCATTTTCCTCACGCCCCTCAGCCTTTGATCTGTCCAGGAATCCTAGGTAGTTCTTATTATCAGTGATTAGAAGCTAATGACCGTGAAGGTGGATGATCCAGCTCTCCCTGATTGTTGACCCCTGTTGTTGACAAGTCCACACTGGAGGTTGGTTTTCGGTTCAGAGTCTTCCGTAAATAACTGGGGCTAAATCTCCAACTTCAGGGAGCCCTAGGGGCTGGAGCACCAGCGGTAGCTGACTTCTTAGGATGCGCCATCTCACTTCCCTCAATGTTATTCTTAGAGAAAAAGGGCCTATGCAAACTGACCATAACTCCAGAATTGAACCATTAACAAAAATGGTTAAAAGTAAATATTTATGTAATACAGGAATAAAATCACAACAAATTATAAATTTAAAGGATGTTAAACTCCCCAACCACTTTCCCAAGGTTTGAATCCATTCAGTCTCTCCAGGCAAGCAGGTTCAGTTTGGATTGTAGAGGCTGCTACTTCATCGACTTCCTGTTGCAGTAAGCCTATCGGACCTCAGTAATGAAATCTTTGAAATACAGAGCGAGTTCTCCTGAGTGCATATTTGCCCTCAGGTGGCCTCATATGCCCTCTCTTGACTCAGTTCTGTGGCTCAGTGCTGGGCCTTGGTCCTTCTTCCTTTACGCTCTCATGATAACTTTATTTCGTAAACCCCATTGAGTTTCTCTGTCACTGGCTTGAATCCATACAATCTGGGCTCCTTGAATCCGTACAATCTGGGCTCCCTATTTCAGGGAAAAGGTAGTTGGTATAGGTATCTTTCATTTTTCAAAAGTTCATGTTAGGCCACTTTGTTTTTACAGAAAATCTATTAGTATAACTAAGAAGTATTTTCATAACTGGGAGAAATTCAAAGAATATTTGTTTTTATGAAAGAAAGTGAAAAATAACAATAGCATTTGGTGTTTGTTTTGCAGTGAACCATTACACAGAGGCAGCATGCCCCCCCAGCAGTGAGTGGCCCCTCCAAGCTCCTCCCTGGGAACTAAACTCAGCATCTCAACGTCAAGCCTCCAGAGCTTTGAAGTGTGTGAGCATCTGTGCTTTATCTTGACTTATTTTATGCATCCGTTAGCAAGATGTGTCCTGAAGTACTAGAAAAGCCTAAGAGAAATTATTTTAGTGCTGGGAATGCTCAAAACATTTTCTATATAAATGAATGGCAATTGCTTCTTTGCTTTATGCCATTCTGGCTGTCAGAAGGTTTCACAGGAACACTACGTTTGATTACCGGGAGAAACCTGTAGAAGATCTCAAGTTACCTTAAGCAAAATTTCCCTCCCGATGGCTTTGCTAAGAGGATAAGAATTCTTTGGACATTTGTCCAAAGCTGAGAGTCTTTTGGCTTTATAGGTACACAACTAAAAGGAAATATTCAATTGACTTCGCAGAGCAAAACCAACCCCCATCCCCCCAAATTCCAAAGTTATCTTCTATTTCTTTTTATTTATTTATTTATTTATTTATTTTTTTAATATTTTTATTTATTTCTAGGAGAGAGAGAGACAGCGTGAGCAGGGGAGGGTCAGAGAGGGAGGGAGATACAGACTCTGAAACAGGCTCCAGGCTCTGAGCTGGCAGTCAGCACAGAGCCTGACGCGGGGCTCGTATCCACGAACCGCGAGATCATGACCTAAGCGAAAGTCGGACGCTTAACCGACTAAGCCACCCAGGCGCCCCTCTTCTATTTCTTTTTTAAAAATATTTTATTCTAATTTTTTTAAAAAATTTTTTATAGTTTATTTATTTTTGAGACAGAGAGAGACAGAGCATGAGTGGGGGAAGGGCAGAGAGAGAGGGAGACACAGAATCTGAAACAGGCTCCAGGCTCTGAGCTGTCAGCACAGAGCCCGATGCGGGACTCGAACCCACGCGGGACTCGAACCCACAAACCGTGAGATCTGACCTGAGCTGAAGTCAGACGCTCAAGTGACTGAGCCACCCAGGTGCCCCTATTTTATTCTAATTTTTAAAAACGAGGGCTCCTGGGTGGCTCAGTCGGTTAAGCATCTGACTTCAGCTCAGGTCAGATCTCACGGTTCGTGGGTTCGAGCCCCGCATCAGGCTCTGTGCTGACAGCTAGCTCAGAGCCTGGAGCCTGTTTCAGATTCTGTGTCTCCCTCTCTCTCTGGCCCTCCCCTGGTCATGCTGTCACTCTCTCTCTCTATCTCTCAGAAATAAATAAAACATTATTTTTTTTAAATTAAAAAAATACCTAATTTATTTATTTATTTATTTATTTATTTATTTATTTAGAGGGCACAAGTGAGTGAGGGGCAGAGAGAGAGGGAGAGAAAGAGAATCCCATGCAGGCTCCACACTGTCAGCACAGAGCCTGAAGCGGTGCTCAAGCTCACCCGAAGTGGGGCTTGAACTCACAAACAGTGAGATCATGACCTGAGCCGAAGTCAGATGTTTAACTAACTGAACCACCCATGCGCCCCAGTTATCTTCTATTTCCTCTTATTCCAGGATCGTGGGACAGCCAAAATAATAATGCTAGTAGTAATAAAACTAAGCTATGGCTGAGCACTCTCTTATCCAGATAAAACTGGAAACACTCTCAAATGGGAATGAAAGGCTTAGTTCCACCTGTGTATTTGGCCTCTTCCTTTTTTTTACCAGTGCTGACTCCCCTGCCCTCCCTGTCATATCCAACTGATGCAAATTTCTTTTTCAAAGTTTGTAGAGTCCGTTTGAAACATATATTCCCCCCCCAAACACATTACATCATATTCAACAAACTTATCCTTAAATAATTCCAGTGCCTCACTTGTCACCATTTTGTTCCCCAAGACCTTCCTCCTAGAATCTTCTTTCCTCCACTCCTCTGAGGACTGATCACTCTCTAGGGTGTTCATGGAGGTCATGGTCATGGTGGGTCCTGGGGGCCTTCACCCGCCGAGTCTCCTAAAGGATTAAATTCAGTGTGACAGGATTTCAGGTGTAATAAGATGTTAAGTGAGATTTTCCCCCCTCCTATACCAGAATTATAAAGTACAGATGTGAGGATCAGAGACACTTAATTCTTCATATTCTAAAGAGAGCCACCAACTAAGCCACATACATGCCTTTCGGGGCTTGAAGGAAGACTGGAAAGGTGGAATTTTGTCAGAGACAAATATCTAGGTGACGTAACAGTGCATTTGACTGAGATAGTGACAGTGGAGGTGGTAAGAAGGGGTCAAATCCTGGTTGTATTTTGAAGGGAGAGTCAATTGGACTAGATATGAGGAAGAGAGGAGTCAAGCATGACTTCACATTTTTTGACTACTGGAAACTGAAATTATAAGTATGAAGTTGCCAGGCGTGCCTCAGTGGCCCAGTCAGTAGATCATCTGACTCTTAATCTCAGGGTTGTAACTTCGAGCCCCACATTGGGTGTGGCACCTACTTAAAAAAAAGTATGAAGATGTCATTAAATGATGTGAGGAAAATTATGGATAAAGCAGGTCCGGTTTGGAGAGGAAGATCAGGAGTTTAGTTGTGAACTTATTGAATTTGAAATCTATATTAGAAATTCAAGAGGGGATGTCAAAAGGCAGCTGGATACAGGAATCTGGTGTTCAGTGTGGGGATCTGAGGCACTGATATAAGCTTGAGAGTCCTGATTTTATAAATGGTGAGAGTGCCACTGAAATGAATGTGGCAAAGAGAAAAGTTTCAAAATGTCAGCTCTAGGGGTGCTCCACCAATAAGGGGTGAAGATAAAACAAAGCAGAAGAAAACAAACAAAACAAAACGAGAAGGGAACCGAGATGGAACAACCAGTGAAGAGTTTGGAGGAAAAACAGGAGAGCATGGCATGTGGGGTGAGAAGTGGAGGGGTTTGAGGGAAGGGCCGTTGATGGATCCAGCAAGAACAAAGATTTAACTGGTAATCTGATGAGAGCAGTTAGTGGAGCTGAGTATCTAACAGGTGGAGAAGGAGAGGAACTGAGGATGCCAGTAAGACAGTCCTTTCAAGGAGTTGTGCTTAAGAAGGAGCAGAGAAAAGATGCGGTAGCTGGAGGAGGAATATGCCATGAGGACTCTCTCTCTCTCTCTTTTTAAAGTTATTTATTCTTGAGAGAGAGCCCAAGTAAGTGGAAGAAGAGCAGAGGGAGAGAGGAGGACAGAGAATCCCAAGCAGACTCGGTGCTATCAGTGCAGAGCCCAACTCTGGGCTCGATCCTGCAAATGGAGAGATCATGACCTGAACCGAAATCAAAGAGTTGGATACTTAACAGACTGAGCCACCCAGGCATCCCTTTTGTTTTTAATATCAGGGGAAATACAGTATGTTTATTTACTATCAGTAGGACTCAGTTGAGAGGTAAAAACTGATGATGTAAGAGAGAAAAGGGAAACGTATCAGTCTAGGTCCTGACAAGAAGCAGATGGTATGCACAAGTTGGATAATTTGAACTTTTATTTCTTTTTTCTTTTTTACTATTTTTTTAAAAAGTGTTTATTTAGTTTTGAAAGAGAATGCACACAGGAGAAGTGTAGAGGGTGGAGGGACAGAGGATCCGAAAACGGACTCTGCATTGACAGCAGAGAGCCCACCTTGGGCCTTGAACTCACGAACCAAAGATATCATGAGCCGAGATGAAGTTGGATGCTCAAACGACTGAGCCACCCAGGCACTCCAATTTGAAGTTTTAAAAGGGATGATTTATTATACAAAATTATGATCAGAGTATAAAGGAAACAAAGGGATAGTGCAGTACCCTGGAGTAAGTAACAGATTGGTATTAATACAAATTAGGGGAAGGGGAAAAGTTATCAGAACCCGGAAAAGAGAGCTGTGTAAACAGACTTACCTGTACCATTTGGTGGATGGACTAAGCCAGCCCACAGGGAAGGAGCTGGAAAAATAAATACCCACCTCCACTTTTCTCCCTCCTACACATCCCAAGCCCTTTCCTGGGCCACCCCCATCCTTCCCACTGGATAGAATAATCTGGAAGCCGGGGGGCAGGGGAACCCATTGATTCAGGGCAGACTCTCTGGCAAAGGGCAGGGCAGGAGGAAAATGGACCTGAAGAGGCAAACAAAAAATTCTGCACAGAGAGAATTACTGGAGTTATGACCTTGCGTAAATGAGAGAAGAACCTGGTGGCAGTACAAGTGGAAGGATTAGCTATAGAGTGGCAACACCCCCAGGTCCTGCTCAGGACGGGAGAGAAGGCAGACTTCCAGGGTGCCCATGCTGGTAGGTTGGGTGATGTGATGGTAGGAGTCTAGAAATGGTTTTCTTCTTTGATTCCTTGAACTTTCTCAGGGAGAGACAAGCAAGGTCATTAGCTTGAGCATGACGTATTTGTATGTGTGTATGGTATTAAAGAAGTTGGGTAATGCTTCTAGTTTGCTAGTAGGGGACTGCTTACTTTTGTATTTCTTCCACTCATTTTTACTGTACCAGGCTCTTATAAACATACTTTCTTGTCTAGTCAGATTCATCTCCTCTCAACTAGTGCCCTCCAAGCTTATGTATTTATATCCTTTTATCTGAAAAAAAAAAAAATGACACATCTCTTTGCTCATCTATTTTCCCTAATTCAAGGTATGTGTCCTTCATGAAGCCTTCATTAAGTACTCCTCCCACATTGTCATTTCTCTTCATTGTGCGCTACTTTGACCTGCAGTGAACGCCATATACATCTGGCTTTGTTTTCTAATTGTTTCCTGTTATTCTTGGTCTCTGCACTTGATCATAAAATCATCTATGGCAGGAACAATTTCCTTTTTTTCATCCTCCCATGATGATGAGTGTAGACTTATAACAATTGCTCATTGAGTTATTATTACACCCAATACCCACTCAGAACCTGAGGCAAATGTGTGGTTACCACACTGGTAGTGAGTTTAATACAATATTTGTTTTTTAGCTATATAATCCAGATGAAATTGTGACTACCACTTGAAAGGAAAAAAATGTCTTTTCCAATGGCAATTTTTAGATTTAGTTAAGTAAGAAATTATAGCTGACTATGAATCAGATGCATTTGCTCAACATATTACAATTATTGCAGGAACATAGTCTGAGGTTGTTATAATCTTATAACCAGAGATCCTCAACCTTGGTTGTATTGGCTGTGTACCTGAAGGCATTAGAAACTGAGCATCTGGGGGGGCTCCTGGTTGGCTCAGTTAAGCGGCCGACTCATGTGGTTTGTGAGTTTGGGACCCGTGACAGTGGGGAGTCTGCTTGGGATTCTCTCTCTCCCTCTCTCTGCCCCTCCCCTGGGCATGTGCTCTTTCTCAGAATAAATAAATAACCTTAAAAAAAAAAAAAAATTGAGCATCTGGGAGCAAGCTTAAGAGACATTTGACTGAGTATGGATCCTTTCTACCTCCCTTCTCCTTGCTAACTCCAGTGAAACTACTCACCACATTCTAATTGTAGGTCTGAAATGACTCTTAATTCTCTGGGCATCTGACACATAGCCTGTCCCAAACCAAACCTTCACATTCTCCCTAACACGCTGCACTCTCCTCTGATCTTCCTGCACCTTCTGGATTCTCTCTCCCATCTGCACTCTCAATCCACCCAATTCTGTCAGCTCTGCCTTCAAAATACACGGTTATTCAGACCTCATCATTTGTCCTGCTATCATGCTTCTCCAGCCCTCTAGATAAATATGAATCATGGATTTCATATATATTATATATAACTGTTAGAATATGTATTCTAATCATTTAAATTGTTTAAAACCATGAATCGGGGCACCTGGGAGGCTCAGTCAGTTAGGTGTTCAACTTTGGCTCAGGTCATGATCTCATGATTCATGAGTTTGAGCCCTGCATTGGGGTCTGTGCTGGCAATTTGGGATCATGGAGCCTGCTTTGGATTCTGTATCTCTTTCTCTCTCTGCCTCCCCTACTTGGGCCCTCTTGCGCACACGCTCTCTCTCTCAAAAATAAATAAAGATTTAAAAACCCCATGAATTGTGTTGTTTCTTGACTTACAAGCCCCCACCAGCTTTCCATCATGCCTAGAATAAACTCCATACCCACACTGTGGCTCACAAGGCCTGTTCTCCCTCTGACCTCACCACCCACTGCCCTCCTCCTTTCTCGTGCAGCCACACTGCCCATTTCTCTGTTCCTTGAAAACACCAAGTGTGCTCTTGCTGCTTTCTCATCCTAGAGTAAGCTTTTCTCTAGATTTCTATGGGACTCATCTTTTCAGTTAACTCAGCTCTCTGCTCAGTCTTAACTCCTCAAACGATTGCATGTTAGTGTGCTTTGTGTGGGAATATAGTTGGCAGAGGATAATGTTAGCATTTATCATTCCTCCAACATTAGCTAACTGTTTGTCATCTCTCTAAACATGACTGTTCAGGTTTCACAAGCACTTCAACTTTCTACCTCTTTGGCTGTTGTTTGGACACAATGGGATGTGATATTACGTAGAAAAAAAACCCCAAAGATAGGAGGCATTTTTCATTTTTGCCAAACCAAACTTTGTTTTAGGATGTCCTAAGATTGGGGCACCTGGGTGGCTCAGTCGGTTGGGCGTCCGACTTCGGCTCATGTCATGATCTCATAGTTCATGAGTTTGAGTCCCGCGTTGGACTCTGTGCTGAAAGTTAGCTCGGAGCCTGGAGCCTATCTTTGGATTCTGTGTCTCCCTCTCTCTGACCCTCTCCTGCTCACGCTGCCTCTGTCTCTCTCAGAAATAAATAAAACATTAAAAAATTTAGGATGTCCTAAGATCAAAGAAATCCCAACATTGCCAGGTATCAACCTCTCTAAGTATGTATTACATACTGAAGATGTAGGATAATCACAGAATCTTATTTAGATTTCTGAGTTTATACATAAATTCAGGTAATAAAACATCTCTGATAATAACACCTTTTTGGAACACCTATAGAGTTACCTCCTATTTTATGAATGCCAGATCTACCTACTCTTACTGGATAATGCTATGGATTTCTGTCAGATATGTGTGTAAATATATAAGTATGTTTGTGGGCATGTATATATAGCACTAATTCTTTCTCCTTAATGTCTCTCATTTGTGGAAATAATGTTCCCAGTTTTATTTGATACTTTTCATATCCTAGGATTCCTCAATTGTGTCAGTTCTGAGCTAGACTGGCTTTATAGCAGACCAAGTATGATATTTTTTTTTATTCTTTTTTTTTTTTTTTTTTTTTTTTATTTATTTCTAGGAGAGAGATAGAGACAGCATGAGCAGGGGAGGGTCAGAGAGAGAGGGAGTCACAGACTGAAACAGGCTCCAGGCTCTGAGCTGGCAGTCAGCACAGAGCCCGACGCGGGGCTCGAACCCACGAACCGCGAGATCATGACCCAAGCGAAAGTCGGACGCTTAACCGACTAAGCCACCCAGGCGCCCCCCAAGTATGATATTTTTAATTAATGTTGTGCTGAGTCATTTGGCTGTTAGTACTTGATAAGAGAAGTCTTTGTAGGTATGTATTTCAGGAGATCTTATTTCTTTTCCCCTTCTACTGTTTTAGGAATTGTGAGAAGAATACAGTGAACGTTGGGTCCTCATTCTTCAGGGACAGATGTGTTGTGGGTAGTGCTTTGAGGGTGGATGTGTAGAAAGGTAGTAGTTACCTCCCTCTCCTTCCAATAATCAGACAGAAAGGAAAACATGGGTTGCCATCAAGGAAGATAAATTTGCTTTTCAGTACTCTCAGTTGTTCAGATTACTTCAAATTTCTAGTCATCTACTGCCACCATGTGGGTATTTGCAATTACTGAATTCAAACCAGTGTTTCCCTATTGAAACCTGGTCCTTACCTGAAATACAAAGAATTCTGTTTGTTCTAGTGTCCTTCAGCCTCAGATTGGTTCCAAAGTCCCCTCCAGCTTCCCTGTTCTCGGACCCACAATGAGTTTCCATTATTACTTTTCTCTTATGTTGCACTCTGTTAAAATAGTACTAAAATCATGCTGCTGATACTCTAAAGACTTAATTTTTAAGATTTTTAATTAATTAACTAATTAATGACTTTTTTAATTTTAGAGGGAGAGAGAGTTCATAAGCAAGGGATGCAGGAGGAAGAGAGAGAGAGGATCCCAAGCAGGCTCCATGTTCAGCTTGGAGCCCAGTGTGGATCTTGACCCCATGACCCTGGGACCATGGCTTGAACTGAAATCAAGAGTCAGCTGCTTAACCACCCAGGTGCCCCAATGACTTTTAATTTTTGATACACCAGTTTGAGACAGAAAGACCCTAAAATGTTCCCCAATTATCTCTGTTTCCTGATATTTATGCCTGTGTATCCCCTTCACCTTGAGTGTGGGTGGGACCTGTGACTAGCTTCTAACCAATAGAATATGGCAAAAGTGATGCGCTGGCAGTTCCATAATTGTATTACATGGTATCATAACTTCCATGTTGCTAGCTGACTCTCTACATTGCCTTCTTGGCTTGCATGCATGAAGCAAGAGGCCTTGCTGGGGAGGCCCAGTGCAAAGGAGCCAAGGGCCATTACTGGCTGTCAGTAGGTAAGAGACATAGACCCCAATCCAACAGAACATAGACAGTTGAATCCTGCTAACAACCATGTGAACCTGGGAGCAGATGACTCTCCCGCGTAGCTTTTGGAGGAGATGCTAGCCCTGGCTGCTTCCTTGATTGCAGCTTTGTGAGATCCTGAGGCAGAGGACTGGGTTAAGCTATGCCCAGATTCTATGAGATAATAAACCTGTGTTGTTTTTAGCAACTAAACATGTGGGAGTTTGTTATGCACCAATAGCTAACTAATACAGAGTTCTTTGGTTTTGTTTATGTGACTCCTTTCTTTACAGGATTACAATATAGGTCCTTAGAGACTGTTCTTGGAAATAAATGTAATTGACAGGCACCACTCTGTGCTAGAATTGTCTGTCCCCTGCTATGAAGGCTCTGTTACTGAATCAGCTTGTTGTGCTTGATTTCTCTAGGATAAGTTTTCTCTCAGGAGTTACCTTAGCTATTCGTAAAGAGAGAGTTTTGTAGGGATTGCATATATAATTCCCCAAATAAGTTTGGACAGACTTAAATCAAGCAATGGGTACAACCTAACCTAAAGCTGAGATCACACAACTTATCAGATAATTTATCAACTTCTAGATGCATTATACTATTGCAGCCACAGTGATCATAACTGATATTAAACTTTACTCTTAACTTTAAAAAATGTTTCATGCCAGGGATCAGTCATGAAACACTTGACTAGGAGTATGAACAGGGTGCTAAAAGGTAAGGGTGAGGACAGGGAGTGTCTCGCTTTATCACAGACCATCATCTTGATCCTAGAATACAACCAGCACTTTTTTTTTTTTTATAACTACACTAAATTCCACACACTGTATACCATGGGAGAACCCTCTGTGTTATATCAATGGCATGCTTCTGATAAACCCGTTTGATAAATGTAAAGGAAGTTAACCTATAGTAGCTGGTAATTTATTAACCTAAACTCCTCCTAATGGTCAGCTTTAGCTTTCCTCATAAAACATGGAGTTTTGTAGGGCATTGCCATCAAGATCTGCAGTTTCTAGAATTTAATTTTCTCTCTTTCTTTTTTTGAAAACTAGACAGCATTTATTCAGCTCTGATACAGAGGCTTAAATACATTTAAACTCTAAACGTGCTCATAAATTATCTTTTTGGAATAACTGAAGCAGGCTTGGCTGGGAAAGCAGCCTCAGTTTCAATCAAGGGAAGGTATGTCAGCCAGCCCTCTTGCTCAGCAGTATACCTCGACAGTTAAAAACAGAAACAGACAAGACCTGCTGAACTCGTGCTCTAACTGAAACCCATTGTTCTTATTTCTTATGGCACTTTCTTGAGGCATTGATGAAGATGTTTGGCAATGATGGGGACATTCCAATCACCCAGCCAGAAAAGACCTGATAACAGAATGCCTAGGAGACCATATCCCTTTCCCTGCCCATTATCACAGGCTTAACACATATCACCCCCCACATATGATTACGTACCCTCTACCTGCTCTCTTGCATGTACGTGATCCCAGCCTCTCCTTATAAAACTCTAGGTGTCCATCTTGCACGTGGAGAGGTCAGTTGTTAAGGCTTGAGCCTGTTGCCTCCCCTGGCTGCCAGCAATGGAAATAAATTGCTTCCTTTCTCTTTTCCAAATCCCATCTCTTGAGTTACTGGCTTCTCTTGCAACAAGTTAATCTGAGTTTGTTCGGCAATAGTATTAGCAAACTCAGTGAGGAGGTAGCTTTCAATTTGTCCAGCCCCTTCCAATTTCTTGGGATAGAACAACTGGTCAAGTTAGGATGCCATGGCTTACCTGTTAGTTTTCTGAGTCAGTGGCTGTGATGGATCAATAACAGAAAAGGGGAGGATGACAGTTCTGTAAAGTTCAATGCAGACCTGATCAGTCAGAACTGATCCTCCTGACAAGTGACTTCCTGTTCAAAGTATAGTATACTTCAGTATCCAGCCCTACATTGGACTCTCCCTGAACACGAGCTTGTCCATGCTGTCTGCCGGGAGCCGCACCAGCCTCTTTGGATGGCAGTCACAGCAAGGAAACTGGTATCTCCTTCTGCTACTACTGGCTCATGTTGTAAATGAGGCTGCTGGTATTGACCAGGTCTCACAATATTCCAGATCAGACAGATATTCCCCACACAGGTTACTCATAAGGAAAGACATGTCCTTGCCTTTCCAAAGATGATTGTCAAAAGGCTCTTCCTAAGGGTCTTGCAGATCCAAGACTTATATAATAAAGGAGGCTTGAGTCTGGCCCTGAGGCAAAGAGCCTAATTTAGAGTTAAGGGCAAATATCTACCCCCACCCATTTGTTTCTGCCTGGAGCATTTTCTGGCCTTGTATATGCTGATTACTCCCAGTGAAGGAACCTATTGAGGAACTTCTTCTTTTTGTGATTATGAGAGCAAAGGTGTCTCCTGAAAGACCTGTTTTTGACCCCTGCTCACAGAGAAGTAACTTCACCATCTTATGCTAAAAACATTGTCTGGTATGCTAAAGACGACTTCCTTCCCCGTAAGATAAGCATCTAAATCCCCTACCTCAATCACTATTGATAAAGGTTATGCATGAGTCTTCTACAAATCTATGTTCTGGGAAATTCTTACATATCAAAGAAGTTTGTTGTCAGAAATCATTGTCTAAGGCAAATGCCACTTCTGTGCTGTCTCCAAAACACTTAAAATAAAGTTGAGCCCCAGTCAGAGCAGAGATGCCTGCCTGGTGATCAGAAAGAATCTCCTGGGTTCTCTCACCCCTCCCTCGCCGACACCGTCCATCCTTCAGGGATCCCTGGACCTGCTGGATCCTGTCTCCAACAGCTGTCCATGTTGCATCTTTTGATATGTTAGTCTTTATTTGCCATCACTCACCACTATCCCTGGTTTGGGCATCTCAGAACAAAAACAACCTCCACTGTCCAAAAAAGTGTAGAAAACTTAGGCCAGAGGCAATATTTAAATTTAGATGAGGTGCCCTGATGGTTCCAAAAAATTATTTTGGCTAAGAACCCCCATGCAATGACTGGAAATGTGAGAAGTAGGATCCAGTATCCCAGAGAAGGAGCTTAGGACAAAATACAAAGACTACTGTGGTAGGTCCTCAGTGTTTCTGTAGAATAAGAGAGAGATGTGGGGTGCCTGGGTGGCTCAGTCGGGTAAGTGTCTGACTTCAGCCCAGGTCATGATCTCATGGTTTGTGGGTTTGAGTCCCGTGTCGGGCTCTGTGCTGACTGCCAGCTCAGAGCCTGGAGCCTGTTTCAGAGTCTGTGTCTCCCTCTCTCTCTGACCCTCCCCTGCTCACGCTGTCTCTCTCTCTCTCTCAGAAATAAATAAAACATTAAACAAAAATTTTTAAAAGAGATAAACAAGAAGACAAAAGCAGATGCACAAACTGAGCCAACACAACAAGAGCAGAGGTGGGCACCGGTAGGTTATTAATGGACACACGCATGCCTGGGGTAGCAGTGCTAGTAATGCTGACTCCATCCTCAGCCCTCCATCTTGTTCATGGTTGCACCATGACCTCTCTGGGGGCTACATGTTCCAGGCCTCTTGGAGATTAATATACATACTTTAGAAATGCCTGCCAAATCATGCACTTTTAAGTTGTTTGTTATTCTTAAATATCATAGTTTATTTTAAAATTAGAAGTTCATTATATTATTTTCCATCAGGTTTTTGGATCTTTCCTGATATATTTTGGTTTAAACAATCCTTGTGCTAATGAAATAATTTAACTTGATTATTTTCTTTTTTTTTAAATTTTTTTAAAATTTTTATTTATTTCTAGGAGAGAGAGAGAGAGACAGCGTGAGCAGGGGAGGGTCAGAGAGAGAGGGAGATACAGACTCTGAAAAAGGCTCCAGGCTCAGAGCTGGCAGTCAGCAAAGAGCCCGACACGGGGCTCGAACCCACGAACCGCGAGATCATGACCTAAGCGAAAGTCGGACGCTTAACCGACTAAGCCACCCAGGCGCCCCTTAACTTGATTATTTTCAATTAACAACAACAACAACAACAACAAAATGCCTGCCAAAGCCAGGTTTGGGGGAAGCTTGTTGTGACCGCTCATGAATTTGTTAGAGATACCATAGTGTCTTCCCTTCCTTACTCACGTGCACCACAAGATAAAATTAAAGGTTAGCTATCAGTTAGGTGCACGCACGCCCTTTGAGGTGTGTGTGAACCCTTTTATTCCACTATTGTGCCTCTCGCCAAGTCTTCCCTTCACTCTATACAGTCTGTAGACTGAGATCTGGACTTTGTGAAGAATAACTATGTAGTTGCCATGGATGATTCTCCACCTGATCCACCCCGTTAGTAAGTTACCCTGAATACAAGTCTGTGTAAACTGGAGTTGCCTGCTTCATTTTCCAGTCTCAAAGAGCCTTCTCAGTTTAGGGAATACTTTACTGTCTCTCCTGCACCTTCTGTTACCTGGAACACCCAAAACTGGTTTCACCTCTTGGTGAATGTTGGGCCAAAAGATACAATCAAGCCAAAGGATTAGAAAAGGAAGGGTCTTACTTGTTATTTTATTTTATTTTATTTTTTTAAATTAAAATAAATTTAAAATTTTAAATTTAAAAAATTAAATTAAATTAATTATTATTAATTATTAATTAATTTAATTTAATTTAATTTTTTATTAATGTTTCTTCATTTTTGAGCACAAGCAGGAGAGGGGCAGAGAGAGGGAGACAGAATCCGAAGCAGGCTCCAGGCTGGGAGCTGTCCACACACAGCCCTACACCGGCCTTGATCCCACCAACCATGAGATCATGGCCAGAGCCAAAGTCGAATGCTTAGCCAACTGAGCCACCAAGGCGTCCCAGGAAGGGTCTTACTTGTAATAAGTAAAGGAGTACATCTGGAGCACTACAAAGCCTTTTTTTCCCCCATTTTTAAAAAATGTTTTATTTATTTTTGAAAGAGAGAGAGACAGAGAGAGACAGAAAGTAAGCGGCGGAGAGGCAGAGAGAGAGGGAAACACAGAATATGAAGCAGGCTCCAGGCTCTGAGCTGTCAGCATAGAGCCCAGTGTGGGGCTTGAACTCACTAACCGTGAGATCATGACCTGAGCTAAAGTTGAACATCCAACCAACCAAGCCACTCAGGTACTCCTGCAAGCATTTTAGATGGGGGTGCCTGGGTGGCTCAGTCGGTTAAGCGTCCGACTTTGGCTCAGGTCATGATCTCACGGGTTTGTGGGTTCAAGCCCTGTGTCGGGCTCTGTGCTGACAGCTAGCTCAGAGCCTGGAGACTGTTTCGGATTCTGTGTCTCCCTCTCTCTCTGACCCTCCCCTGCTTACGCTGTCTCTCTCTCTCTCTCAGAAATTAAAAAAAACACATTTTAGATGGTAGGATCCAGAGAGGCAAGCAGAAATCATGTTCCAAACGGCTTTGAGCGATATGTGTAGGGGTGGAAAAATAATTTTCCCTCCACCCTGTATGGGTCAAGGGCAGGCTGCGCCAAGATGGGCCACTTTGTTTTTGTTTGTTTTTAAAGTTTTTAAAAATATTTTATTTATATTTGAGACAGAGAGAGACAGAGCATGAACAGGGAAGGGGCAGAGAGAGAGGGGGACACAGAATCTGGACTAGGCTCTGGGCTCTGAGCTGTCAGCATAGAGCCCGACTCAGGGCTTGAACCCATGAACTCCGATATCATGACCTGAGCCGAAGTCGGACACTCAACCAACTGAGCCACCCAAGCACCCCAAGATGGACCACTTTGGCATGAAGATTATTTTGAGTTAAAAAGCAGCCAAACTCAGTAGATTCAGGAAAAGCTCTCTATCTCCCCTTAAACTGCCTAAAAATAATTTAGGTAGAGAATCTGCTTTAGGGAGAACTATCAACATAGACAACTGCATTGTACTATGATTTACTGTGGTAGTCAGGGAGGAACCTAGCTAGATCTCTTTGATTGAAGCTCTCTATGCCCCTTTTTTTCCTGAGTGATGCAGCAAACATTTATTTTTCTAACATTTATTCTTTTTCATCTTCTTATGTGTTACATTCTTTCTTTTTGAAGTCCCAGACCCCTATGCCCTTCTGCTTAATTCACCATAACATATATTCCTCATTCTGCCTGACTGTCTTTGGAATTTCCATGTCTGTGTGGATTCCTTGTATGTAAGAAGTCAAGTTTGATTTGCTGCTGTTGATCTGTCTCATGTCAACTTAATTCTTAGTTCAGCTAGAAGGACCTTTGTCGGAGACTGGCTCTGGCTGGGGTCCAGGGGTCCTTGAAGGATGGACACTGTCGGCGAAGGAGGGATGAGAGAGTCCTGAGATTCTTTCTGGTCACCAGGAACGCATCTCCGCTCTGACTGGGGCCCAACTTTATTTTATAATTAAGTGTTTGGGAGACGGCAGACAATGATTTCTGATGACAAACTTCTTTGATATGTAAGAATTTCCCAGAACATAGATTTGTAGAAGACTCCTGCATAACCTTTATACCTTTATCAATAGTGATTGAGGTAGGTGATTTAGATGCTTATCCTAAGGAGAAGGAAGGGATCTTTAGCATACCAGACAATGTTTTTAGCATAAAAAGGGTGAAGTTACTTCTTTGTGAGCAGGGGTCAAACAGGTCTTTCAGGAAACACCTTTGCTCCCACTATCACAAAAGAAGAAGTTCCTCAATAGGTTCCTTCACAGGGAGCAATCAGCATATTCAAGGCCAGAATAAGTCACTCCAAATACTGATAACAAATGCTTTGGTGGGGGGGCAGTGCTCCAAGCAGAAACAGTTGGGTGGGGGTGGATATCTGCCCTTAAGTCTAAATTAGGCTCTTTGTCTCAGGGCCAGACTCAAGCCTTCTTTATTATGTAAGTCTTGGATCTGCAAGGCCCATAGGAAGAGCCTTTTGACAATCATCCACAATGCTTTCTTCTGAAGTCTCTTTGGAAAAGGCAGGGACATGCCTTTCCTTATGAGGAATCTGTGTGGGGAATATTGTCTGATCTGGAATATTGTGAGGCCTGGTCAATACCAGCAGCCTCATTTCCAACATGAGCCAATAGTAGCAGAAGGAGATACCAGTTTTCATTTCTCATGGCGGGAGCTGTGCAAGAGCTGCCATTTCCTCACCATGACTGTCATCCAGTGAGGCCAGTGAGGCTCCCAGCTGAACTTGAAATGGACTGGAAGTTCTTGCTCTCCAACAGTTGGCATAGTATGGCAAGATACTTTAACTTGGACGTCACTCACTTTAGACACTGCTGTAGCCAAGAGACACCTGACAAACAGGGCAGAAGGTAAGATTTCTTACCATATCAGTCTCACGGAATCTCAATCTATAGAATCTGATGGACAGTGGTAGAGTTCTTTTTCTCTCGTTCTAAATTTACATTAGCAGGAGAAAATATTTCTGGAATCAGTGCATTGCAATTAGTGATTCATTGGTTAAATTTGGTAGAATATTCTTCGGTTATTGATTCATTTCCTCCCAGAGATGGTCTTGGTTATTCTTTGTGTCTTATGACATAAAAATAACAGAATTCAGGCATAGGTCTATAATCCTGCTGTTTGAGCTGGTTCCAGAGACTGGTGAATTCACAATTCTCATCAGATCAGATTCCGTTCAGAGAAACTTTGCTGTAGCTTGCAGGTGGTTGCTAAGGGACATCTTGGAAGCCAAAGCTGCAAGATTGGTAGGCATGCATTGAACACTTAAATTTCTCTTAGGCCCTCCTACAAATGATCTGCAAAAGGCATATTTAGGGGGTAATAGAAACCAAGGTTAAATTGTACACCCAGAAAAGAAGCTTTTGTTAAAATGCTTCACATAGACTTTACAAAGCTAAATCTTTTGACTCCCACTTTAGTTAAAAACTCTCAGATTTAAAAGTAAAAAGAGCAAGTTTAGTTTAAAAAGGAAGAGGGCCAATTCCTTAATCCAGGCTATAATTCCAGTTATTTGGGGAATTAGGAATGTTTTTGCCTTACAAATTTCTACAAAACCAAAAATGCAGCACTATAAACAAGTCAAACCCAACTATTTTTTTACCAGTCCCCAAACATTGCCTATCCCTCTCAAAATGTTTGTGGATATTATAAAAGACCAAGATACTGGAACAAAATTGTCCTATACTTGCCAAAAAAAAAAAAAAGATTTTTAATTGTTCCTCTGTCCCTTGAAATTACCTCTTATCTTGTCTTTAAAATGTAAACACAGTCCATAACCTCCTGAAACTGAAGGGGAAAAAAAGGCAGGGGGAAGAGGCCTATTAAAAATAAAAACTGATGGGGGCATCTGGGTGGCTTAGTCAGTTAAGCGTCCAACTTTGGCCCATGTCATGACCTCATGGTTTGTGAGTTTGAGCCCTGAGTCGAGCTGTGTGCTGACTATGTGGAGCCCAGAGACTGCTTTGGATTCTCTGTCTCCCACTCTCTCTGCCCCTGCCCCACTTACGCTCTGTCTCTTTCTCTCTCAAAAGTAAAAAATATAAACATTAAAAAAATACAAACTGATAAAAGGTCTTTTGTGCCCAGGCTTGAACATCTCTAACAGGCAGATATGTTCCAAATATCCACCTTGGAGAAAACTTAGTTACTCCATCTGTGCCTTTATGGTATAAATTTTCTAGTATCTTAGCTAGGACCTGAGAGCCATTATTTGAAATGCAAATTTTAGGAAGAAGTGGAGGAGGAGGAGGAAAAAGAATTTGGAAATTGGATCTTTAATATCCTCTCCACAAATATTAGTAAAACCAGTATAAGATTTTGTTTGCATCTTGTTTGCATCTTATAGTATAAGATTTTGTTTGCACTTTGTGTATTTGTATGGGTATTCAAATATGTTGTACCTGTGAAGTATTTTCTCTAAAATTAATTTGTAGAGTTCTATTAAATTGACTTGAAGGTAAGCACTTGTAAGAATTGGGAATTCTAAAACCCAGAAAGATAGAAACTCACCTAAATGTTTTTCAAGTTCACATAATCAAGGAGAATATTCAGTATTAAAGCTAGTTTAGGATTGTTGGTTTAGTTAAAATAAGCATGTCTTTAGAGTTATCAGTATTAAACATAAGACTTTTATTCTGCTTTTATTTACTGAAAGTCAAATAAGTTGTTGTTATGCCCAGATCGCGATCTCCCCAAAATCCCAAGACCACCAAGGAGTCCGAGTCACGTATGCAAAAGCAAAAGCCGTTTATTCGGGCTTAAGCTCGGGCTCCCAGACCTCACCAACGCAGTGGATCTGTGCTGAGAGCCCCGAGCAAAGGCAGAGTAGGGTTTTTATGGGGTTTTATGGGTTTGTGATGGGGAGTTACAGAAGTTGTGGCATGGAAACAGTGATCCAATCATAATTATTGACATTATTGACAGTGGGTTTAACCATACACATTGTCTAGAGTATTCATTACTTTTGGCGGGATCCAATTACAATATTTAGAGTACCTTTAAATTCAACCAATTACAGAGCGAGCCTAGCATCTTGTTCGGGACTAATGGGTTAACTAGGTAACAGGGTTCTATCTATAGTTTCTATCTCCAGGCCTCTCCCTTAACAATGTGGAGGGTGGTCGCTGGCCTTTCCTGATTGGGTGTTGCAAGGGTGGTTTCTCCTGCCTTGGGCAATGTGTAACTGCCTGGTAGTTTCGGGGAAGCTGAAACTCAGGCCTTCTAGTTTAGAGGGGAAACTTAAAGCCTGTCATGGAGTCAGTTTGGTTTAGACGTTTAGACTTGTGGCCTTACACAGTTACATACTTAGATCTATTGATTAACTTTGTGGTATTTGGTAGCCAGCAGGATGACTGGGCTGATCCTCCAACAGGTCACCCACTCTAAAGCAAAACTGGTATGATGATTGTAAAACTCCCTTGAGCCAAAAGGTGAGGGGCTTGCAAATGAGGACATACCAACCATTGTTTGATCTCAAACTCTATTTGGGTGAAAGGTCAGGGGTAGAGCAACCTAGCTCCTCCTGGCTGCAGCAAGCCCCTGAGATGTAAATCTTTAATTGACATTGTGATTAGAACGGTCAAACATGTTCTCCAAGCAACTGTTAAGCCACCCCTATCCCACCTCTAACCGCAAAATTCTCGCTTCTGTACACCGGCTTCACCCCCTCTCCCTATATAAATCCTGAGCTACGGCTCGGTGGTGCGCTCTTCTGAGGACTCTTTAGGTGCTCGGGAGGGGCCGTCCAGCCAGACTAAAATAAACCTGAATAACCAACTCCTTTTGTGTTTGTGGGCTTTGTCCTCGGTGATTCTCCTTTGGAAGAGGTGGTCTAACATGATGATAAGCTCAGTCCTCTCACTAGAAAATATGTACAGATATTCCTCAACTTACTGCTCCTGATCTATCATAACCGGTAATTCAGAAAACAAATAGGGAAGACTTGGCACGCTGTCTGGCCAGCTGCTCGGTCCTGGGGATTCCCAGTGGATGGAGAGATGTAAAGCATAGCTCCTGGCTGGATTTGTAAACACTGGTGCTGGAAAAACTTGGATAAACTAACTGGTTACAGGAGAAGCCAATTGCTCAAGAGACTAGGGGTTGGAAAAGAGAAGGGGAGATATTTATTTTGGGTGCTGGCGCTGGCGAAGTGGCAGGCTCGAGCCTTAACAACAGAGTTTTCTGCCCTCAAGATGGACAGAGTTTTATAGGGAGAGGTTCAGGGGGGTACATGCAAGAGAGCAGGCAGGGAGCTTGTGGTCATGAGTTGGGGTTGATATGTATTCTGCATGTGGTCCTGGGCAGGGAAAGGGATGTGGTCTTGTAGAAATTTTGTTGCCATCAGGGCTTTTGTGGCTTGGTGATTGAAATGTTCCCCCTCATTGGCAAACATCTTCATCAATGCCTCAAGAAAGTGCCTTTAGAAATAAGAAACGACAGGTTTCAGTTAGAGCATGAGGTAAGTGGTCTTGTCTATTTTTGGTTTTAACTATTGGTATCTATAGTTGAGCAAGAGGGCTCGCTGAGCTTGTGATGCAGTTATGTTCCAATAAGCCCATTGTAAATTGAAAATATTGTAAGTTGTAAGTGCAGTTAATACCCTGAACCTACTGAACACCATAGCTTAGCCTACCCTACTTTAAATGTGCTCAGAACACTTACATTGATCTACATTTGGACAAAATCATCTCACACAAAGTCTATTATACAATAAAGTGGTGAATATCTCATGTAATTTATTGAATACCATACCGGAAGTAAAGAAGAGAATGGCCGTAGGGACACGGGATGGTTGAGCATATTGGTTGTTCACCCTCCTGACTGGATGACTGACTGGGAGATGGCTGTGTGCTGCTGTGCAGCATCATAAGAGTGTCATACTGTGTATTACTAGCCCAGGAAAAGATCATATTTTAGAATTTCTTTTTTGATTTTTTAAAAATGTTTATTTTTGAGAGAGGAAGAGAGCACACACAAGTGGGGAAGGGACAGAGGGAGAAGGACACAGAGGATCCAAGGTGGGCTCTGCAGTGACAGCAGAGAGCCTGATGCAGGACTCAAACTCACAAACAGTGAGATCATGACATGAGCTGAGATCAAGAGTCAGACACTTAACCGACTGAGCCACACTGGTGCCCTCAAAATTTAGAATTTGAAATACAGTTTCTACTGAATGTGTACTGCTTTTGCACCCATGTAAAATTGAAGAGTCATAAAAAGGCAAAGAATTGTTAACTCAGGGACTGCCCATGTATTTATTAGTCTCTGCCTCTAGTTCCTGGCACAGAACTCCTAAAACCCTTGTAATTTCCTAAGTGATAAGAGCACTAGAAACACCTTTGTTCTACTGAGCTCCTGAAGCCCTTGGGATTTCCTAGATGTCTTTTGATAGGAGTATCTTTTGTTCTAAGAGGTGGCTCTTAATGAGCTCCTAGCTGGGGATATGTCACTAGAAGACCAAGACATGATTAGAAGCTTGAAACTTTGAACCCCACACCCCGTTCTCCAGAAAGGGGCTGGAATCTGAGTTAATGATTGAGCATCCCTATGTGATGAAGTCTCCATAAAAATCCCCCAATTCTGGGGTTCAGAGAGCTTCTGGGTTGAGGAACTTGGGGAGTTTCAGGGAAAGTGGTGTGCAGAGAGAGAGCATGTAAGCTCTGTGCTCTTTCCCACATACCTTGTCCTGAACGTCTCTTTCATCTGGCTGTTCCTGAGTTCTATCCTCTTACAATAAACCAGTAATCTAGTTAGCACACTGTTTTCTGAAGTTCTATGAGCCACTCTAGCAAATTGATTGAACCCAATTACATTCCCATCAGAGGTGGGAACCTCTGATATATAGCAAGTTGGGTCAGAAGTTGGATTACAGACTGGATTAGCAATTGGCATTTGAAGTGAAGGGCAGTTCTGTAGGACAAAACCCTTCATCTGTAGGAGCTGATGCTATCTCCAGGTGGATAGTGTCCAAATGCAGTTGTTGAACAGTCATCTGGTGTCACAGAGAATAGCTTGGTGGGGACAAATCCCCACACATCTGCTATCAGAATGTTTTGGTAGTGCGAGAATAAAAGTGATCCATAGGAGGAAGAGTAAGATTTTTCTTCCAGAGGCTTCATCCAACTTTTATTTGCTGCATTCTTAAGATGAAAAAGACAGCTAAATTGCCTGACATTTGCAGTAAGCCTACAGTATGAAAAAGAAGAACAAAAATAAAAAACTGAAAAAAGTGACTCATGAGGAAATTGATAATTCAGAAAGAAGAAAATCTGTAAACACAAAATTCAGAAAAATTTAAGGACCTACTGAATACCCAAAAACAGAAATAGTACAAACTTCAGGATACAGCAAAGAGCACACAACACATTTTTTATGAGACTGACGTGCTGCCTACTTTATTAAGAACACATTACAATGCAATTTTTTAAAGAAAGGAAAGGTCATTTAAAGTGGGACTCACCACTCTTGGTCTTCTTCCTACCTTACTAGCCACTTAATCACAATTTCCTTTAGCGAATTTGCCTGTTCTTCTGTTTCTAAACATTAGTGTGCCCCAAGGCCTTAAGACCTCTTTTTTAATCCTTGCTCATGCTCTAGGTGTTAATTTATATCTCCAGACACATCTGTCAAACAGATATTTCCACTTGGATATTTCAATGGCATCTAAAACTTACTATGTCCAACACTGAACTCTTGCTTTCCATCTTTCAAACTGGCTCCTCTCCTACATCTCACCAATCTTTCTGTCCAAATAGATGCTACCACTTCTAATTTCTTTGTTTCTCTTAAGTTTTCTGTCTCTGGATTCTGTCTCTGTCTTAAAGTTTCTTTGTCGATCAGGATTGAATCAAGAGAAATAGTTCTGGTTGTTGCTCTCATTTTTCTTGAAGGGATGAAGTTATTAATCATTCAGGTGAAGAACATATCCAGTGTTCTGTTTTAAGAGTCTTACTGCTAACTTCTTAAAAGAAAATACCCCATTTTAGACTAGAGAAGAGTAAACTTGGTCCGCTGGGGGCAGCAGAGAACAGCGTGTTAGATACTTAGATCCTGAGACTGCCCCCAGAGTGATCGGTTACTAGGCAACTCTCATAAGCACCAGATAACTGCTATGATCAGGACTCAGCTCTGCTGTTTGGGCTGATGGAAGGTTAGGGAGAGTATTGAATGAGTGCAGATGTGGCTTTCAGAGTTGGGGCGCCACTGGACAGACGTGGCAGCTGTCACAGAGAGACAGCTGCTCCTGTATTCTCTGTAGGGATTAGCAAGATTCTCTAGTGAATCTGTAAACCACTGAAAGTGTTCTCTTTGTGGACTCCAGCTGGCTGCTCAATGGCACACTTTCCAGACTGAACCCTTATCTAGCTGTCAGTGAATTAGCTCATGCTGGATATGAACAGAAAGATTCACTATTTCCAGACTACCTGCAGTTGTTTTTCCTCTCTTTTTCTCACACATCCTGGTTTCGCCTTTGTCCCTTGATAGTATGTCCCCTCATGTAAAAAATAAACAGTGCACAAAATAAATAAAGGTGTCTTAAATACCTGAGTTATTCTTTGACTAGATATTGTTATGTGAAAAAAATTTCAGAATATGCAGAGAATACTATTTCTATTGCAAAAACAAAAGCTATATATATTTTCTGTTTTTTTTGTTTTTAAAAAATTTTAATGTTTATTTATTATTCAGAGAGAGAGAGAGAGAGAGAGACAGAGCATGAGTAGGGAGGAGGAGAGAGAGAGAGACACAGAATCAGAAGCAGTCTCCAGGCTCTGAGCTGTCAGCATAGAGCCTGACATGGGGTCAAAATCGAGGGCTGCAAGATCATGGCCTGAGCTGAAGTTGGACGCTTAACTGACTGAGCCACCCAGGTGCCCCCACTTATTTTTGTAAGTACAGAAAACTGCACATAAAGTCTTAGAGGGAAACATGTTGAACTGATAACAATGGTTGCTTTGGGGAAAGAAGATGGAATTGAATGGTATCTTTAGTGTTTCAGTTTCTGCAATTAAACTACGTAGAAATAGTATCTATGCAATTCATAATAATTGAAAAAGTCAGAATACAAGGAAAAATACACTAAACATTTTGGGCCATTTTAGGCAGAAGTCTGGAAAATTCTAGGGATTAGATGGTGTTCATTCAATTCTATCCCTTTAGAAGGCACTATTTGCCTACGCTGGCTCACTCTTGCATAGTCACTGAAAGCTTCTGTGCTTCATTCCAAAATTAATCCGGACCAGTACTTTTAGCCATTCTATTAATCCTCACCCCTACTTTTCTTGGTTCTCAAGTTTCCCTATTTTGTCCACACATTTCAGCTTGCGTTTTCATACTAGTTGCTTTGAAATTAATGACCAGGTTTGGATTTGCTCTCCTTATTTTGGTATTGTTTCATTGGTAGGAGTTTATGTTTGGTATTTGCCTTCAGGTTTTATGCAACCAGAGATTTTTGAGTAAAGGCTTCTGCTTCTGTATTTACCTTGGTGGCACTAGAGGATAGACAAACTCCTGCTTCCTCTGGTTAAGTTGAAGGTGGCAATCATCTTCACCTTAAGTCACTCATGTTTTAGAATTATTTTTCATTTTCAGAGCACATGATACTGTTTCATACATTTGTTCTTGGGGTTCCTGGTTCCTGCAACCTTATTTATTCTTATGCTCTATGTTTGTTGAACTTAAAATTCTACAACTTAGAAGGTTTACCTAATGGAGAACAAGTGTTCTTGCAACAATGGTTAGAGCTTCCAGCTTTCATTATAAATGTCACCTTGACCATACAATGTTTTGTGTGTAGAAAAAAACAATGGGGGTGTCTGGGTTGCTCAGCCAGTTAAGCGTCGGACTTTGGCTCAGGTCGTGATTTCACCGTTCATGAGTTCAAGCCCCGCATAAGGTTCTGTGCTGACAGCTCAGAGCCTGGAACCTGCTTCGGATTCTGTGTCTCCCTTTCTTTCTGCTCCTTCCTTGCTCACACTCTGTCTCTGTCTCTCTCTCAAAAATAAACATAAAAAAAATAAATAAAAAGGAACCAATGACTTTCTACTCAGTCGTTCACTCTATTCCTTTTCATTCTGGCTGTGGAGAGCGCAGTTTCTTTTCAATATTAAGACTATACTACATTTGTATATATTAAAGGCATTCACTTAACACAAAAGGACCCAAGCCATCTTGTAAATAAATAGCATTTTAAAAATTCACATAGCCCAAGAGCTGCTAAACAAAATTCTACAGTAAATTATACTATCCTTCATTGTTAAAGCTTGGGAAATTGAAATAAAACCTAAGTTATTACTGAATAGGACTAAGTTATTACTTAAATCGATGCTATATTCTTCCTTTCCTTGATTCCTTCTTAGTTTCTTTTCTTATTTGCTTTAATTGATTTAATAACAAGTGGGTAGAAACTTGAATATAGTATAACCCTAATTGATAGAAAATAGTAGAAGCCACGGATTGTAATTACCAAGACTTTTATCTTTATATCATGTCTCTAGATGATCAGCAGAGATTCTATTAATGATTTGGTAAAGCTGAGTCAAACTTTTAACATTTTACTTTGATCAGTGGTGCCATCTCTGGCACATAATTACAGAGCATTAATATTGTCTTGGACTAAATTAAAATGCTAAAAAAGTAAATAAGGTAATTAAAGAGAATAAAGAATGTCTTCCATGCTCTCATTATAATCAATAACCTGCCCTTAAAATGAACTGAAATTCGAGTCAAGTTTGAAAGGGGATAAAACAAAAGAAGGGGCTCTCTAGTATCCATCTTTCTACCATTAAATTAAGGTGAGATATTTAACATAGATTTTTTTTTTTAGTTCTTAAGAAGGGAAATTGAAAGTAATGACATAGTCCCTATCTCAGTGACTGCTTGTAGTTAGTGTGGATTTTCATCCATTGGTATTGACTACATGGTGCAATATATTGAGAAGGATCTGAGGCCATATCCGGTTTAGCAGTCAAGAGTATTATAAGCAACTGAAGATGACTGCTTGAGTGTGGGAATGACATCTTATGTTAATGTGCATTTCTTCACTCTAATATAAGACAGTAAAAATAATGTCATAAACAGGTTTTCAAGATCATTCTGGTGCCGGTGTGATGAGATATTATTTCATGAAAACATCACCACAACCCTACTTCTGTATCATTTACCTTCTTTATGTTAATGAAGACAGTGAGATTAGGGGGTTAAGTAACTTGCCTGAAGTTGAACAGCTATTAAAGAGCAGAGCTGGGATTTCAGCCGAAGTGTGTCAGACTTCAGACACTATGACAGTTTGCTTGGCCATGTAGCCATTTTATAATGGAGGAACTTAATTAGTTCTGATTATCAGAAAAGTTTCATGGATGAATTGGGACTTTTGGTAAACCTTGAAAAATGTGTGGTGTTTAATACTTGGAAAGAAATGAGATAAGGGAATAGCATTAGCAAATGTGGAAACATGAAAATGAGTCTTTGCATTTAATGAGGTGATTCAGTCAGCAGTATCGGGTGGGAAAGCAGTGAGGGCATTGTAGGTGTGGCCAGGTGACAAAGTGCTTTATTTATTTGATTTTTTATTTTATTTTTTAAAAATATTTTTTATTTTTGAGAGACAGAGACAGAGTGTGAGTAGGGGAGGGGCAGAGCGAGAGGGAGACACAGAATCTGAAGCAGGCTCCAGGCTCTGAGCTGTCAGCACAGAGCCTGATGCAGGGCTTGAACTCACAAACTGCAAGATCATGACCTGAGCTGAAGTTAGATGCCTAACCGGCTGAACCACCCAGGTGCCCTCCCCACACCCTTTTTATTCACTGTAAAGTTACAGTGCTTTAAATGTCTGAAAGAGTATGGATTTAACTCATAAGCAATGGTAAGTCACAGAACATTATTGATGAAAGCAATGCTTTAGGAAGATTAATGTTGGGCTATTGTCAGCAGGATTCATGAAGGTCGTGAGAAGTAGGAGAGATTATTAGAAGGCTACTACCATAGTCCAGAGATTTTGAGCATAGATCTAATTTTAGTGCTCACATTTTATTGAACAATGAAAAAAGATTTTTTTAAATGTTTATTTTTGAGAGAGAGAGAGAGACAGAGTGTGAGTGGGGGGAGGGGCAGAGAGAAGGAGACAGAATCTGAAGCAGTTTCCAGGCTTTGAGCTATCAGCACAGAGCCTGATGGGGGACTCAAACCCACAAACTGTGAGATCGTGACCCACACTGAAGTCAGATGTTAAACTGACTAAGCCACCCAGGCACCCCAAACAGTTTTTATGTTTAGATATTGAACTAAGCACTGGACATATTTTATCTCAATCCTCACAATATTATGAGGAAAGTATTATGATCTTCATTTTATGATAGAGAGGTCTAGATCACAAAGTTTAGTGGTAGAGCTGATCTTCAAATCCTGCGTGATCCAATTCCAGAGCTCCATGTTCCTCTTTTTAGAACAATAAGTAGGAAGGCCTAAATGTGAGTGTTCAGAAAGGAGGAGATGATAATTGACTTAGGGAGATATTAAAAGCAATTGGTTTCAACATTTTGGGCTACTGCCCACAGTAAGAAATAAGAAACTAATAAACCAGCATATTTATACTCACAGATATAATCTGAATAGCCTCATGAAACAGCATTTATTTACCCTTATCATATGTAATGCACTGTTTTTTTCTATGCTCTTTTATTAACATTTTTCTAATTGTTACCCACTAAAGATTTTTTTGTTTTCTTTTGTTTTTTTTTTATTTATTTCTAGGAGAGAGAGAGAGACAGCGTGAGCAGGGGAGGGTCAGAGAGAGAGGGAGTCACAGACTGAAACAGGCTCCAGGCTCCGAGCTGACAGTCAGCACAGAGCCCGATGCAGGGCTCAAACCCACGAACCGCGAGGTCATGACCTAAGCGAAAAGTTGGACGCTTAGTCGACTAAGCCACCCAGGCGCCCCCCACTAAAGATTTTATAATCCACTAATAAATGGGTTGTGGCCTCCAAACTAAAAAACTCTGAGCTATAAAATATGAAAGAGACAAAAAGTTGGAAGTCATCTCTAGGTTTTGCCTGAGTGTTGAAGAGAATGGTACCACTGATTGATAAAAATACAGGAGAAACTGGAAAGAGGAGTTTCCTGCAGCTACTATAACAAATGACCACAAACTCAGTAGCTAAAACCACAAATTTATTCTCTTACAGTTCTAGAGGCCAGAAGTCCAAAATCAGTAGCACCGGGCCAAAGTCAAGGTATTGGAAGAAGCACTTCCTCCAGATGCTCTAGTTGAGAATATGTTCCTGGTGTCTTCCAGCTCCTGGTGGCTGTGGGCATTCTGTGGCTTGTGGCCGTATAACTCCAATGTTTACCTCCACAGTCACATTGTCTTCTCTTGTGTGTAATCTCCTCTGCTTCTTCTTTTAATGATACTTAATGATTGCAGTTCGGGCACACCTGGAGGACCCAGGATAATCTCTTTCTCAAGACTCTTAATCCAATGACATCTGGAAAGCAATGACAACTGCATGTCTATAGAAATGTAGGTTTATCAGGTAATTATGACCCTTCCTTTCTTTCTTCCTTTTCTACTTCCTTCCTTTTCTCCCCCATTCCTCTTTCTTTTGTTCTTTCTTTATTATCCACCTAAAAAAAATCACAATATATTAGACATAGAGCCACTTTGTACAAACAGGGTAGTGCCTAGCACAGTATCTGTCATATATTAGGTGTTTGATAAATACTTGTTGAATTATTGTGATCATTTTTTTAAATGACCTCTCATTCTAAAAATTTAGTCTTTTTCTGGCCCATTATGTGAATCTTTCTAGCCATCAGAAATCTGCTTTCACAAGTTGGCAGGAGACCTGAGACAATATATGGTTTTGGTTGTAATCCTTCATTTTTACTTTCGAGGTAACAAAACCAGAGGAAACGTGATAGCAGTGGAGATAAAGAGAGGCCGAATTTGGATAAGATTGACAAAATTAAAGGCCACTTGAGAGTGGGTCCATTTTAGATGGTGGGTTTTGGATTTATTGAGTTGAAGCAGGGTCTCATCAATTGGGGTGGTTCTGCGTGAATCCCATGTTTTATGAAATGCTGAGTATAATAGGAAAGGCAGGTTGTTTGGTCCATCAAACATCATTCCGATTTGGCAGTGAGGTTCAGGGTAGAGAGTTAGTGGCTGTGGCCTAGAACCCTGTCTTGTCACTTTTCTCTGCCTGATTTTGGGCAATATACTTAGCCAAGCATGTCCTTCGCATTCTCAGTGGTAGAACGTCTGTAATACTGCAATATCTTTCACCTACAGTTCTTGTGAGACAGGATAATACATGTGCTTTGGTCAAAGTGAGTGCTCAATAAATGCTAATTCTTTTTTTGCTCTACTTTATTTGCCTTATTCATTCTCATTCTTTCATGAGTATACACTGGAGTTTTCCGGCAGCTTCATGATGTGTTGTAAGATACTGCAACAGATTAAATACAGAAGATGCGAGAATCCAGCAGTCTTCTGTTAAGCCAGGCACTAAAGAGATTTGCAAAAATTTAACAATACTACTTCTCTCACTAAACTCTTCTTTTTAAAAACAATCAGAAAAGTGATAGTAAAAAAAGTATTATGTTAATATTTAATGAATTTGCTTTGTCATTTAAAACTGAATTTGTGGGTAAGTAAATATTTCTCACTTTTTAATATTTAATACATATAGATATTGATATCACCTATATAAACAAATATCTCTTTGGGGTCCACAATAATTTTTAAAAAGTTGTAAAGGAGTCTGGACTGAAAATTTGAGAACTGTCAATTTAGAGGCATGAGAATGGGATCCAATAGGGTAGTATTTTTAGACCACCTTTTCCAAAGGAGAATCACCGAGGACAAAGCCCACAAAACGCAAAAGGAGTTGGTTATTCAGGTTTAATTTAGTCTGGCTGGACGGCTCCTCCCGAGCACCGGAAGAGTCCTCGGAAGAGCGCACCACCGAGCCATAGCTCGGGGTATATATGGTGGGGGGAGCAGGTGTACAGAAGCGAGAATTTTGCGGTTAGAGGTGGGGGTTGCTTAACAGTTGCTTGAAGAACATGTTTGACCGTTCTAATCACAATGTTCACTAAAGATTTACATCTCAGGGGCTTGCTGCAGCCAGGAGGAGCTAGGTTGCTCAACCCCTGACCTTTTACCCAAATAGAGTTTGAGATCAAACAATGGTTGGTATGTCCTCATTTGCAAGCCCCTCACCTTTTGGCCCAAGGGAGATTTTACAGTATCAACTTCTCAGGGTCCCAGCTCCATTGAACATCTTACTAAATGTGGTTCCTTTCGTGACAGCTGACAAGTAGCTGATGAAGAAAAAGCTTGCTAGAGGTGAACTTCTGGCAGGGAGTGATAAGGGGAATTATAGCTGGTGACTTTGGGAGACATGATAGGCCTGGAAAGGGTGCTTTTAGATAGAGCTAAGCCTGTCTGTTCAGTTCTTCCCACTACTGTTTATTTTTCCTCTTCAAGTTTTTATTTAAGTTCCAGTTAGTTAGCATACAGTGTAATATTCATTTCAGGTGTAGAGTTTAGTGATTCAACATTTCCATACAACACCAGTGCCCTTAATCCCCATTACCTATTTCACCCATCTCCCTGCCCACCTCCCTTCTGGTATCCCTCAGTCTGTTTCCTGTTCTGCCCCTTTTTCTCCCCCCCATGTTCATCTATTTAAGAGTGCTCTAGGATAAAAGATTATGATTATATATTTTAAGAATTATTTGTTTTATAAATTTTTTAAGTCATGCTTTTGGAATGCAAAGTGTCCACCAGAGACTATTTCTGGAAAAGGTTTAAGTATAACTGCAGAGAGCTATGTCATCACCTGAGGCTTTATATGGAAGAACTAAAATTCTACTGACTGAGTTGAGACTGTTCATATTCCATGAAGTTTTAGGATAGAAAACCAGCTCTGTGGCATCCTTATTTATTTATTTATTTAAAAGTTTTTTTAATGTTTTATTTATTTCTAGGAGAGAGAGAGAGACAGCGTGAGCAGGGGAGGGTCAGAGAGAGAGGGAGTCACAGACTCTGAAACAGGCTCCAGGCTCTTAGCTGGCAGTCAGCACAGAGCCCGACGTGGGGCTCAAACCCACGAACCACGAGATCATGACCTAAGCGAAAGTCGGACGCTTAACCGACTAAGCCACCCAGGCGCCCCTGTGGCATCCTTATTTAAAGTGTCTATCAAAAATCCTGTAAAGAGGGGCTTTTGGTAATTGTGAGTAGTTTTTAAGGTGAAATATTAAATAGTGTTCTTTTCCCTCCCTTCTCTCCTCTTCAAATGGTTTTAGAGACTTTAGTAGTGTTGATTGCCAACCAGGGATCACAGGTCAAGGTGTATATGACACCATCTATTTTCCAGTCTGCACTTGTGAGTCATAGTCTGCACTGGAATGTTTCATATTTTCAGATTCATTGTCTTTTCCTAGCCCTAAAAATTTTCTTTTGCAAAAAAACTTATCCAAAACAAAGATTAAAGGCTTAAGAAGAAATGAAACTCCTGAGTTTCAAAGTGAATTATGCAAAATTAAATAATTCTTTTGCATTATGTCATTTACACTTTCCAAGGTTTCAGTTCTATGCAGTCTGATTCTTTGCACCTTTTGTAGTTAATTGAAATAATTTGCTAATTACTGTTATGCCTTAATAGAGTTGCCAGAAAAAAGAGAGTAAAATTGTATTTCAGAAAAACAATGAATCAATTTTTTTGTATAATTACATTCCCCAAACTGCATAGAACAATATTTATATTGGTTGTTTATCTGAAATTGAATTTAAGCAGGCATCCTTATTTTAATTAGCTAAACTTGGCAACCCTACCTAAGCACAACTAGGTTCTTTTATTTGGCTTAGAGTATATGGAACAGACAGGTATTTTCAAATGGTTTTGTAGTTAAAGAAACTGCATAATTTTCTCAATGAAATAACTATTACTTGGTAAAAAGTGTTCTTATATGTGAAACAGAGCCCTTAGTTCTCAGAAACGGAGTCCAAAAATTAGCACTGGTCTTGCAAATCAAGTTTTACAGCTTAGCTTGGCTTGGGAAACTTTCCTTTCTGGTTACTGGGTGAGCTAGCTCCACCCAGCTGCTGAAGTGAGATACAAATTGTAACAAAACCGGAAGTTGGTACGGCTGCCTTTGCTTCTCAAGGTAAGTGTCGCCTTCTATTCTCTCTAAGTCAGGACTCTCCGCAAAGCGTTTAAAAATTGAAGCCGGCTAAGGAAATAGTACAGAGAGCAGGCGCCTGGGATGATAGGGACAGTCAGCGACGCACAATGAATGCTTTAACAAATTATGTTCTGGAGCTTGTATTGAGCTAATGAGTGTGCACAAACGAGTTGGGTTAATATGTCACGTGACTTTGACTAACGAGCTTTAATCCCAGAAAAGGGTGGTTGTAAGTAGAGTCGTGCTTGGGATCCGGAAAAGCACGGACTTTATTCACGCACGGGGGTTTCTTTCTTTTTTGAAAATTTGAAGCTGTCGGAACTCCCTTTTATATTTAAACCTAATGGCAGTTTACCTGTATGCAGATTATTTAGAGCCTTACTTGGCTTTTAAAGTGTGCTTTAATCTAGAAATGTTATCTCCCCTCACTCCTGGTGTGCCTTTAGAATTTAAGAAAGGCTCTGAGGTGACTCGGTGTTATCTCTGCCCTGCTCTCCACCCCCTTCCCTTTCTTTTCTTTTTCTTTTTTTTTTTTTTTGCATTTTGTCAGTGCTTGCCCAGGGGGCAAAGGAGATTATTCAATTTGTAAATGCATTATCCAGGGATATTTCCTTACAAAGCTAAACTTGAGTTCAGATATTTTCTTTCTCTTCTGAATTGGAGAAGAAGTAGAAAGATTTGAGTACTGTACAGAGGTGGAGACTAAAATTTGGTTTATTGATTTATTGAAAACAGTGAGCTAAACTTTTTAGAGGACGGTTTTGTTTGGAAGGATGAGTTCTAATAAGTTGTTTAATAACTAAACATGTTGATTCTTTTGGCCAACTGTAGCTTTGTTTCACACCTGTCCATTTAGGTAATGTCAGATTCTCTGGAAATCACACTGTACAAGTACTGTTTTCAAGGTACACTGATAGTGTGACAGGAGATCAACACGTGGGGCACCTTTGCTGCTGCTTGTAGGAGCTGGTCATAAGGCAAGTCACCAGCAGGGGCAGGGCTGATAAAATTTTTTATTAGCAAAATCAAAGTTTCTGGAGGTTCTGAAAAGAGAACAGTTACTTAAGGTTGGCAGAAATAGGCAAGACTCCACGCAAAGAAGATTATAATGGAAGGCCTGGTTTATGGTGGCCACTGTGCTAGGTGCTTTAGGCGTATTTATTTAATCTTCACAAAGCACTTTGATGTTGGTTGCGTTTTCTGTAACAAAATGAGAAAGCTAAAGCCTGGTGAGGTTAGAGAATTTGCTCACAGTCACTAAGGTGGTGCGTGCTGGATTCAAACCGGCAGCTGGATTTTTCGAACGATGTGATTTCAGTGTTCATTAGTGTTCACTGTTTCATAGGATACAGTAGTTGATGGCTTTGGAAATGCACCTTGAAAGAGGGGAGGAGGTTTTATTTACTAAAAACCAAACAAAACCCATAAGAGTAACATAGAATGTTTGATAATAGATAAAAGAAAAAAGCTAAACAATTTTCTGGTATTTCTTTACAGCCTTTATATCTATCTATCTATCTCTGTATTTTATAGTTATAAATTATAATTTTTATTATACTTATATTATAAAGCACTACATGCTTCAAATTTTTAAAAGTATTTTTATATTCTGTATTATATATTTTCATATTATAAATTTTTGTAATTTTTATGTAAACACCCTTTTCAAAAAATAAGCACAGTACAAAGAGGATTAAAAAGAGGAAGTCCACTCCTCTTCCCCGATTGAAAACACTCTCCTGGTGGTAACCACTATTGAGAACAGTTAAAGTGTAGAATAGATGGGTTTTTTCTTTTCCCTTTAACTTTTAAGTGATAAATCTTTCAGTATACTAAATATCATTTTGCAGTCTGCTTCTTTTCATTCCTTCCTGGGCATGAGCATGTTTCCACTTAGGTACATGCAGATTCATGTCTTCGGGTTTTTGTGAAAGGAGTTGATACTTGCAAAAGCACTTAAAGGAATGCCTAGGTCCCATAAAGCACTCAGTAATCATTGCCTGTTATATTTGTCATTGACTATTTTATTTCATTCTTTTTAAGTGAGTATGCCATATTCTATAGTTTTAATATAGCATAGTTTATTTTGTAACCACCAAGATTTCTGCCATTTTCTAAATAATTTTTGTATAATTGTGAGTTTTTCTGTAGGATAATTCCTGGAGGTGAAATTTCTAGGTCAGAGGTTAAACATAGTCAGTAGGATACTGTCAAATTTCCTCCAAAAATATTGTGACAATTGACATTCTTCACTGTGTATGAGTGTGCTTATTTTTCTACATCCTTGCTGATACTGGATATTATCAGTCTTTTGCATTTTCCATGAAATGACAAGCAATGGATTTTTTTTTTTACATAAAAGGCATAGTGTACAGAGAATTTTGTATCTTATTCCTTACCATTTAACATATATCCATTCTTTTCATGAGGAGGAATTTGGCAGATGAAATATGGAGGTCCCAGTTAGAAGGCAGAACATGGGGAGAAAGAGTGTTGCTTATTCCAGAAATAAGTCCACATGGTACCTTGTCACTAGAGCATAGGAGAAAAAAAATCCTTAAACTTAGGATCTCATGGTGGTGTGTAGGACAGATCAGAATGGTGACACAGAAACAAGGAGGTCAATTGAGAGTGTTTCATTATTTTGGTGACAGGTGATGAAGGCTTTGTGCTTTGGTCATGGTGGAATGGAAAATAGCAGATAGATGTAATAGAGAGAATGGAGAGTAGAAGAGAGATACAGAAGGGATAGGTAGGAGAGCGGAAGGGCGGAGGAAGAATCTGTAGGGTTGTTTGGAAATTGGGGTCCAAAAGAGTGTTTGGGGTAAAATCTTGAGAATATGGGGGTGTGAAGTCTTACTGACTAGAAATGTGCTGCCAGGTTCCCATCAAAATAGGGAAAAACTAGTCTGGAGGAAAAGATGATGAATTTCATTGCATACCAGTTGAGCTTATTGTCATCCAAACAGAATTCTATATACAGTTGGAAATATGAGTCAAAGCATTGTGGAGATGTAGAGTGGGGGTAATTGGAAGATTTGAGAAATATCCTAGGGATGAAAATTGAGGCTATGGAAGTGATGAGCTTGCAGAGAAATGTGGGGGCCAAGGTAAAACATCTTGGGAATGGATATATTCATCATGTATGAGACATGGAGAGGAACCAGACTTAATAACAGTATTTTCTACAATGACTGTTTTCTAACATTTGGCCTTGGATTTAGGTAGACAGTCCCTTTAGTGGCTCCCAAAAGTCCATGATCACTTTGTTCTTTCTGATTTTGGTTCTTTTATTGCTCCCATTCAAGTTGTGCTCATTCCAAAACCCTTTTTCCTCCATTGTTTACCTACCATGTCAACCTTAAAGGTCTGATCTGAATCTATGGTTAATCTTATTGGTTAAAACCTCAGAAATCAGATCAGAGACTATACTTCTCACCACTCATTTGCTGTGACTCTGAAAAATGTCTTAATCAGTGCCCTATTTTACAATGTGGGGACAATAATACCCCTCATGCCTTCATACGTTGTTTTGAGGAAGGCATACTAAGTACCTGACTTGATGCCTGACATGTTGTAGGCCCTTGGCAATTGTTAGCTCTTCTATTCTTATTTTCTCCCATACCTCTAAATTTCTACAGTGAAGTGCCTTTTTCCCTATTCTACCCTGTGTGATCTGAGACCATAGTTTTTTATAAACTCTGAGTTTCAATTTGCATACAACAAAAACTTCTTGATATGTTTCTTCCAAGGACTAGAGTTCATTTATGTGATGTACCTGCTGTGATGACTAGAATGGAATGGCATTCAATAAATTACATCCCTTAAATATTAGATTAATGACATTTACTTTTGTTTCATCTGTTAATTTTACATCTTTAGAGAAGGGGGATTCCACGTTGTACCCAATTTTGAGTTGAGGACAGGGTTATTGCGAAGGCCATGTGAATGATCCAGATGAAAGCTCTATATCATGTAGTAAGTCTTTTTTTCCAGAGATGAATAAAGATGATGGAAAAACTCCTTGCTGATGATGTTGTGATTAGGGGAATCAGGATTAGAGTGTAGAGTGCCCTATTACTTTTTCTTCAGTGGCTTCCCTCTGTTTTCCTTTTTCTTGCTTTTACTTAAACTCTCAACTCTTTTTCAGAATTCTTTTCAATCATCTTAAGTTCTTAGACCTGACAGATCTCAAATTGGTGTTCAGCATGTCATTTTTAATGCCTCTTTGTTTTTTAGAACCACCTCTGAAAATGTCATAGCTACAATTGTTAATTAAAAAAATCTTTTTTTCTCTTTGCTTCCTGCTGTGCAAATGGAGTCTGAAGCATTTTCATCTGAGGAAGTGGAAATACTTGACCTATTTTTCAATTTCTCTATAATTTGAGATTCTGCTAACAAAGTCAATTTAATTCTTGATATGGAAGTTTTCTATGAAAGTAAAGTTAAGTTGCTGGAAAGAAGAGGAGCACATTTTTGGAAACATTTCAGAAGGCTTGAACAAATTAAATGCAGATGAATAAGAGAATAAGATGTTTTCATTGAATAAACCCATCCCTTGTGTCCAAAATCCTCCCTGTTGCATGACTTATTTTTTTTTTTTCTTTAGTTCTGAGAACTCTCCTTTTTAGTTGAAATCCTTGATGCCCCCAGTTTAGAGCTTGATTCAAGGCTAAACCTTAATGGTCAGTCTATGGTGTAAAGTAGTATTTTTCAGACTACAGGTTAAGATCCATTAGTAGGTTGTGCAATAATGATTCAGTAGGATACATAAACCAGCATTAAAAAAAGGAAGGAATAGAGAATGTATGAAATTAGAGGCACTTGGGTGGCTCAGTCGGTTAAGCATTTGACTTTTGATTTCGACTCACGTCATGATCTCACAGTTTGTGAGATCAACCCCTGGTTCAAGAGAATTGAGCCCTGCATTTGTCTTCATGCTAAAGGCATGGAACTTGCTTGGAATTCTCCGTCACTTCCTCTCTCTCTTTGTCCCTCTTCTGGTTTCTCCCTCTCTCTCTCTCAAAAAAGAAAAAGGTATTAAAAAATAGGAGATATGTAACTTTATCCCATGTGGTAAAGGTAAATAATATCTCTTAAAATATTTGTTGAGTCATAATATAAAAATATTTATTGTGAGTGTGGTAAAAAATTAAATAAAATCCACTGTATATAGCAAAAAACAAAACAAAAACCACACAACCTTTTCCAAATTATTTAACTATTTTATAGTGAACTCTTCTGGTTAAGTTTTTGCTTTTTTTTTTACAACTCATTTTTCATAATTAAGAAAACCTAAGAAAATCTTGTTACCTCATACTTGTGCATTGTTTAAGACTCTCCCTGGGTGCTTCTACTCATATCTTGGGTGATGTAGATTGAGTTTACTGGGCTGAGATCCCATAATTTTTTGTGGCTATGTTAACTTTTGAACTTTTTGATGCCTTAATTTAAAATGTATGACTAGGGGCACCTGGGTTAAACATCTGACTTTGGCTCAGGTCATGATCTTGTCGTTCATGAGTTTGAGCCCCCCATCGGGCTCTGTGCTGACATCTCAGAACCGAGAGCCTGCTTCAGATTCTGTCTCCCTCTCTCTGCCTCTCCCCCACCTCCTCTCTCTCTCTCAAAACAAATAAACAAACATAAAATGAATGACTAACCATGAGAGCTAGAGCTTGATTGCAGTATAACTAGACTTGATTAGTTATTTGCTAGTTTAATCACCTGACTAGGTTTTAACAGGTATACTTTTCTCCATTTCTTCTTTTTCTCACATGTTCTTGGAGTGACGCATAAAGGGAAATTTAATGACCAATTTATTTAAAAAATTCATAAGTAACATAGATTATTCTAATGACTTTCTTACATCTAAATATGTTTATATAATTTTTTAAATGTTTTATTTATTTCTGAGAGAGAGAGAGAGACAGTATGAGCAGGGGAGGTTCAGAGAGAGAGAGAGGGAGACACAGAATCTGAAGCAGGCTCCAGGCTCTGACCTGGCAGTCAGCACAGAGCCCGATGCGGGGCTTGAACCCACGAACCGGGAGATCATGACCCGAGCCGAAGTCGGATGCTTAACTGACTGAGCCACCCAGGCGCCCCCTAAATATTTTTCAATTGGATTCTTCTCATTTTATCCGAATTTTACCTTGCTGTCATTAAATATATTGTCTTGATAAATATTACTTGCCTCTGTGGTCCACAATCACAAAAATAATGAAATATTCATGCAAGTACAATGATTCATTATTTAAATAATAATACATTTGTTTTGATGTTTTGCCATTGTGTGAGATGTAAGTAGAACATGTTATAAGCAGTCATCATACTTTTTACTAATTGCTTGTTTTTCAGGCAAGAAAGAAAACTATACATATTTCATCAGCTTTGGGAATATTTCAGTTAGGATCAGGATAACTTTCCTTTTAATTCATTAGCTACTAGGTCTATCTTTGTCATGGGATGACAAAATGCAACTTATGATATCTTTTTGTTTTATTTTCTATATTTGTACCCACTGTGGATTGGGAATATTAAAAACTTTAAAAATCCTACAAAATTGGTGGGAGTTCTTTCAGTGCTTGAAAGAAGACCTCATAATAGTTCATTATCCACATTACATAATTTTAACTAAATGTCTTTATGAATAACTCCTTATTCCCTTTCATAACTATGCAATCTGTTGGCATTGGTTGGCTAATGAGTTAAAGTATTACTTTGAAAAAAGGCTGTTCCTTAAACCATAACTGGAAAATCATCATTAGCCACTGTAATGACAATAGAGCTGCACCCTGAATGGTCAGCATCTGACCAAGGTCAAAGACATTTCTGGCTTACTTCCCTCCCTGACCATGCTTGTTATATTTTCCTAATGAATGACAGGTCATGGTGCCTTAGTCACTTCCCTTTCCTCGCTTATACTTCTTGATCTGCTAATTCCCAGTATCCTCTCCCACTTTGTTTTCTTTTTCTTTCTTTTTTAAAATTTATTTTTAAGTCTTTATTTATTTTGAGATAGAGTGAGTGGGAAGGTGGCAGAGAGAGAGAGAGAGAGAAAGAATCCCAAGCAGGCTCTGCACTGTTAGTGCAGAGCTGATCACGAGGCTCATACTCACCAACAGTGAGATCATGACCTCATCTGAAGTGGGTTGCTTAACCGACTGAGCCACCCAGGCACCCCCACTTTGCTTTCTTAACATCATAATGTTAGGCATGAAGGCGATCCTGAATTTATTCTGGTTTATCTACTATATTTCACAAATGAAGAAGCCAAGACAGAGATTATATAACTGGATTGACGTTATTCAGCTATGCAGTACATAGCAGAGACTAGAAATTATGTCTTGTTTCCACTTTCACCTGACAGGAGGTCAGTGCCAAATAAATATTTGCTAAACCGGGCTGACTCTTCCCCATACCATCCTTTAGTTGGGTGGCACATTACTGCATTTAATCTTCATGATAATTTGGCTGCAGTCCTGTGGTTAAAACTATGACCTTGATCCTCTCTAGCAAGCCTTGTGTGGTCCTAAAAGCAGGTCTGCCCCTAACAAAAGCACCTGAAAGTCATGTTTTAATAGAAAAAATTCCCCTTCTCCAGTCTTTAGTCTTCTTTTTCTTCCTCTGCCCCAGTTTTATTGAGAAATAATCGATATATATCACTGTATATGCTTAAGACAGTTATTTTTCTAAATATAGTTTCCTATAGTAATCAGCCATTTTCAGAGTTATGCTTTTCTTATTACTCTTGAGAGAAATTTTATGCTTCTCTTATAGATTTTTTTTCAGAAGCTCTTGATTTATTTGCTCTTCTTGCTTATTCTTAAATGGGAAAAATTCTACCTAGCTTGATGTTTGATAAAAGATAGGGGTATATTGTACTATTCAACCCTACGGTATCTACCTGATAGCTCCTGCTATAAGGTGCAGGGCTGGTTGAAATGTGTAGCCCCCAGCAGAATTTCTGGTGTCTAGCAGGAATTCTGTAGTTTAGTTTTTGTCCAATGTGGGGTTTGTAATTTATATGACTGTAAAAGGGTAATTTATTCTAGTGATTCTAAGGGTGCTTTTATTTAGTCTAATCCATTTCTGCGGAGAATGAACTACTTCACGGGTTCTGCCCATCGGCAGCCTCTCCACAAGTGACTTTACTGCTATGTAACATGTCCCTGCTGTCTTCCTCAAGTCTTGTTATTTGCTGTGATTGGCAGGTTCTGAATATAAACACCAAGTGAAGTGGTTGATGTAGGCTACCAGAGGTTGGGACTGACATAAAGTAGCTGGTTGTCTGTTAGGCAGATGGTAAGAGGCAGGTACTGGATGAGAGAAGAAAATTGCTTGGACTGACAATTGTGTTTCATTATTCAGAAGTGCCTGGGCTGAAGGTAATAGGAATGGTGTTTCTTGCAATTGGTTGTCTGTTATCCTCAGTTTTCAGTATTACAAATTAAATTACCCACCCTGTCATCATGATTAATGTACTGGGAAATTGGGAGAAGTCATATCAGATATTTATTTAGGTGACAGTATTTAAGTCCAGAAGAAACATTTCTTATTTATTCTTTATGCTTCCTGGGATAAAGTGGAATAGAACTTTTTGCTTTTAGTGAAAATCATGCTAATGAAAGCTAACATTTATTATCATTCCGTGTCAGACTTGAACTTGTATCTTCATTTTATTAAAATAACTTGTAAGGTGGGTGTTAATTTTTCAGGTAGGGAAGTAGAGGCTTGAGTGATTTGGTTAAAGTTTCATAACTGGTAATTGGTAGAGTCGAGATTCAAATCCAGGTCAGACTTCAGATATCACATTCTTTTTATTACGTATTTTTGAGAATATGGTTAGCTGTCTGTTGAAAGAAAGTTTTCTGGGATTATTATTCTGTCATATGAAACCTTTATATTTTAATTATGTATGAAGACTATGTGCTTTTAATCTTTTTTTTTTTTTTTGAGATGGCAGTTCCTGGATTTACCTTTGGTACCTTCATACTTGTGTTGCACATTAGTTCTGTGGCTAATTATCCCAATGGAAAAGTAGGAAAGTCATGCCATGGAATGGTTCCTGAACACGGTCATACTGCACGCTCTGATCCTGTTCACAACATTTCAGTGAGTCAGATGACATTCAGACCAGGAGACCAGATTGAAGGTACTGTGTTGGGATTAACTATTTTGCATTTTGAGTTTCCTTCTTTTCTTGTACATTGAATCTTTATTACTGTTTGATTTATAAAGTTTCATTTAAATCTATCCACCTGTTTCCATAAGATACTATCCTCTTAAGCTTCTCATTTTGTGTTTAACTATTACACATGACTATATTAAGTAATATATCTACTCCCTAAGCAGAATAGGTTTTTAAAAGAAAATTTAAAAAATTAAAAAAAAATGTTTATTTATTTTTGAGAGAAAGAGAGACAGAGCATGAGCAGGGGAGGGGAACACAGAATCTGAAGCAGGCTCCAGGCTCTGAGCTGTCAACACAGAGCCTGATGTGGGGCTTGAACTCACAAACCGTGGGGTCATGACCTGAGCCGAAGTCAGTTGCTTAACCGACTGAGCCACCCAGGCGTACCCTCCCCCTCCATTTAAAAAAAATGTTTGCTTATTTTTGAGAGACAGAGTGCAAGTGGGGAAGGGGCAGAGAGAGAGGGAGATGCAGAATCCAAAACAGGCTCCAGCCTCTGAGTTGTCAGTACAGAGCCCGATGCAGGGCTTGAACTCACGAACTATGAGGTCATGACTTGAGCTGAAGTCGAACTATGCAGAATAGGTTTTAAATACATTTTTATCATTAGTTAATATATCTTTTAAAAACAATACTATTAACTCAATAGAAGAGGAAACCAAAGTTTATCTTACCTGGTTTAAGGTATAATAAACCCTTATCCTTCTTGGTATAGTGTAAATTCTTATGTTTTTCTGATTCTTTGGGTGAAAGGCAAGCTGACTGTCAAAAGTGTATCTATAACAGTGTTTTACAAACTATTTTCTGCAACTTCATAAATACAAAATATTAACAAACTCTGACAAAAGCAGTGTATAGGTAAGTCAGCTTGAAATACTCTGTGTGTTGTATGTATTGAGAGTTTCATACTGCATAGTAGGATGTTGAAGGCTTTGGGAGTTTTCAGTAAAGAAACAAATATTTATTTTCATTCATCAATTTTTGAACTAATGTGGCCCCATGGACACCTCCCTGACCATCACCTACCTTTTTTTTCCCGTGGAATTGGAATGGCTGTTAACATCTCACTGAGTGAATGTCCTATGGAGCACAGTTTAGAACTTCTTTGTCTGTGGGATTATTTCTACCATTTTCTCTCCTGGAGTAGTTTTGTGTATATATATGCTAGATTCTAACTGTGAGATGCCTCCTCTAAACAGTTTCCTTTTGGGGATGTTGCTAAACTTCTTAAACTATCTTTTTGTTTATTTTCAGTTACTTTGTCGGGGCTACCATTTAAAGGCTTTCTCTTAGAAGCATGTAATGCTGAGGATGTGAGTGGCCCTCCTGTTGGCTCCTTCACATTGATTGACAGTCAAATGTCACAGCTTCTGACCTGTGAAGATATACAGGTTTGTGTTGTGTTTGAAACTGATGTTAGTTTCCATGGATCTTTTCATTACAAGATGAAAAGCTAAGGGTTGTAAGATAATGACATTACCCATGTTTTGCAGACATTCTAAGTAGATTCACAATGATCAAGCTTTCCCTGTAATTTTCCTATTTGCAATATATTTTTACAGATCAGCATCTTAGAAAAGGCAGTAGCTTGAAGGGTTTATAGCTTTTGATATTTTATGTAATATTAACTCTTATTATATTGATTTTTTAAAGGGTGTTAATGTTGAAAATTGGATTCTAGAATGGGACAGAAGTATAATTTTTGTTATTCATTCATTCATTCATTTAATGAACATTTATTATACCAAGAGCTATCCTTGTGCAAGGGATATAGTAATGAACAAGACTTACTTCTGTTCTTCGAAGAGCTGAGAGCCTTACACATAAGTAGAACATATGGACATATGATGGATGATACATAAGTAGAACATAATATGGGACAGATACACAAGTAGAACATTTTGATGACAAATTAGAGGCATTGGGTGGGTGGGAAGCAAAGCAGGGGGTGTCACACACACATAGGCTGGAGGAGGTGATCTCTATGTCAGACCTCAATGAATGAGTAGGAATTTGCCAGGTGAATGAGGGTGGGAAATGAGATTGTTCAAGGGAAGGTCATTGCTAAAATATAATGCTATGTATGTGGAGGCAGGATTTTTTCTATTTATGAATTTCCTGGATTCTCTTTGTAGCTATTTTTTTTTTTAATATTTTATTTATTTCTAGGAGAGAGAGAGAGAGACAGCGTGAGCAGGGGAGGGTCAGAGAGAGAGGGAGTCACAGACTCTGAAACAGTCTCCAGGCTCTGAGCTGGCAGTCAGCACAGAGCCCGATGCGGGTCTCGAACCCACGAACCACGAGATCATAACCTAAGTGAAAGTCGGCCGCTTAACCGACTAAGCCACCCAGGTGCCCCTCTTTGTAGCTATTAATGGAAGAAATACTAATTTATAGTATAAATTAAATAATGAGCAGGCTATTATACAGCATTGGCATACCCAGTATTCATAACTGTTTTCAGTTCTTAAATTTCTGCTGACTCTATATATAGAGTCAACCACCAATCTGGCATTAACCAGCCAACATGTATTTGTTGAGTACCTGAGTCCCTGTTCTAAATAAAACAGTATTTACCAGAATGCCAACATCATGCAATGCTAGATTACTTTGAAAAATGACATTAGTTCCAGCCATGCTCAACTATTGAGTGACTGAATGGTAGTTCTTCTCCATTTTGTTTCAGGGATATGCTGTGAGTCACACAAATCCATCCAAGAAAACAAAAATTAAAGTCTACTGGAATGCTCCAAGCAATGCTCCGAATCACATAAAGTTTCTGTGAGTAGGAGAGCTTACAAATCTGCAACTAGTAAAATTAAAATAATGGTCTGTATCATTTTTGATATCTATTGGACATTTACCTATATAGGAGAGGTTTGGTGTAGAATGACACCACCTTACTATGATAAGTGACTATTTTTCTTTTTGTTTGATTATTCCACTAATCCCAAGACCTAACACATAATAGGTACTTAATACACATCTGGTGAGTGAATTGAATATTGCAGTGTCTTCACACTAAGAAGTATTAATTAATACTTACTTGATTTCATATATGGTGTATGCACTAATACATTTATTTAGATTGTTCTTATCTTAATATGATAATATGAAAAAATTACTAAAATTTGGATGAATTTTTGTAGTGTTACAACCTGAGGATTAGATTAGTAAGACTTCATGCCCTCAGAATTATGACTTCAGTAGAATTAGAAGTCTGTTTCCCTTAATCCTATGTGCAAGGGGAAGTGGAATGTCATAAAACAGTAATGATAACTGAGTGGTGTTAGAGATATATATATATTTTTTTATCAAAAAAATGTTTTAGTGTTTATTTTTGAGAGAGAGAGAAGGATACAGAGGGTCTGAAGCAGGCTGTGTGCTGACAGCAGAGAGCCCAATGTAGGGCTCAAACTCATGAACCCTGAGATCACGACCTGAGTTGAAGCAGGATGCTTAAGGGACTGAGCCACCCAGGTGCCCCTAGAGATGTGTATTTTAAGGGAAATTGGTCTTCTGCCGTGTCTGTCTGTTTAGATTCACTTTGTACAGGTGCTAGCACACAGTAAGACAGCTTCGCACCTGCATGTTGTATGGAATGTGGAAAGGGAACATGACGCCAGTAATCTGGTGTTGCTGATGCAGCCTCTGTCTAACTTCTTGCAGTAGCTGTCTGCTACACATGCTCTGTGAGATAATTTGAACAGTGCACTATGCAATAAGTAGTAGTATGTTCTTTATGTCAGAGAATAGAAGTCTGTGCAATTTAGTCCTTAGATCTGGCACTTGCTGGGAGTATGCCGAAAGAGCAGACAAGGAAGAGAGAACAGAAGAAAAGAAAGAGCAAGAGCGAGCAAGAGAACAAGGGAGATAAAAGTTTATTTAGTAATGGGGTAAAAGAGTCATTAGAGATTTGCCTTAGACAAAATTAGTAGTACTGTTGGGTAGTATTAAGTTGTGTGTCCCTAGTTTATTTCTTTTTTTATCTTTTTTTGGGGGGGAGGATTCGATTATAATGGGTCACAATAAGGGTTCTCTTTGATCTCATTAGTACTGCATTTCAGAGTCACAGTTGTGGAGAAATATAAAAACTACTGGGTGAAGATTCCTGGCCCGATAGTTTCACAACCCAGTGCACCACCTTTTACAACACCTGAAGCTACAGTAGCACCTTTGTCAACGTTACCTCCCATCTCCCATTTAACCAGATCGGTAAGTAACGTTTTTATGGTTTTACCAAATGCGATCTAAAATAACAGTGTCTTTGGAAATTGTGGTTCTGTACTTGCTGAAATGTGCAGAAAAGTAACTGTACGGGTTGTGGTAGTGAGTTTTGAAGACCTCTGCAGGAAATCTGAAGGAAGTCTTCATTGCAACATTATGACTTCTAGATTAGAATAAAGGGAGTGCAACACCTTGCATGTTCGAGGTGTGGTTATGAAATTCACCGCAGTCTGTACAGCCAAATATCAAATGTGGAGAAGATTAACGCTTAAGCTAAATTTAGACAAGATTTGAAGGAGAATCTTGAAATGGTGATATAACTCTTAGATCTGATTTCATTAAGGCCAGTGAGTACTGAGGGATTCTATGTGCTGAATGACAGAAGCTCTTTTGCAAACTCATCAGCTAGAATTCTATTTAGGCCCTCTAACTGGCTGAAAAGAAGTATCTTGTAAAGGGCAGTACATATTAGAAACATTAGGTTCTACTGAAAGAAATTCTGATAAATGAGACTTATTAGTTCAAAAGTGAATATAATGAAAAATGTCTTATGGCAGGTTATTATAGTTAAAAGAATAAACTTGGGTCTGAATCCTGACCTGCCTACCTTCTGTGTGACTTTGGACAAGCTACTTAATCCCTAAAGTCTCAGTTTCTTCACCTATAAAATGAGAAATAATAATATCTGGCTCTTACTATCATTATGAGAATTAAACAGTGTAATCATTATAAAGTTTCTAACTGCTTTGCACTTAATATAAATCCTGTAAATATTAGTTCCTTTTTTCTTTTCCTTCTCTTTTTTGTCTTTTTATGGCTCTTTGTTCTCATAGGGAACACTAAATAAAGCACTTGCAGTCTTATATACTGTCTCATTTTGTTTTCCTTCTGCATTTTGCAATATATGATGATTATACTTGATCACATTATTATGAATGTTACACTTTTGACCATATAATTAGATTTTTTTATTTAGACTAGTTCTAGTTTACTTAGTCTCAACATTTATTTATTTTATAGCTGCCTTAGGGGAGTAAACAGTGAGTCAGTCTGGACCTGAGCTTCCTAAGAGGAATCTGTTCACAAAATTATCTTTCCATGTATTCACATAAAAGGCACTAGCTCTCATCAGAGTTTTTTTTTTTTTTTTTTTTTAAATGTTTTATTTATTTCTAGGAGAGAGAGAGAGACAGCGTGAGCAGGGGAGGGTCAGAGAGAGAGGGAGTCACAGACTGAAACAGGCTCCAGGCTCTGAGATGGCAGTCAGCACAGAGCCCGACGAGGGGCTCGAACCCACAAACCGCGAGATCATGACCTAAGCGAAAGTCGGACGCTTAACCGACTAAGCCACCCAGGCGCCCCTCTCATCAGAGTTTTTATGGTATCTCTACACCAGGTTTATAATCTCTGATTATAGAAAGGTTTATTCAGAGTCATGGAATTACAGCATTCGTTAAGAGCTAGAAGAGACCTCAGAATTCAGCCCCTGTTGTACAGTTGAAGGTGTACAAGAGAGACAGTTAAGTTCTTCAGCAAACGAGTAAAGGGGAGAGCAGATACCAAAATTCAAGTTTCGTCCTAGGTTTTTTTTTCCCATTCTACTGTGACTTTTTTTTTCTATTTCTTTTTTTTTAATGTTTTTTATTTATTTTTGAGAGAGAGAGACAGCATGTGCAGGGGAGGGAGAGAGAGAGAGGGAGACAGAATCTGAAGACAGTCTCCAGGCTCTGAGCCGTCAGCACAGAGCCCAACATGGGGCTCAAACCCATGAACCATGAGATCATGACCTGAGATGAACCTGGACGCTCAACCAACTGAGCCACCTAGGCGCCCTTACTGTGGCTTTTCTTTAAGTTCCTGTGAAATAATATTGGTTTCTGCTGTGGTTCCTGCTAATACGTGGCCTTTGGCCCCTTTCCCTGATTCAGAGCCCCTAAATCCCTTGTAATTTCCTGAGTGATAGGAATGCCTTCTGCTCTAATGAGGTAACCCTGGGTGGGCTCCTCCATGGGGGCAGGTCACCAGAAAGACCAAGCCATGATTAGAAACTTGGAACTTTATGCCTCCCACTCTCCATTTTCCAGAGATGAGTGAGGGGCTGAAAATTGTCATTAAGCCATCATGCCTCCATGATGAAGGCTCCGTAAAAAATCCCAAAAGTATGAGGTTCAGCAAGCTCCCAGACATGGAACACATGGAGGTGCTGGGAGGACCGTGCCTTAGAGAGGGCATGGGAGCTCCACCCCCCGACCACGTACCTACCTGTGCACCTCTTCCATCTGGCCATTCCTGGGTGGCATTCTATTATAATACATTGGTAATCTAGAAAGAAACCTGTTTTCTTGAGTCCTGTGAGCCATCCTAGTTATCAAACTTGAGGAGGGGGTGATGGGAACCTCTAGTCCACTTCATTGGGAACCCGGAACTTGTGATTGGCCTCTGAAGGGAGCAGTCTTGTGGGACTGAGCCCCTAACTTGTAGGATTGGACACTGACTTCAGGTAGATTGTGTCAGAATGGAACTGCAAAGTAGGATATGCAGTTGGTATCCACAGAGAATTGCAGAATTGCTTAATATGGGAAAACCCGCCACATGCGGGGTGTCCAGAAGTGTCAATAGAGTAGAAGAAATGGGAGGTTTTTGGATACAGTCCCCATTCAGTCTAGATGCATGATGTTTAACTCTCTTCTGAAATACACCGTCTTGGTGCATTCTAACAAGATGACTGAGCATTCGTGCTCTCAAAATTGAAGAGCTGGGATTTTGATACTGATCCTCTTATTTGCCATAACAAGAAAGCTCTGAATTAAATCACTGTAGATTGTTCCTGTTTCTCCTCCACTAAATTGTTATTACTATTATTTGGAGTGTTAGTATATATTGGAATAACATTTTTTCTTATATTAATATCAAATTTGAACCTGAATTCTAGGTTCAGAGTCTAGTATCTAAATATGAAAACTTGTGAGTTTGTCTGTTTGCTTTTTAAAAGCCCATTCTAAAACCTCAAGGATATCCTTAGGCAAGAATGTCAATGTGGGCTTAAATATTCCCTAAAATATTTTTCAAAATTTACTAGAAACTATGTTCCAGAACATAATTGAGGTGAAATAGTTTGTATATTAAAAGGACTTTAATACTCATGCACATTATAGTCCAACTAATGTGTGTCTTCCAAATTTTAATTAAAATTAATTAAGTTTAAAAGTTCACAGTCTAATTTGGGATGCGTCATTTGTTTCCGTCTTTGAATCTTTATTATGAAAAGATACTCTTGTTAAAACTTGTACTTCAAGGGTAGTGGCTCTTTTACCATTGTGAAACGAACTGCTTGGTTGGTAATTAAGACTTTTTCTCCCTGTGATTTTTCTAGTTCAGTGCTTCAGATTGTGGGAACAAGAAGTTCTGTATTCGGAATCCTTTGAACTGTGACCCAGAGAAGGAACGTGCCTGTTTCTTCTTGTCCTTCACACGAGATGACCAATCAGTGGTGGTTGAAATGAGTGGTCCCAGTAAAGGCTATTTATCCTTTGCGTTTTCTCATGACAGATGGATGGTTTGTATTCCTTGCTTACGTAAGTGGTATTGAAAGAAAAATTACTGGAGGGAGCCTAATCAATGGCAGTTAGTTGTTTGTTCCAGAGTCAAATAATTGTTCTTAAAGTGGGAAGGGGAAGGGGAGGGCAGGAGAAATGAACATAGAGCAGATTCTGAGCTAAACATCTTTGGGTATTTCATGTTTTTAACAGTTGTGCAATTATATGCCTCTAAGAAAGACTGTCCTGTGTAAAGTTAGGAAAATCACTTTATATCCAGTGGATTTGTATAGTGGATTTGCCACTATATCTTTCTGTCTCTGTCTCTGTTTATCTCTTTGTGATAAAAACTTGACGTACAGTTAGGAGAAGTTGCTCTGCATCAAGTCTCGTGTTACTTGTGATGCTTTTCATACCCTCCTTGTTTTCTCAAGTGGCCAGCAATCCCAGCATGGGTTGCTGTTCTAGGAGTCCCCAATTTGGTAGTCATCAGTACATATCCCAAATAAGGAGTTAAACCTGGTGTGTCCAGGCATAAAGATGTTCCTTACTGGTTGGCTCCTTCGTCAGATCTACAGAAGGCAGCATTTGTTTTAGGCTGATTCTCGCTTTCCCTGGGAGATGCTGAATGGATTCAGTGATTCTGTAGATGGGGCAGCCTTGGGCTCTGGTGTGGAAGCACTGCACAGGCTTCCTCATCTCCCAGAAGGAAGGAAGGAGAGTGTGGGCCAGGACATGTTTAAGTCTTTTTCAAAGCATAGTTGGTGATGAGGTCAGGGCTGACTACAAACGGAGAAAGCCTCTTACTTCCACATTAGTAAAGGGAATGAGTCTTTTCTAGAGAGTTTTCTTCTTATCATGTTTTAAACTTAACTTATCACTTCTTCAGGGACTTATATTTCAAAAAAAAGAAAAGAAATGCTGAGATTCTGTGATAGAAGGACGAATGTTTTCCCTAAAAGTGCACTGTGATCACATTGGTCCTCATATGCCTGCGTGTATTGCAGGAAGCCAGGCGTAACTTTTTTAGGGGGAGGGCATTGCAGTATGTGCAGATGACCTACATGTATTACTATATAGTTTAGAATGCACTCATTATCTTTTTTCATTAAGCAAAACATAGACCTCAACCTTATGAGATTTAAGATATGTCATATGCTTTAAAAAATGAAATATAAGAAATTGTGACTCTTCTTTTAAAGTTGTCGCTTGGGGAAATTTTATGCTTGATCAAATGATGTTGCATTAGTTCAAGACCTTTCCCCCATTGCCCTTGCTAATTGTCATCAGAGCTATAGCATATTCTGCTGGGTATTTGCAGTTCAGGCAGAAACGAACCAAGTTTGGCACATAAGGTGGATATTGAGGCTGGATTAAAAATTAAAGTGGGAGCTCCTGGGTGGCTCAGTCAGGTGAGCACCCAACTGTTGATTTCAGCTCACGTCACAATCTCATGGTTTGTGAAATTAAGCCTCTAAGACAGGCTCTGCACTGATAGCACGGAGATGCTTAAAAATTCTCTCTCTCTCTCTCTTTGCCCCTCCCCTGCTTATGCATGCATGAATTCTTCCTCTCTCTCTCAAAATAATAAATGAATAAATAAACATTAACAAAATAAAATGGGACCATAAAGCAAAAAGGAAAGATGGTGGTAGTGCTTGTTGTGTGAACAGTTCAGAAGATGAACCCAGCAAGGGTTAACAATGGAGCCTTGAGTAAGTGTGTAGTTTCATCTGTAGTATACAGTATCATTTAGATATGTGTTCTAGTTACTTAAGTAAAAAAAATTCCAGTCACTTTAGAGCCAAACTGCATGCAGCAGTATACTCATATTTTTCCTTTTCTGGTCACATAAAATCTGTCAGCGAGAGGAAACGACTAGTGCTGTATTGAGTGTGGTGAGGAGGTGCCCACAAGTAGACCAGTTGTTTCTGTTCTAAGTTGTAGGCATAGATGGCACAAAAGTATTTATCTCTAATTCAAGATATATTTATCTTACTTAGGAATCTGATGTTTCTAGAATAGTACTCATCAAAAATGTTTATAAAAAAGGCTTAATTTTGCAGGTGCAGTTGATTTACAGAGCAATCTTACTTAATGATTAAAATCATTTGTACACCTGTTTGCCTACGTTGGGGGAAATAAATCATCCTCAGAAAATATTTTTAAAGTGGTTATTTCTATTTTTGGTTATTTAAACAATTCTAGGATATTTTTATGACCTGCTATTTCTTTTCAGTACGTAATATAAACTTAAGTACTGAAGGTATGTGATGTTATTAATACTGATCAACCTAACTGATACTTGTTTCAGTTTCACTTATAAATCAATGATGGCAACTGTTTTGGTATTAAACGTCATTAAAGTTGATGAAAAGTATAATTTTCCCTATCTGAGTTATCAATGACTTGCTGATGTCTGAATTTTAACTAAATTTCAAAGTATTACACGCATCCCCTCTCTCATACACTTTGTTAAACGATGTAATGTATATCAGGCATGCATACTAGATATTAGCTTCTATTCCTTTCCTCGTCCTGCTTAGTGTCTTCTTGCTTTTTTTTTTTTTTTAAATATTTTTATTTCTAGGAGAGAGAGAGAGACAGCGTGAGCAGGGGAGGGTCAGAGAGAGAGGGAGACACAGACTCTGAAACAGGATCCAGGCTCTGAGCTGGCAGTCAGCACAGAGCCCGACGCGGGGCTCGAACCCACGAACCGCGAGATCATGACCTAAGCGAAAGTCGGACGCTCAACCGACTAAGCCACCCAGGCGCCCCTGTCTTCTTGCTTTCTACATAGTTTCTCAGTGCTCAGTTTCTAGAACGCTCCCAGTTCTGACCTCTTTTGTACTTCAGATTGGGATTTCCAGTGGCCAGCTGGTCTTGGCCAGGTGAGTGTTCTTGGACAATGCAAACCATCATCCATAAAATTGAACTTAATATCTTCCTCCTCCTGTTTCTTGTGTTCCCCATTCTTGGTGATCAAAAATAGAAGTAAAAAGGCAGTTACCATTATTGAATCCTTGCTTCTTTTCAGATACCATCCTGGGCAATTGATACACTATCTCTTACCTGCAGAACTTCTTACATGTGTGTTTCCATGCTCCAGACTTGGGGTTTCTAGAAATTGCTTGGAGCCTAAAGTTGTAATAGCGCTTTCTCATATTCTTCATTTTAGAGTAGTGAGAATCGAGAGTTACCTCTTCTCCATTCCAGTATTTGGGAGGTCTGCCTCCATACGAACAAGGAATTAGTATGGTATTTGTCTTATCATCATTTTGCCTCAAAGTGAACCATTTTATTTTATTAAAATTGTTTTAAATAAAAAAATAATTTTTATACCCCGTAGCCGATAGTCTAGAAAACACACATTGTTTGTTTAAATCAGAAATCAGTGACCTTTTTCTGTAAAGGTCCAGATAGTAACTCCTGAGAATCTGTGGGTCTGTGGCCCCTGTTCGAACTATTCATCTCTGTTTTGATAGTGCTAATACAGCAATAGACAATCCATAAATCAATAGGCATAGCTGTGTTCCAATAACACTTTATTTGTGGACAATGAAATTTGGATTTCATGTATTTTTACTTGTCATGAAATATTCTTCTTTTAATTAAAAAACAACCATTTAGGTCATCTAGGTGGCTCAGTTGGCTGAGTGTCCAGCTTCAGGTCAGGTCATGATCTCACGGTTCATGAGTTTGACTGCGGTATCAGCCTTGCTGCTGTAAGTGCAGAGCCGTCTTCAGATCCTCTGTCCCCCTCTCTCTCTGCCCCCACCCCTGCTCGCAAGCTCTCTCTCTCAAAAATAAATAAACATTAAAAAAAAAAACCATTTTGATATGTAAACATCATTCTTAGCCTGTGGGTTGTACCAAAACAGGCATTGGGCTGAATTTGGTCTGAGTGTGCTCTTTTTTTTTTTTTAAATGTTTTATTTTTTATTTATTTCTAGGAGAGAGAGAGAGACAGCGTGAGCAGGGGAGGGTCAGAGAGAGAGGGAGTCACAGACTGAAACAGGCTCCAGGCTCCGAGCTGGCAGTCAGCACAGAGCCCGACGCGGGGCTCGAACCCATGAACCGCGAGATCGTGACCTAAGCGAAAGTCGGACGCTTAACCGACTAAGCCACCCAGGCGCCCCCTGAGTGTGCTCTTTTTTTTTGATTCCAGGTTTAAATCATGACAACTCCAAATTTCTTGAGTCGAGCTAATTCTGATCTGAATATAATATGTGTAACAGTGAATAGTTGGTTTGCTAAGGTTAAGCACTTGGGAGTTCTCAAAAGTGGAACTTTAAAAAATGAATTAGAATATCAATGGGATTGATAACAAAATTTGTTATAACTTCTAGTGTTCCCTTTGTTTAAGGAGTTTAGTGACTATAACACATAAAAGACCTTGTTAGATAGTTTATGGAGAGTGATTTAGAATAGGTGAAAGAACCAAAACTACACACAGTAACTTAAAATCTAGATTATTCATTTGTACCATCACTTGAATGGACTTTGAAGATGCAGTCTGTCCCCTGATAGCCATTTCAAATCAACTCTAACTTTTAGAGCTAAGGAATATTAGAGACTAAGGGACAGATAAGAAGTAGACTGAAAAAAATGCCTCCTTGAGTTCAGACACTTCAGTTTGAATATGTAATAGTAAATCTATCGAGCGTATACAATATCAGCAATATTTGATTCTAGTGTGTTCACCTTAAAAGTTACTCCCCAAACCCAAAATAGTGCAGTGCACTTATAGTTATGAAAAATTGTAGGACATAGATATTTATTTATAAATAAATAATATATATTGTTATAGTTATTTATAATTAGAACAATGTTCATAGTAAGTTCAGTGGAAAAAGGTAACAGAACTGTGTATTTTCCATCCACTTAGGGTGAAAAAGTGGGTATCAAAAAAAAGTTTTGGATGAATATATATGAAAGCATTAATACTGGGTGGCTCAGTTGGTTAAGCATCCGACTTCGGCTCAGGTCATGATCTCACGATTGTGGGTTCGAGCCCTGCGTTGGGCTCTGTCCTGACAGCCAGCTCAGAGCCTGGAGTGTGTTTCAGATTCTGTGTCTTCCTCTCTCTCTGATCCTCCCCTGCTCATGCTGTCTCTCTCTCTCTCAGAAATAAATAAAACATTAAAAAAAAAAATACTGGTGTTTGAGTTTAGGGGCTTCTAAACATGTTATGTCTATTTTACTTATTTATTTACTTATTTATTTAAAATTTTTAATGTTTATTTTTGAGAGAGACAGAGTGAGAGCAGGGGAGGGGCAGACAGAGAGGGAGACACAGAATCTGAAGCAGTCTCCAGGCTCTGAGCTCCCCGCACAGAGCCCGATGTGGGCCTTGAACTCACGAACTGTGAGATCATGACCTGAAACCGAATTTGGATGCTTAACCAACTGAGCCACCCAGGCGCCCCTATTTTAACATATTTTTATATTGAAATTGTGTTGCTTTTGTATTCTAACAAAATTATTCATTTGTTTATGTATTTATATTGAAGTATAGTTGATACATGACGATACATTAGTTTCAGGTGTACAACATAGTGATTCAACAATTTTAAACTTCATGCTACTATCTGTTATCAGACAGAACTATGACACCATTGACTATATTACCTATGCTCTGCCTTTTATTCTGTTACTTACTCATTCCACAACTGGCAGCCTGTGTCTCCCACTGCCTGTCATCCATTTTGCCCATTCCCCTACCTTCTCCCCTCTGGCAACCATCAGGTTTGTTCTCTGTATTTATGGGGCTGTTTCCGCTTTTTGTTTGTTTCTTCAATTCTTCAAAAAAATTATTTTTTATTAATAAATTGGACAGCCAGTTCTCTGGAATTCATGGTATCATTTAAGATTGAGTCAGTAAATTGTGTTTTAAAAGCATCAAAAACTATTTGATTTCATTAGGGACATTTAAAAAAAACAAAATGTTGAAATTCCTTTGAATTTTTCTTCTTTGCAATTGTTTTTCAGGGTGATGATGATGCTTATGTGTGTATTCATGAAGATCAGACTGTGCATATACAACCTTCCCATCTGACGGGGCGACATCACCCTGTGATGGACTCCAGGGTAGGTGTGAAGATTCTGGGAACCTCCACCCAGCTTGTCTGCCTCTGGCTATGTGGCCAACAGTGGCCTAACTGTGCTGTGAGATAGCTCCCCATCCTCAGTTAGCAGTGGAGCTAGAGCGTGAGTTTGGCAGTAGGCTTCCTTTCTTACAACAAGCTGGGAGAAACTTTTCTGTGCTTTCTTTTTAACATAAATATAAAAAAATATAAAATAAGTTATATTATTATATTGGTACATTTATTAATATCATATCATTTTATTTAACATATATTAAATTATTAAATATTATACAGTTTAATAAAATTGTATGTACATCTTTAAGATATACAGCATAATGCTTTGATATACGTATACATAGTGAAATGACTACTACAGTTATCTCCTCACTTAGTTGCGTTTTTTTTTGTTTTTTTTTTTGTGGTGAGGATACCTGAAATTTACTCTTAGCAAATTTCCAGTATAGAATAACTATAGTCTATATGCTATACATTCTTAACTATTGTCATCATGCTATACATTAGAGCTCTAGACTTTCATCCTTTATAACTGCAATTTTGTACCCTTGACCAGCATCCCCCCTTTTTTTACATTTTGGAAAATACAAAGTAAGTTTCTCTTACAGGAAAAGATGAATTCTTACATGTGTCATTTAAATCCTTTTTTGCATCTTATAAAAAAATTATGGTTAAGATGGTCAAAGCCTCAGCTCCTTTTCAAAAGCTTACAGACAGATTTTTTAAGAAGAGTCTTAGGTTAATGACATAAAGGTTCTTGTCTAGTGAGAATGAAGAACATGTATGGTAGAGACTGCTTCAGTGCCTTGAACAGTTGTCTTCAGTGCCCCTTGTTGGCATCTCTGCCAAAGATGGCCTATTTCTGGTAGAGACATATTTTTTTCACATGGCAGTTGACAAGCAACTGAGCTCTGACCGAGAAGCAGCCATCACCTAACAATGTTACGTTCTCTACAGAGCATTCCCATGGGCTTGGAACTTCTCCCTCATTGCACGTCGCCTTTTGGCCACTAGGATATTACTTTCTAATTGTTTCTTCAGTGTTTTTTATTGTGTGTTAGTGCCCAGAGGGGGTTAGCACACCTGCCAAAATTTCTAACCTGGGTAGAGGATTTGTGGGGTTCTGACTCAAAGTACAAATAGTGTTTTTGCCAAGTAGGATAAAGACAAATAAACGAGGAGAAAATGTTTCTTGTACTCCTCAGAGAGGAAGTGGAAAAACAATGATACAGCAGACAAAACATGCACAAAAGATCTTAGGGAAAGGAAATCGAACAGGATTTTGATCATATTTTATTTTTAGCAAATCTGTGGAAAATGCTGAAAAGACCCGTTGTGTGTGTTTGTAGGGTGCTCTTGAGAATATGGCTTGGAGGCTGGTGGATGGTGTTATGCAGTGTTCTTTCAGAAGAAACATTACCCTTCCTGGGGTTAAGAATAGATTTGATCTAAACACAAGCTACTACATATTTTTAGCAGATGGTGCAGCTGACAATGGTACGTATATTGATAAAAACTATTTTTTGAAGTCTGTTCCTCTCTCTTCTTCCTTTTTCCACTTGTTCTGGAGAGACTACTGTAATTGCTCATTTTTTTAAAGATATGCACCTGTAGGTAAAGAGTTATCAAAACCCTTTTCCATTTTTGCCTGACAGTTTGACTTTGGTTGACCTTCTAAGTTTGTTTCCCTGGAAACTAGATAAAAGTAGTGTCAGCTGTGTTATAAAGCAACATGCTTATGATAAAAATGACTTCTGGCTGGCAGACTGCATTTGGACTAGGAAGAACTATAAATACCTAGTAAGAAGCCATATCTTTGGGCTTCCCTAAGTGTGACATTGGCAGTTCCCTGGCATGGATGGTATAAGCAGTGACTGTAGGGTTATTGCAACAGATAATTGGCTTTTGCAGGATAACCTGTCCAATGTGAATCTCACCTTGAACCTGAGCTTTCTCCAGGGAGGTGGAGGAGGAGAAGAGAGAATAGTTTCTGGACAGCTGAATACAGTGCCATAAGATCTCCCATTGAAGAAGAATACTTCTCAGTGCTCTGCGGATGTGCCGTGTCTCCTGGCCCACATTTTTCTATGTGAATCTGATGCCAAGTGCAGCCTACGGTAGTTTTATGAGTTTGAATATTTACCTTATCCTTAAGAAGACTCCCGTGATGGGCATTGCAACACATATTTTTAAAAAATTTTTTAAATTTTATTTATTTATTTTGAGAGAGACAGAGATGGTGCAAGTGGAGAGGGGCAGAGAGAGGGAGACAGAGAATCCCAAGCAGGCTCCATGCTCCCAGCAAAGAGCCTGATGTGGGGCTTGAATTCATAAAACCATGAGATCATGACCTGAGCCAAAATCAAGAGTCAGATGTTTAATCAACTGAGCCACCCAGGAGCCCTTGTATTGTAACACATATTAAAATCTAATAAAGATTTTGTTTTAGGTCTTGGCTAATGATGTTTTGAAGATCTACAAGAAATGGCAAGGTAGTATTTAGTGACTCCTGTCTTGGGAGATAATACTGTGCCCAAACTCTGAGACCAGAACTTCTTTTGAAAATGGTGAGAAGCCGGGCATATAGAATGGGAGGTTAGGGAGTGAGGTAAAGAAGAGGAAGAAATGTGGTGCAGGTAGAGTTGTGAAAAGACTTGCATATTCTATCATGTTGTTTAGATTTTATACTCTAGGTAAAGGGGATACAATGGTTTTGAAGCAGGATAAAATGTCTACGCAGTGTTACGAGAAAATTCAGGAATATCTGTAGATTTAGTTTTAGGTGATATGTATAGTTATCTTAGTCAAATCATGTATTCTTATTTGCACGAGCATCAGCAAATATGGCTTGAAAATCATTTCTTGGTTAAGTGATAATGAATAAAAATTACTCAGTGCTTAATGAGCGCCAGTCACTGGCTAAGCACTATAGTTAGAGTCTTCATTTTTATCTTCATAATATTGTATTAGATATGTACTATTATTATCCCTGTTTCATCCCAGAGGAAACTGAGGCTTAGGAGCGGTTAAGTAATTGGCCCAGATGAGTGAATGGTAGAGTTGGAATTTGAATCCAAATTCTTTGACCTCAGAGCCTATGTAGTCAACACTTTTGAACATGGGAAATGTAGAAATTGAATTTTTAATGAGGAAAAGGTCACATATGTGTGGTTTTAAAGAGATACCACTAAAGTGCAGGTATTATTATTACAGCTGTCGCTTATTGTGTGCATTACACAAATCTTGTTTATTTTTCACAGAGGCTCTGTAAATAGACAGTATATTGACCATTTTAGAGATAAGAAAACTGGAACCTAGAAAGGTTAAGTAACTTGTTCCAAATTTAACAAGTAAGAAATTAAGTCAGAAATTAAGCCCTAGGCTGTTCCGCTTATGGAAGCCATGCCCTTTCCATCATACCAAGCTGCTTCCTTTCATGCCTGGTATGTTACAGATGCTTCATAAGTGATTATTGATGCAAATGGATGTCTTAAATTGCTAGGGGATTTAACAGTTTGCATTTATACTTTAAAAAATTTTATACTTAGGGGCGCCTGGGTGGCTTAGTCGGTTAAGCGTCCGACTTTTGCTTAGGTCATGATCTCGCGGTTCGTGGGTTCGAGCCCGGCGTCGGGCTCTGTGCTGGCAGCCAGCTCAGAGCCTGGAGCCTATTTCAGAGTCTGTGTCTCCCTCTGTCTCTGACCGTTCCCTGCTCATGCTGTCTCTATCTCTCTCTCTCTCTCTCTCCTAGAAATAAATAAAAATATAAAAAAAAATTTTATACTTAAAAGGTGTTACACTTTATTTTTTTTTAAATGTATTATTTATTTCTAGGAGAGAGAGAGAGAGGGAGAGGGAGAGACAGCATGAGCAGGGGAGGGTCAGAGAGAGAGGGAGTCACAGACTGAAACAGGCTCCAGGCTCTGAGGTGGCAGTCAGCACAGAGCCCGACGCGGGGCTCAAACCCACGAACCGCGAGATCACGACCTGAGCGAAAGCCAGACGCTTAACCGACTAAGCCACCCGGGCGCCCCAAAGATGTTACACTTTAGAAGAAAAGCAGTTTCATGTAAGTGGATGAATTCTATTATATAATAAATAGTGTGTGGGGGTGTGTGTGTATGAGAATGCCAAAAATTTCTTCTTAGGTCAGCACTGTAGAAACTGGAATGCATTTTCTTACAGAAACAGTATTTTAAGTGACAGTTCTAATATTTCCCCAGAAAAAGCTCATTCCTGGATAACGTGTGTGCAGAATAGAGCATTGTTGTATCTTCCTCTCCTGCTGGTGTTGCTGTGCTGATGGCACGGGGGAGAGAATCTGCATTGCCTTTGTGGTGTTTCTCAAAATGTGGCCTCGGGGGCGCCTGGGTGGCTTAGTCGGTTGAGCGTCCGACTTTGCTTAGGTCATGATCTCGTGGTTCGTGGGTTCGAGCCCCGCATTGGGCTCTGTGCTGACTGCCAGCTCAAGCCTGGAGCCTGTTTCAGTCTGTGACTCCCTCTCTCTCTGACCCTCTTCTGCTCACGCTGTCTCTCTCTCTCTCCTAGAAATAAATAAAAACATAAAAAAAAAAATGTGGCCTCAAACAACTTCTTCAACATCACTTAGAGTGATTGCTAAAAGATGCAGATTCCTGAACTCCATCTTAGACCCACTGAATCTCTGTTGTTGATGTTTGGAATCTGCATTTTTTAAAAAGTTTATTTATTTTTGAGAGAGACAGAGATTGCACAAGTGGGGGAGGACGGAGAGAGAGGAAGAGAGAGAGAATCTTAAGCAGGCTTCGTGCTGTCAGTGGAGAGCCCAATGTGGGGCTCAAATCTGTGAAACTGTGAGATCATGACCTGAGCTGAAACCAGGAGTTGGACGCTTAACCAACTCAGCCACCCAGGCGCCCCGTGAGTCTGCATTTTTAACCAGCATCCCACGTGATTATTTTGTATACTGTGGTTTGATAACTTACTGCTCTAGGACAACGTTCTCCCAAATAAGGTGTGTATACGTTGTAAGGCAGTCCAGGGATCCAAGGAACAAGACCAGAACTTTGTATGTAGATTTGATTTTATCTCATCTCATCTTAAACATTTTCTATTGTAATATATTTTAGTGTTCATAATGCATTAAAACGATAGTACACAAATACATTTATTAACCCAAGTATACATATGTTGGGAGCGCAGACTCAGTTTTTGTTTTTTTTGTTTTTTTGTTTTAAACTGGTGGAGTGCAAAGCAAAAAAGCAAAACAAAACCTCAAGGAGAAAAAAAATTCCAAACATAGACATTTATGCTTTAGGGAATAAACTTTCCAGTACTCTTGTATTAGGGAATAATGTACAATTGCCACATAAATCATTGTCTCTTCTGTTATCTAGTTATATGTATGTGAACCATTTATAAATTGCAGTCTGCTTAAAAGCAATGAGAGTTTGTAAGGTTGAAACCATTTTTCAAAGCCATCATACAATCTCTGTAACTCTTATAAATGTAAAATGTACCCAATTTCAGTAAAATCCATTTGAAACCTTTTTCTAATACTGTTTCCCTCCCTAGAATGCTGACATTGTCCTATCATGAGATAAGCAGTCATGTGAAATGATAGAATTCATTTGGGTGAATAAGTAATTCACAATTAGGAAATCTACCAATTTAAATAATTGATGAACTGGAGACCCTGTTATTACATGACCAGTTATTGTAGCAATTTAGGAATCCCACACGTCACATAATACTGTAGAACCTTGTATTAAACACGAACTCAACCTGCCTTAGAGCAGAAATTCAGAATTATAATAGAGCCATACAAAAGAACTCCAAAATTATAATGGACTTCTGCTTTAATGAAGGTTAAGTTCTTGCTCAGCTCATGGCTCTGCAGTGAATCAGTGTTTAAAAACACTTTCTTCCAAATGACTCTCAGGCTATTGAGAATGTGGTCTGGTTTTCATCACTGCCGCTCTGCTAATTTAGTATAATTCCTTATAGTTATTATCTCTTTCTTCTTGACTATCTTCTCTAGGTATTCATTACATAAAACTTTTCTTGTTTCCTGCTTTATCTCTGATCTTCTCTGTTTTAAACAAGCCATGATATAATACTATTTGTGAAATGAATAATCAGTTGTCCTAACACCATTTTTTGAATAGTTCATTTTATCTCTGCTGCTTCAAAAGCCTCTTTATCATCTATCAAACATCTATCAATCAATCAAACTAGTTGTAGTCTATTTTTCAATTAGTGTATTATTGTACCAGTTGAAATTACTATAGCTTTATAATAGGTTATGAATTTTGATAGAGCATGATTTCCTTCGTGGCTGCCTTTTTCAGGAATTTTTGCCTCTGTTATGTATCTGTTCTTCTAGATAAACTTTAGAAATGATTGTCAGATTCCATTAAAAATCCTGTTGGGGTTGTGATTGAAATTGCAATGAAATTTTAGATTAATTTTAGATGAATTAATTAATAATCGATGTCTTGGCTAAAGTGAGTCTTTCTATCCAGGAGTATACTGGATATTCTATTGATTAAAATCCTGTGATTTTTTTTTAAGTCTTCATATAAGGCTTATATATTTTTTGTTACTTTGTTTCTATGTATTTTATAGACTACTAATACAACCTATTTTGAGTGAGATTATTTTTCTTACAGTTTTTAAATATGTTGGTGTATAGCAACGCTATTGATTTTTGAATGTTTATCTTGAATGTAGCCATCTAGCTTTCCACTTGATTATTTTGTTTTAATGTTTTTTTAATTAAGTGTTTTTAGCATTTATTTCTGAGAGAGAGAGAGACAGCGTGAGCAGGGGAGGGTCAGAGAGAGGGGAGATACAGAATCTGAAACAGGCTCCAGGCTCTGAGCTAGCCGTCAGCACAGAGCCCGATGCGGGGCTTCATCCCACGAACCGTGAGATTATGACCTGAGCTGAAGCTGGACGCTTAACCGACTGAACCACCCAGGCACCCCGATTATTTTGGATTTTCTAGATAAACATCATATTTATGTAAATAATGACAAGGTTAAATAGCCCTCGCTTTTTTCTTGTTTCATTGTATTATTTATTTCTGCCAGAAATATGTGGACTAGCAAGAATTCTTGTCTACTTCCTGATTTTGACAGGAATGCTTTTGATATTCCATCTTGTGTCATGTTTATTGTATTTTCTTGGTGGATAACTTTTATGGTGCTTAGGAAATGATTGTTTCCTAACTACACAGTTCATGTCAAGAACATGTGCTGACTTTCATCAGATATCTGTCAGGCAGTAATTAAGTTAATATTTTATCATTACTTTTATAGACTTCAGTATGGCGGATGGCCCTTGCTTTCCTGGGATAAACCTTGCTTGGCCATGTTTTAGAATACTCTCTTTTTTTAAAAAATGTTTATTTATTTTTGAGAGAGAGAGAGAGAGACAGAGTGTGAGTGGGAGAGGGGAAAAGAGAGAGGGAGACAACAGAATCCAAAGCAAGCTCCAGGCTCTGAGCTGTCATCACAGAGCACGGTTTGGGGCTCAAACCCACAAACTGAGAAATAATGACCTGAGCCTAAGTTGGACGCTTAACTGACTGAGCCACACAGGCACCTCTATAATTCTCTTAATGCACAATCGATTTGAAACACTAACATTTTATTTAAACTTTTTGCATGTATATTTGTAGTTGATTTTGGTCTTTGGTTGTGGGATTGTGTGTGTGTGTGTGTGTGTGTGTGTGTACGCATATATATGTGTGCGTGCACATATGTGCCCGCATGCCTGCCTAGTTTTGGTTTCAGTGTTATGCTAATCTCATAGAATGAATTCTAGAAGAGCTTAAATAAATGAGAGTTTTTAAAGTTAAAAAGAATTTTTTTTTTAAATGTTTTATTTATTTCTAGGAGAGAGAGAGAGAGACAGCGTGAGCAGGGGAGGGTCAGAGAGAGAGGGAGTCACAGACTGAAACAGGCTCCAGGCTCTGAGCTGGCAGTCAGCACAGAGCCTGACGCGGGGTTCGAACCCACGAACCGCGAGATCATGACCTAAGCGAAAGTCGGACGCTTAACCGACTAAGCCACCCAGACGCCCCTAAAAAGAATTTTTATATTGTATATTAGAACTCATCCACATAACTGTCTGAGCCTTTAGAGATGGAAATATTTGACTAATGAAAAAAATTCTTCCACAGTTATTACCCTCCAGAGATACTACTATTTCTTTGATGAAGTTTTATAATTCTGGATTTTTCTAGAAATTCATGTTTCATTTCAATTAAAAAATTCTTCTGGCTGACTTAAAGTTTTATGTAGCATTTTTGTATAATTTTAAAGAGTGTCTTCTATATTAGCAGTTATGCCACACTTTGTGTTTCTAATACTGTTTGTGTTCTTTCTTTTTACCTTGTAGTCAGACTTGCCAAAAACTCAATTTTATTGGCCTTTTGCTGACTTGATTTTCCTGATTTTTAGACTTACTAGTTTGTTAATGTCTACCTTTAGTTTTAATCAATCTTCCTTTCTGGTTTCCTTGGTTATATTTTGTTGTAAACACCTTTTGAATTACATGATTATTTCAATACTTTGTTTTTTTTTTAAAGGAAATTCTTTTAAGATGATAAAAGACTCTTTTGAATAGTACCTTGATTGTATCACATATATTTTGATATGAAGTGCCTTCATTGTTAGAGAAGACTTTAAAATTTTGATTTCCGGGGCGCCTGGTGGCTCAGTCAGTTAAGCTTCCAACTTTGGCTCAGGTCATGATCTCATGGCTTGTAGGTTTGAGCCCCGCGTTAGGCTCTGCTGATGGCTGGCTCAGAGCCTGGAGCCTGCTTCGGATTCTGTGTCTCCCTCTCTCTCTGACCCTCATGCTGTGTCTCTCTCTGTCTCTTAGAAATAAATAAAACATTTTAAAAAATTAAAAAAAAAAATTTACTGATTCTTAATAACCCTTTGAGGGTAGTTTAAATAAAATTAAATTTTTATTTCCTATTTAACCCAAGGGTTATTTAGAAGAGTAGTTTTAGAAGTATCTAGGTGAGTCATTTTTTACCTAGGCTTTGTTGTTAATTTTTTGTTTTGTTGCATTATGGATAGATAATATAATCTGTATCCTGTATAATTATTTCTTTTTGGAAATTATTGAGTTGTAGTCTGTGGCCTAAATACTTATTTCATTGAGATAAGGATTTCTATGTTATCTGTTTTAGCAAATTTCTTAGTTATTTCTATTTGTTTTTACACCTGCATTCTATCCTAAAAATAATGTATGTTTCATGATTTATTCTATTAATGAGAGACATCTAGCTTGCCTTTTTTTTTTTTTTTTTTTTTT